>NC_139025.1:43687421-44272325 GCF_964662115.1 Mustela nivalis
GGGAACCTAGGATCATGACCTGAGCCAAAGGCAGACGCTTAATGTCTGAGCCACCCAGGCACCCCAGTTTAGTGAGTTTTGATAAATATGAATCACCCGAATCAAGTTGTGGAAATTTTCCAAATCAGTTTTTTCTTTATACTTCCTCCCTGTCAATCCTATCTCCACCTTTAGCCCCAGACAACCACTACTGCATCTACTGAAGATTGGATTTTCTTTTCTAGAGTCTTATTTAAATGAATCATCCCAAAATAAATAAAGAAATTATACCATATGTCGTATTAGTTCTTATCAACAGAAAAATTTTTGATATCCGTTTTGTGTCTGTGTGTGTGTGTGTGTGTGTGTGTGTGTGTAGGTAGTATGTTCCTTTCGATTGCTAAGCAGTATCCCACTAAGTGAATAGGACACATTTTTAAAAAATCTTTCACCTACCAATGAATGTCTGGGGTTGTTTCCAACTTTTTACTATTATGAATAAAGATGCTATGACTATTTGTGTACAAGTCTTTTGACATGTTTTCATTTCTGTTAGGTAAATACCTAGGAGTGGTATTCCAGGGTCATAGGGGAAATGTACGTCCAACTTTATAAGATACTGCTAGACTGTGTTCCCAAGTTGCTATGCCATTTTATATCCTTACCAACAAGAAGAGTTCCTGCTCCTTCATATATTCTCCAGCCCTCAGGGTTGTTGTGACTGAGCTTTTCCATTTTACTTGGACCCTTTGAGAATTTCTTCTCTCCCCATCTCTCTCAAATTACTAGAACTTCCACCTTTACACTTAGTGTCTCTGAAGAGCAGAAGTAAGGCTAAAGTATTTATTATTAAACAAGTAAATCCAGAATTTGCTTTAAAAACATTCTGAAGAGCTCATATGGAAATAACCTAAATGTCCATCAGTGGATGAATGGATAAAGCAGATGTGATATGTATGTATACACAGACGTACAGACACACACACACACACACACACACGCACACACACACACACACATTGGGCTATTATTCTGTCATGAGAAAGAAAAAAAAATCCTGCCATTTGCAATGACATGGGTGGCCCTTGAGGGCATTATCTTAAGTGCAAGAAGTTAGAGAAAGGCAAATACTATAGGATCTCACTTATCTGTGGAATCTAAAAAAGCAGAACTCATAGAAACACTGAGTAGAATGCTGGTTACCAGGGATTATGGGGGATGGGAGAACTGGGAGGTGCTGGTCAAAGGGTATCAACTTACAACTAAGAAAATAAGTAAGTTCTGGATCAAATGCCACAGCATAGTAATTATAGGTAACAATACTGTATTATACACTTCCAAGTTGCTAAGAGATTAGATCTTAAATGTTCTCACCACAGAAAAGCAAATGGTAATTATGTGATATGACAGAGGTGTGAGCTAATGCTTGGGTGATAATCATATCAAATCAATGTGCTGGACCCCTTAATGTTATGCAATGTTATAGGTCAGTGATATCCCAATTAAAATTTAATTTAATTTAAAATAAAATGTGTTCAAAAGACGTCCAGAGCTCATCTGCCAGAGAAAGTCCTTCCACAACAGGATTCTTCTTGTTTATGTCACCAGAACCCATACATGCAAATATACATACTTAGAATCTCCTCATCTTTGGGCAAATGTGGGTCTGGAATAATTTATATATAGCAAAGGAAAGAAAAAAGCAACAGCTTCCTTTACACTCTAAACAATTAGTTTCCAGGACTTTCTTTTCAAAAACGCCTTAGAAAATAGAATTGTCTGTTCATCTGCTGTAGTGTCTTTCCCTCCGTGCTTGTTCACGGTCATTCTTGAGCCCCGTCAGGCCCAGTCACTAATTTTACAGTAGCTTACTGCTGCACTTATAAACAGATTAGTAAAATGCAAATTGTCTAGACTATGTTTCTTTTAATGCTCTCAATTCCTGTTTTAGAAAATAAAAACTTGGGGCGCCTGGGTGGCTCAGTTGGTTAAGCGTCTGACTTCAGCTCAGGTCATGATCTTGGGGTCCTGGGATGGAGCCTTTCTTCTTCCTCTCCCTCTGCCCCTCCCCCCCTTTCTTTCTTTCAAATAAATAAATAAGATCTTTATTTTTTAAAAATATTTTATTTATTTATTTGACACAGAGAGAGAGAGAGAGAGATCACAAGTAGGCAGAGAGGCAGGCAGAGAGAAAGGGTGAAGCAGGCTCCTTGCTGAGCAAAGAGCCTGATGTAGGGCTCGATCCCAGGACTCTGAGATCCTGACCTGAGCTGAAGGCAGGGGATTAACCCACTGAGCCACCCAGGTGCCCCATAAATAAAATCTTTAAAAAAAAAGAAAATCTTTATCTATAGCAGAACAAAGAAAGCATACAATATTTCATTACAAATATTTTGACTTAGGGAAAAAAAACAAAACCTCTTGTACTTTAAATTTCCAAGATTTCAAAATAAACAAGTTCTTTCTAGGATGGGAAAAAAAAAATAAACAAACCAATTCTTTGTGATGAAAGTGCCAAGATCTTTTTTTAAGATACGTAAATGCTTTCTTAAATAAGGGAATCTATCAAACTTTGAGGTTCCTGAACATGTTTGGATGGTGAGATTCTATCTCTTGCACAGTTTATAATTATTTTCCAACCCCCCATTATAAGAAAATGAAACCCCCCTCCTTTTTTTTTTTCTTGCCCCGTTCTTTTCCAGTTTTAAAGCTAAGGAATTTAAGGAAAATGTTTGTGCCACCATTCCTTTCTACTTAAGTCATTCAATGTGTGTGACCCCACCTCTTTGATAGCCTTGGAAGCCATTACAAAGGCCTTCCTGAACCCTTTCTCTTAGAAACAGAAACATTTTAAGAGTAAATGAACTTGCACATCAGAATTTTCCAGTTCAGGTGAAACACGGAACCCAGGAGGTTTGGGTGAGTTATGAACTTTCCAAAATGCCTCCTCTGCCATGCAGCAAGCAGAGCAGCTTCCAGCGACAGAAATGCGATGGTCACACACTGCAGGAACCGACTGTGGCCAGCCACGGTGACAGGCAGATGAGCGATAATGCTGTCAGCCTCTCCTTAGCGTTTGGAAGGACAGAGGCCCAGGGCTTCTCAGCGTTCTAATAAATGAACAAAACCAATCACCTCCACCCAAAAAGCAAACACTACACACCCAGGCATAGAATTGCTCATGAATGTGGAAGGTTTTTGCATTTAAAAGAAGGTGTGATGAGGAAATAACTGTGGATGGTACAAATAAATAACAACCAATAGAATTATGGAGATTTGCTTATAAAAAAAAAAAGTGATACACGGATGCTATGCATTCATTAAAATGTATGTGCTAAGAGGATGCTGATGTCATGACTGTGCTTCCTTAAGTGTTACTTGTGGATCACTGTTCCAGAAGCACAGAAGGAGCTTGCGTAAATAAAGATTCCCAGGCCACACCTCAAACTTACTGCTCTGCAGGTGAGTCTTACACACGCTGAAATCTGAGAAACCTTCAACAAGTGGATGTTCCCAAAGTCATTTTGGTAGTCTGAAGAACGAGCCTCAAAGAGGCACACATTCCAATTCTGGCTAGGTTGCCTTCCATGGTAAAAGGTGCTTTTCAGAAGTGATTACGGTTACAGACCTTGAAATGGGGAGCACAGCCCAGATTAAACAGGTGAGCCCAATCTAATCACATGGGGCCCTGAAATGGAGAGACATTCCCAGTTGTAGTCAGAGAGATGCGGTGTAAGAAGGATTTGATCAACCGTTGCTGGCTTTGAAGACGGGGATGGGGGCCGCAAGCCAAGAAATGTGAGTAGTCCTAGAAGCTGGGAACAGTCCTTGATGTATAGCCAGCAAGAAATGAGAACCTTATATTTTACAACCACAAAGAACTGAATTCTGCTAACAACCTGAATGAGCAAAGAAATGGATTCTTCCCTAGAGTCTCCAAAAAGAACCCCCTGCCAACACCTTGATTTTAGCCCAGTAACACTTACACCTTCTGATTTATAGGATCATAAATGTGTCTGATTGTAAGACACTGTTTGTGATAATTTCTTTAGCAGCAAAAGAAAGTGCTATAGTTAAAACTATATATATCTACATCTGTATCTACTGGAAAATATACCAAAATGTTAATAGCAGTTATCTTTAGAGATTGGCATTATGAGTCTCTCTGTGTTTCTTGTTTATGCTTTTCATTTTCAAAACTTGGCAAAACAAATATGTATTACCTCTATAATCAGAGAAAATTACTCAAAAAATTAAAGTAAAAAAGATGAAAATGAGAAACAGCCCTAACATGATTTGGCCTTGAACTTGGAGCCCTGACTCAGTTCAGTCTTAGAGCACTCTGCATCCTACATGAGGCTTTCTGGTCATCTGTATGGAGACCCAGGCTCACTTGTCTTCTCCTTTTATTCCAGGGACAACATCAGGGACTCAATTACTTTATAACACCTGTTCTTCATGGGAAAACAGCCCAGATAACTGATTAAATTATTTTAAGCCCTCATTTAGAAAACCTCAAGTTGTCACAACTGGTGTTCTGTCCAACTGGATGAACACAATCAAAGTGGGTAGTCAAAAGGTCCAGTAATCACTGTTGCTAGAATATATTAATTATTCAGACAGAGGTATAGCATTTTAGGTTCATAGAATTCATTGTTGGCTGTGTCAACTAGTAGAGAAAAAATATCAAGTAGACTCAAATCTCATTTGAAGAACTGAGGAGAAATAAATTATTTATGAACATTAACACAAAGTGTGATCTAAAATTTCTAGTAGAGCTATTGAATCCTGCAGAGGATGTTAAGTCAAAGGTAGTATTAGGAGTTGATGTTGCTACCTGGTCACTGAACCAGACATCCCAAGGCAATTCCAAGCATCAGCAAAGTCGGCCTTAAAACAATGGTAAGACAGAAAGACAATCTGCTAACTTAAGTGAAAAATCCATTTTGTATGGGGACTGTAATACATTGATCCATGTGACTACTTCATTGCATAGTAAAATGCATGCACATCTGAGCCCGACAGATCTGGGTTCAAGTCTTGACCCCTGCACTGAATTGCTGGGTGACCTCGGGTAGATCTTGATCCCAAGTTTTGAGCTTGGTCACCTCTGTAGGTGACATCTCTTCTGTAGATAAAGTGATTACAACCACACTTCACTGAGTGGTTTGCATTAAATTAGATAATGCATATAAAGCACTTGGAATGGTGTCTGACATATGGTGAGGGCTCGTTAAGTGTTAGTCATTATTATCCCATTTTACAAATGAAGTTCATAAAGATGAAGTAATTTGCCTAAGGTTCCAGAGATAGAACATAGTAAGAAGTTGCATGTATTTGGAAGGATACTCAAATGTATTCTCATTTCAGCAATATTTACAATCAATCCTGACCCATGTTAGGGGAAAAACAAGAAGTTTCCACTTTGTGTTCTGAAACCACCAGAATTAAGGGCTATCATACTCAGTTGAGCAAGTTGTGCACTGCACAACTCAAGAGTATCTTTTGCGTAGATAGCAACCTTAAGAATACCTGACTCATGGACCTCAGAACCATTATTATGCACTGGGACAAGATGGCACTGGGAATGAGGAGCTAAATTTCAGAGGCTATATATTGTCAGGAATGCATGTACATACACTGGAAACTTTCTATGATTTCTAGAAACACATGGAAGACTACCCAGTACCACTACCACCTCTTTTTGTAATGCTAAATAGTTCTCCCTTTGGAAAGGACAAAACACTTTTATAAATATCCTCATGATATGAGTTGTTACTTTGGTAGGGCTTTGTCACAACAGGATCCACTGCTAAAAGTTTAAAATAGTTCCTGGGTCAAAATCCTACAAAAGGATTCAGAGGCACAAAGAAATGTTGTGAGTGATAAGATGATTTTAAGGGACTCCTTCTAAGGGACAGTAACATGCCAGTCATCAATATTCTCCAGCCTTTGGGACTGGCTAGGCTATCCACTCGGGGACTCTAGTCCAGGGCTCCCCTCACCATAGCATTCACTCCAGTGCTGAGCATGTCCACTTGTGTTCCTGGCACCTCTCCAGGAACCTATGAGCCCAGAAGGACTGTGTGTCTGCATTTCCACCACCTGGAGCAAATCAGGGCATCAATAAATGTACAATGAATAAATGAGTTTATAACTTCTAAGGAAGCCTCTTTCATTATTAACCAATTCCACATTTGCAGAAAATTCTGTTGAGAAATTGAATTTTTGTCAAAATAGAATCAGAGCCTGTCCCAGGACTGAGTCAAAAAAAATCTTTGTTTCTCCACACCACAGGGAGCCAAAGAAGGCCATTCATTAGAGTAAAGTATTCCCCGAAACTCTCTGGGATGCTTGCGATATTGGGTTTGTCCCAGCCCAATCCAAGGAGCCATGGTCTACTCCACACCTGGAATAAGGCATGAAGTGAGCTGTCCCCAGAAGTCTTCTCTGTGGGACTACACTCAGTGAGGTTCACCTTTCAGAACCATCACCAAAACTATGTTCTTTCAGTCGCCTTTCTAGGAGGGGGACACAATAACCTGGCACTGCTCTCCTTCCGGCTTCCTGAAGTCCCGCATGATGCAGGCAGAACAAATATATCTCAACATTGTGTTCGGCAGCCTCTCCCCCACACTTTGAGACCACTGCTATATGTTTTTTAAGAAACATATTTTTTAAAATGTAATAATTCGTAATAATAATGACAACTCATGTTTTTGGGGAAGTGTGATAGGACACACACACAGTAGGAGCTATATGTAGGTATATAACACACACACTGCTAGAGTATATATGTGCATGAATATGCGTGTATGCATATGCTAAAATCTTTCTATATACATAAAATCTCAATGAATTCTTAAGTAACACTACCATGTTAGGTCTATTAATTCAGTTAATAGAACTAGTAAATTTGGAGCTCAGGAACTTGCATGTCCCGTACTGGTAAGTGAGGGCCTGCGGATCAGATCTCCTAACCGTCCACGGCTCAGACCGCTGCTGGTCAGACTACGCTTCACCAGTATGGCCACAGAGCTGCCTCCACATGTCTGCTTCTTGCCACATCTTTCACAATTCATGCTGTCCCCTCCCAACCTTCTGGCATTCCAAATAATAAGTAACCAAATAATAAGATTGTCTCCCTGGGTGAGATTTCATCTGAGCGATGAAGTGTGCACACCTAGGGCTTTGATTTAATTCTCTCGGACTAAGCTGATTAACTGCTGAGCAGTTTAAGAATGTTTTATAATTTTATTAGATTAGATCATTAGATTTCAAAAGATGAAATGAATGGAAGCCTGACCAGAGACTAAAATAGCCAAATCCAGCAGCATGGAAGGTTCCTCAGGACTAGCTTTCAGGATTCAAGCACTCAATAATACATACAAAGTGTCACTCTGAACAAAGGGGGTAAAATTTCAATATGAAGGTAACTTTTATGGTGCCGGGAAACACTGCGACATGCTTTTGTCTTAAAGCACCACGCTTCTGCTTTAATGAAACCATAGACTATCGATTCTCAGACTTGGGGAACACTGTCCTAATGGATATAGTCTTGCGTTATATTACTGCTACAGCCATTAACTCGTGCAACTAAAAGCAAATGACTTCACCTCCCCGTGCCTTATCTCCCTTGAACCTTTCTAGCAGAGTTGAGAAAAATGAGGACGTTCAATTAAGAGAACATTTGTGTCCACACAGAAAACGGACAATAAAAATGGAACGTGTGACTGCTTCTTGTGCTTCTTGCTGGTCTCCTGGGGGCAGGACTCCATTTGAGCAAAATCATCTTAGTAATGTCTCAACAGACACGACACTATCACAGACGTGCAGAGGACACTGGCTGGATCCCAAGTCAGTCATTCCCCATCTCTGCACCTATTCCTAGGCACTGGACACCTTCCCGCAGCACTCACATGCACATCTCTCCCAGACCTCGCAGTTCTAGCCCTAATTTCTCCTCCTCCCTTGCGTTTTCCATCTCCAATTACCCAGGGGACGCTCTACCTGGGTGTGCAAGGTTACCACGCAGGCACTGTTTTCAGCATCCTCTTCTCCCGGGGTCTCCCTCCGTCAATGGTACCCGGTTCTCCAGGCTCAGAAATTCCCTTCTTCTCCACCTCCCATGTCCAGCCATTCCCCGGGGCCTGCTCATTCTCTTTGTTATCAATCCCTTCCTATTTATTTCTTGAGTTTCATTCTTAATTCAAGACTCATTGTCTCATCTCTCTGTGTTTTGGTCATTGCCTTCCTTCCATCCTGTCTCGAGTCCCCTGATCTCTGTCGACTCTTTCTTACACACAGCTGCCAGCTCAATCAGAAAGAACCTTCTTCTTGCCGGTCACATAACCTCTGGTTGCCACAGCGGGGCCTTGATGTTTTATCTGTCCCTCCCTGCCCCATCCGCCTCACGAGCCTCTTCTGCAGGCTGTTCCCCTAACATGGGCCTTGTCCTCCCGCCAGGCTCCTTTGTGTTCAGGCTCCCAACACACTGCTTGCCTATTCCTGTGGCTGGCACACCTGAAGAATTAACTGAGCGAATGGATGGCTACACGAGACAGGTGCCTTTACCCACAGCTCAACTCTCTTCTGCTCACTCCTTCCCTCGCCCCCACAATCAGAGCAAAATACAATCGTTCATTCGGTCTTTGGAAACTGATCTCCTCCACAGCTCGCTGCTACTCCGACCCGGTGTTATTATTCTCTAGGTTCGTCTTTCAGATACATGATCTGCAGTTTCGTATGTGTGCTCTCCTTCCTTGTGGCAGAAATTGTGAGCAGTTCACCACACCCACCTCCTCTTCTTGTAGGTAACTGGGCTCTATCTTCCAGGCTCCTTCATAGGTCCTTAGATGTGGCCGTGTAACTAGTAGACAGGAACATGAGTGGAAGTGATGCAGGCCACTAATAGGCTGTAAAGGCTCAAGACCAGGGGATACATACCTGGGGTGGGGAAAGGCAAGGAGCAAGCGGCCTTGAGAACCAGGTGTTGAAGGTGGCGGAATCACCACCAGCCTGGGTCCTTAAATAATGAAGAGAGTTGGCCACTGACATGGAACACGCAGAGAAAATGAACTTCTGTATTTCTGGGGCCATGGCAGTTTTGCTGGATCTTGTTACAGCAGCTCAGGCCTCCCTAAATAATTCATTCCTCAACTGGATCGCCAGCACCCTGATTAGCTGCAGCTGTGTGAGCACTTAGGCCTGCACTTGGATGTGAATCAGAATTGCACACAGGCCTCAGGGTAAGACCAGGTAATCCCACAGAAGGTGCAAAGGCAGGTGGGCAAGGCTGAGCTGTGGGATTCATCATGAGCATGGATGCAGGCTGAATCACAGACACGGAGGAAAACATTTTAGAAGAATTAATGTGTGGTCAGTGGTAGAGACTAGTAAGGCAGAAGCTCAGAGAGCTGATTAAAAGAGCACCAGCGATCACTCTCATTGACTTCACTTCTGTTGCTAGGTCTGTGAGGAACACAGGGTTCTATTCTAGAAATCTTGGGCTTCTGATCACACCTGGTAAAACTTCAGGCTTCTTAATTCCACAGTTCCTGGTTACTTCCTTATCTGTGCCATCTCCCAAAATCAACACAAGGTTG
The DNA here is from genome assembly GCF_964662115.1 of Mustela nivalis. Lineage (NCBI taxonomy): Eukaryota > Metazoa > Chordata > Mammalia > Carnivora > Mustelidae > Mustela > Mustela nivalis. Next base: position 43,697,006 of record NC_139025.1, read on the forward strand.
GGTCAAACTCAAGTCTTCTGAGCCCCTATTATAACCCTCCTCAATTCTCTATCCTGGGCCCTCGGCTAGGGCTGAAGTCCTGACAGCTAGGCTTTTGACCACGGCTTAACCTCCATCCCATTGCCAAGGAGAGTTCAAGCCAAGTTAAGTGGAAGAAGACTGAAGAGTCTGTCCTGAACCTCCAGATTAGACCCCCTTCCAGGTGCAGAGTGGGCACAGGAAGAGCTCAGAGGCTGGTTGAGGGGTGCACTGGAGAAACATTTTGGCAGTGAGTATGCCGAGGCAGAGGAGAAAGCAATGGAGGTAGGATGGTCTTCAGGGCACTGAGGAGCTGGAATTTTTAGACTTCCAGCTCATTCAATCATTCATTGAGTAAACACTTAGAGAATACCCAGTTAGTTTCAGAAACTACGTATGTAGAATTTTAATGCTACAGAAGAATCTAAGAAAGTAGTACACCCATTTTTTATTAAAGTCAAATGGAAACTATGAGCAGGGGATATAACTGTATCTCTCTACCACAAGGTCTTCCCTTGTTGAAACTATAGACATTTTATACAAAATATTTAGACTGGGCTATTTTGAGGTCCCTATCTTTAGCAGTCCATGGCTGGGAGGGAATGAGGTTGGGGAAGGGAGAAGCACAAGTAAAGGCCATGATCTGTGGGTAAGGAGCATGCCCTCCCAAGAGGGCTGGGTAATTAACAGCCTTAGAGTCTCTAGTACAGCAGCTAGTAGAGCAGCAAGATCAGAGAGCTAAGACTGCTCTTGAAGGAAGAGTCTTGCTACCACAGCAATTTGATCAACAACCCAAAATCAAGACAGGACTGATGGACAGCAACACTTCCTGGGCAAACGGTCAGGGTGGTCTGGGTCCTCGTATCAAAGCTAAAATTCCAGTTTTAACAACCCGAACTTGGTCCTCCAAGTCAGGAGTTAGGGGGTATATTTTGTCCACAAGAGAAGGGGGAGGTGAAAAGAGACCATCACATGTGGCCAGAGTCAGCACAAAGGGATATCTAGCTCCCTCCATTTGTCACTGGGTCTCAAGTGGAGCCTTTCCTGCCAGTGATGTTCCTGGGAGATCATGTCATTCAGCTCTGTGACCAGCTTATGTTGGGTTAGAACGTCATAGTCCTGCTGAAGTTAGAAGCTCTATATCCACTATGAAGAAACACCTTGGACCTACATTTGTACAACCCATGTCAATGATGCTTTCTTCACTTCTAGAAAAATATGCTCTTGGAAAAGGAATCATTAACCTTAATCACTCTAGGGTAAGCAACTCTGGTGATATAATACCATGTTCATTCTAGGGAGGTTTATACTTTAACCAGCCCTGCGAACTCTTATGGATCAATCAGGTTAGAGAAGCATTCAAACAGAAGGAAGGTAAGTCTAATAACTAGGTTTTACCACGTGTTCCTCTTTCACCAAATGGATATATGTAGGGAGAGAATGGAGTGAGGGTTTATGGGATTATATGTACTGAAAAGAGGTATGAAGTAGAAGCTAAAAACAAGAGCATGTTCCTGCCTTCAAGATTAACTACCTGTAGGACAAGGGCCAAGCCATTTAACCTTTCTGCAATATTTTTACTTACGAATTAGGATAACATTAGGATAACAATACTTTCTACTCTTACATGGGAATTATGAGGACAAAATAAGGTGATAGATGTTAGACAATTCTACTAAACACATACACGTACAAAACATTATTGTGTTAATGTTGCCAACAATGGGAGTGTGTGTGTGTGTGTGTGTGCGTTTGAAGGGTAATTAAGGAATGTCATCAGTGCCGCTGACTGACCACCAAGGAGAGAGACAGAGCTGTGCCATCCATAGAATGAGATGAGCAGCATCTCCACCTGAGTGGGTAAGGGCGGGGCCAGGTCAGAACATCAACAGTCAGGACACAGACACGAAGACAACTTCCCTTCAGGACCACCTACATAAGCTTACTGCTCCCCAGCTGGGGCTGGTGGGAAGGGCTTCCCCAGACACCACAGAGACCCTGACTGCTCGGAGCGCTCCAGGCCCTGGTGGACTCAGGCAGCAGAGTAGCCTGTGCATTAACAAAGAACAATTCTCCATTTGGGAGGTTAAGAAAATAAAGGAAGTGAGTGACTTGCTTTCCATAACCTGCTTGTACCCTACATGCCCTTCATGATTTTAGGAGCAAATGGAATGCAAAAAAAAAAAAAAAAAAAAAAAAAAGCATAATTGTAGTTAAAAAATTCAAGAAGAGTTTCAAATCGATTACTTTTGTTCCTTGGAATTTGTGTGGCCAGCTTCTGTCTTTCTTTAGTCCCTGCCCTGATATTTTAGCAAGGGACAAGGGACCACAAAAATCACAGATGAAAGCTTCTAGAGAGGAATGTATGGTGAGCTGTAATATGTTTACTTATGAATTAGCCTTTAATCAACAGATCTAATATTAATTAATAATTCATAAGCTGTTCTTGCATAGAAATGACATAATTATGTTTTTGAATCAACCCAAAGTGTCCACTGCAAAATGTGTAAAATGTTAATTAGTAGTGAAATGCAGTTAGGAAAAAAATTCTTTTAATTATGTAATAAGGCTCATTACAATGGGTAATCAACAAAGCTGCCAAATTAGTCCTCTGGTGGCATTTTTCTATAAATAGCAAATAAACTTTTGTTTGTAAAAAATGTGCATCTGCACAGACAGATTTTAAATTGCTTTCAAGCAGCAGTAAGTCCCAGAAACAGTTAGAAATGACCTAGTAATCTTTCAATAATATAAGTCAGAAAAGGTGGCTCAGATAAAGGGAAAAAAATTTCTTTAGTATCCCCCTCCCATATTTGAACAAATGCTCAAAACCTCCACTGGGTTTGAATCAATGAGGTGTTATCTTTTGGAGACCCCAGATGTTCTGACAGAGTTCAAGTTGCAGGAGTATTATTGTCAATAAGGTAGTAATACAGCACATCAAAGAAATAGAAAACATGATCCCTGCCTTTTATTGATAAGACTTCAAAACATGAGTCTCCATCTATCTCATGTGTGTGAATGTCATGGCCAAGGACTCCCCAACCCACATATTCATGAACAAAGACGCAACTCTATCCCCACACTCGTCATTCATTCATTCATTCATTCATTCATCAAAAACATACTGATTGCTTTCCATGTTCAGGCCCAATGCCAGGAGCACAAATATGATCCAGGCATGACCTTTGCCCCCAAGGGGCTCTCAGGGATGGTTTAAGAAGAGTTTTGGCCCTTGAAAATCAGACCATGCTGAACTCCCTTATACTGTAGTCCATCTTCACCCCGTCATGGTCATGTAAACTTGGGCAAGTAACTTCTCTGAGGCTGTTTCCTCATGTACGTGGGGGTGGTCTTCTCTACTTTATGGGGTCCTTCAAAGGTTCCGAAGGGATAATAAACACAAGGAGCTCTGCCCCCTGCATGGCAGAAGGCAGTGCACAAAGACTGCCTCTCCTTACATCCATCACATCTTGGGTGGTGGTAGTTGGTCAGCCTGAAATTAATACACATTCTGACATAAAGACAATGGATTTTAAGGAACTGTCTATGGAATTTAATTCAAATTAATGAACATTTGTATTAAGGGCTGCACAAGATATAGGGAACCTAAGGGGAAAAGATCTAATCTCTCCTGCCAGGAGTATCAAATCTATTTCTCCTTGTCTTGGGCCCTGCACCCATACTTCCTGCCCATCTTGCTGGTCCTCATCCCACCTTTGACTTTGCTTCCATCACACCCTGGTCTGTGATACATTCTCTAGCCCAGAATGCATCTCTCTGCCCACATAGGTCCCCCCTCCCCTCAAACTCCTAGCTCCTAATCTCTGTTGCCCATCCAGCCTACAGAGGCCAGATCCATAAAGCCCCTGGAGGAGCTCAGGTCAGACTTTTCTAACCCCAGCAGAGGTGGAAATTCACTCCCTTCCCCACTGTACCATGGTTTTTTCCATTGAAGCAGAGGAAGAATACAGCTCTGCAGACCTGCGTGCTCCAGCCTAGGGTAGGAAGTACAACCCTTTGGCCAACTCCAGGTCAGCCTCTGAGGGTCCTCTACCAGCTTGTTTCCACCTATTATGTGGCTAGTTAGCCCCAGAACAGTTAGGGAGCTTTCAGGCCCACCTCCAGATGAGTATAGAGTTCCAGCAACTGAGTGGGGGTGGTTGGAGGGTCTGAGCCGCCTTTCGATATTCAGTGGCTCAGAGTGCCTGGCTCACAGAGGGTGCTTAATACATGTGGAATGTACAAATGCACGATTCTGATACACCGGCCACCCATTGCATACAGGCCTAGCCCAAAGCTCGGAACAGGCAGAGCTTAATCACCCAGCTTAAGCAGACTTCCTGAGACCCACTCTGCCAGGAGGCTGCCAATTGTCAAATTTCACAGCTCCAGCAGAGACACAGATCCATTTGGGGGCATACGAGTTCATCGTGACAAATGCCTGAACTGTAATGAGATGAGGCTGCCACGGTGGACACGTTCCAAGACTGAGCAGGGATCCAACCAGGAGGAGCTTGCCCGGGCTGCAATGTATTAGTCCTTGCCCGGAGGCAGCAGCCAATGCTCCTGAGATCTCCTTACCATGGTCTCCCACTGCCAGGATATGCCTAATTTTAAAAAGAAGGGTCAGAGGCCACACATAAAAACCAGGAAGTCGGCACCAGACCAGGACAGGGGCAGAAATACCGTGAAGTATATTGTTGGACCTCAGCTCGTTCTACCACTTGTCCTCTCTACTAACAAATTGCTTGTTTTAAGGGTCTAATAAACACTAAGGATAGACTGAATAGATAGACAGAAGGACGGAAGAATGGATAGATAATATAGAGAAAGGGAAAGGTTTTTAAAGCATGACACTTTCCCAGAGCTATGAACATTTAAAAATAAAATACAGGGGCATCTGGTTAAGGTTCTGACTCTTGGTTTGAGCTCAGGTCATGATCTCAGGGACATGAGATGGAGCCCCTCACAGGGCTCTGGGCTAAGCATAGGATCTGCTTAAGATTCTCTCCCTCTCCTTTCCCATCTGCCCCTACCCCCTCCACCACTTGCACACACACAAGCACACACCCTTTCACTCTCTCACACACACTAGGGCCGCCTGGGTGGCTCAGTGGGTTAAGCCGCTGCCTTCGGCTCGGGCCATGATCTCAGGGTCCTGGGATCGAGTCCCGCATCAGACTCTCTGCTCTGCAGGGAGCCTGCTTCCTCCTCTCTCTCTCTCTGCCTGCCTCTCTGCCTACTTGTGATCTCTCTCTGTCAAATAAATAAATAAAATCTTAAAAAAAAAAAAAGAAGAAATAAATAAATAAAATCTTGGCTCTGTGCTCAGCAGGGAGCCTGCTTCTCTCCCTCTCCCCCGGTCTCTGTTCTTTCCCTATCCCCTACACACAGGCTTGCTCTCTCAAATAAATAAATAAATAAATAAATAAATACATTTAAAAAAATAAAATAAGATATTTTCTAAAAAATAAAAATAAAATATAAACCTTTATAAAAAAAAAAAAAGCCTCTATACGGGAACCCCTGGAATATCCCAAATTTGCCAGCCAGGCCTCAGCCAGAGCTTTTCTGACTCTAAATCATCATCCGAGGCCTCACTTACACACAGCATGAGAGCCTCAGGGAAATACGTTTGGATAATCAGGTACTACTGCTTTAAGAAACAGCTTGCAGGATGCAAAGCCTGTGATAGAACCAAAGATGAGTTAAATAGTTTGGGGGCAATGACAACAGCATTCAGAAAATTGAGACAAGAGGCAGCACCACATTTTTTGACTCCTGAAACCATTTCCCAATAACCCAAATTTAGCCTAAATCTACACAGCAGCTGCTGGTAGTATCATGTAATTCTCCAGGGGCACCACTTTCTGAAGACAGAATTTTAAATAACTGTATCTAATCCTGGTGAACTCTGGCCATTAGAAACAACCTTGAGGCTAATCAGACCGCCATGTTCCATATGTAACAGGCACCCGGAAGTGCTGGATATGTTTGGGTGGGCCCCTCCTGGAACTACATTCATTTTCAAGCTGTAAAACCATGGCAACGATTTCTATAAAACATGGGTAATTCTGGTTTGTAAACAGGCTGCTGTTTTTCTTTAGGATGGATCACATTACAAAGCCAGCTATAAAATGTGAAATGAACAAGAGCGACAGACTCTTCCCTGACAGCCTCTTCAGTATTTGCTTCCGCCCCAGCTCACTGCAGGCACTGAGTTCCAGTCATGGCACATGGGACAGTTTTGCTGTCCCAGTAGTGACCAGAGCCATATGAACTTGGGGCACCGGCTCGCTCTCATATGTTAGCTTGGGTTTCATACCCACCTAAGATGTAGATGAGATGGATTCACACCCTTTTACCAAAGTCCAAAAGCTCTCTCCTCAAAATTTCTCCACTCCCCACAGGCTTACACTTTTATATTGTTCTTGGTCTCCAACTCCCTGCTTCTGCTGAGATTTTTTTCAGTCTGTAACCCTTGATCTCCGCTCTGGAATTGACCTAGACTTGGAACCCATTCTCCAATATCACTGCCTTCAAAACAAGTTCAAGTCATTATACTTATTATTGGCGACTAAGATTTACTGAATGCTTATTATATAGCAGACTTTATCCAAAGCACCTATGCACAGGATCTCACCTGATCCTCCCAACAACCCTTTGAAAGATATCCACAACTCCTACCTGTAGCAGATAAAGATTGGAGGATCACAGGAAGTGGCCTCCTATGCTACACAAAAGAAAAGCAACATAAAAGTGTGTGATTTTTATGTTGGGGACATATAATGGGGGACCATGGCTGCCCTGGTCTTCAGTTTCTCATAGGTGACCCCATCCCTGCACCCCCGTCTTGCTCACTTCTCCTCTCAACTATCCCAAACTTCTCAGTTATTCTGTCTGAGGTTAGTCTGGGAAACTCTTTCTTTTTTTCCTTTTTTTTTTTTTTTTAAGATTTTATTTAGGTATTTGAGAGAGAAAGTGTGAGCGAGAGAGAGAGCACACAAGCAGGAGCAGAGGGAGAGGGAGAAGCAGTCTCCCCACTGAGCAGGGAGCCCGATGCCGGACTCCATCCCAGGACCCCGGGATCAGGACCTACACAAAAGGCAGATGTTTTACCGACTATGCCACCCAAGCACCCCTAGAAGCCTCTTTCTTATGCAGGGGAGCTCTGCTGTTTCAGAATACCTATTCCCAACCCCACGTGTACAAATGACTGGTACTCAAGAGAACAACGTGACTTGTTCTCCATAGCAATGTCTTTCCTGAGAAGGGATTAGAAACAGCAGGTTTGCTTAATATTGTTATTATGGTTTTCCTGTTGTTGATGTACCTGTAAGGCCCAAGAAACCAAACCAAATAATCAAGAACAGAACTGGAACAATTTGCAGATACTTTTACTATATTTAATTTTGCAGATATAGTGCATTTTCATGTCCTAAATTCAAAGAGTTCAAGAAGACACACAGTGAGAAGCCTCCCATGCTGGTCCTAAACCAGGTCCTTCCCCTGAGGGCAATTAATTTTATCAGTATATTCCAGGGATATTTTAGGCAATAATGAATAGGCCAACTTAAATTTTTACCCCCTCTTTTTATTACAGTGGTTTTACAATGGTGGCATGCTATGCCACTGTTAGGCACTTTGCTTCTCTTGCTCAACAATAGCTCTTGGTGGCTATTCCAAATCAGGACATAAAGATTTCTTTGTTCCTTGCTACAGCTGCATAGTATTCTCTTGAGCTCAGTAATATATAAGCCAGTCCCCAAAAGAGGGACATATAGGCTGAAATGAATGTTCTGTTATTATAAACTACAATTAATAACTTACAGACTATAATTAATAACTTACTGCATTTCACACATGTGCAAAGAAAAATATCCCGAAACAAATAATACATTCTATGTTAATTAAAAGTATGCTGTTTATTATATGTGAATTATACCTCACAGTTCTGCTAAAAATAAAAATATTGTTTTGGTTGTTAAAAAAAAAAAAAAAAGTCCTAAGAGAAGTGCTATAGAGGAGAACAGAATCTACCTGCAAAACTCAGTAGATGTGGCAGGTCTCTCACATCTCACAGCAAGGGAAGGATCATCTCCCCTTCTCTCCCTCAGCTTTTTTACACAGCTCTTGCCTCTCTCCAGTCTCAGAGGAAGGCTTGCAGCACTAGTGATGGCTTTTCCATCAGGGATCCTCTCCCATTTTGCGTGCTGCACAATCCCTCCCTCTGAATCCATTCTTTCCCCTCAGCCTACAGATACGCTGAGTCTGCCAAGCAGAAAACCAACCACCCAACCAAGGCTTCCCGGACACTGTTATCTCACCTGCTTTTTTTTTTTTTAAAGTGAAGCATCGTGAAGTACTCATTATGTGTCAAGAGCCATTCTAAACTCTTTATATGGATTAACTCAACTAACCCCCCAACAACGATACAAGGAAAGGAACTATATTATCGTCTCCATTTTTTTACAAATGATGAAAAGGGCACAGAGAAGTTAAGGGACGTACCCAAGGTCACACACCAGTGGGTGATAGAGCCGGGGGTTTGACCTGAACACCCTGACTCCAGAGTTCATAATCCTGAGCTCCACACTTGCCCCTTCGCCCCTGCATTTCTCTACAGAGTTGACCCTACCAGTGCCTCAGCCTCTCACACATCTCGCCCTTAGCCCTCCATTCTTACTTGACCAACTTCCACCCTTGCTCTTCCCTGGAAACTCTTCTGGAAAGCCACTAGTGACTTCCCAAGCACCACATCTGAAGAATCTTATTTCACAAACATTAGTTTCTAGTCACTGTGCCCAACACACAGAAAAAAATACAAATGTAATAGGACATAGTTCCTACTTTCAAGGAGCTAACAGTTTGGTAGAAGACTAAGCTGTTAATCACAAAACAATGTGATCTGTGTAAATATTAAAATGTGCACAAGATATAAGAGTGTTCACTCTGCCCTGAGTGATCCAACATGCTTTGTGAAAGTAATGGCACCTGAACAGCATTCTGAAGGGTAAATAAGCATTTTCCAGACATAGTAAAGTGGAGAGAGTGTTCTAGAAAGACTGTGAAGGACAGATATTGTTTGAAAGACTCTGGTTCAATATTGCAGGAAATTAGCCACAGGAAATAAGTCTAAGAAGAGGAGGGTGAGGGTGACTGATAGAGAGTATGATGGAAGGAGAGGCTGGAGAGTGAAGAGGGGCCTTAAATGTCCTACAAAGGAGCTTGGACATTACATCAACAAGGGAAGCAGCTGGCACATTACCTCAAGCCCTTCCTAATCAACTCAATTGCCCTCAGAACGCCTGTGCCTTTTACAAGCCTAGTTCATGTCCTGTTTCAAAATAGTATAAAAAAGCCCACTTGGTTTCTTCATCTCCAGTGTTCTCTCCACCCTATATGCCATCACCAGGCTAATATTCCTGCTGGTAGGATATATGCCACATCCCTGCTCAGTCACTGCTATGATTAATTCCCCATGGTTTTGTGAACCTGATTTAACTCATTCTAGAGTTAAATCATTCTAGACCCTCCGTGACTGGATCCAAGTCCCTTCTACCTTGTTCCTGTTCTCTGCCTACCCTACAATCCAGCTGGTCTCTTCTCCCAGCTCACGCTTGTGCACATCCAGAGCATTTCTGCTTAGGAAGCCCTCCTGGCCTCACTTTCCCATGGTAGCTCCTCTAGCTCTCTCTTCCTGGACCCTGGCCCTTCCAGGAGCAACTCATTTCTCTTCCAGATTCTTACGGTGTTTTATCTGCACTTCTCCTTCAGCTTAGTTATTTGTCTATATATTCACTCAACATTTGTCAAGCATTATTTGGGTTCTACTATGTACCAAACACTGTACTAAGCACTGAGTATACAGAGACGACCAAAACAATTTTGACACATACCCCTGGGGACATTTGGCAATGTCTAAAGACATTTTTGGTTGTAGCAACTGGAGAGAGAAGGTGCTATTGGCATCTAGTGAGCAGAGGCCAAGGATGCTGTGAAACAACCTACAAAACATACAATAGTCCCCACAACAAAGACTCATCTGGCCCCAAATGTCAATAGTGAGGAGGTTGAGAGATCCTGCAAAACAAAAACAAAAATGAGAACAAACCACCTTGGGGGCGGGGAGGAAATCTGTGTATTGTTTTGTTTAGTATCCTCCAAAATACCCAGTATAATGACTTGATACATAGTAGCTCTTAAATATTTGTAGGAATAAAAATGGTACCCTTAGGATGTAGGAAAGGGATAAGTTTTAATTAGGAAAAGCAATAAGAAATATTAGTTAATATCAGAGGGGAAATCATAGCCTAAACTTCTATGCTATGTGTATGGTAAATTAAGTTAGTATTTTATGCTCCATTGTTATGTTTTCTTCATTATAATATTTATCATATAAATCCAGCAACTTACATAACTCACTGGGAAAGCAAGGGATTAATTAGGCAATTTCAAGATGCATAAATACATTAATATTAACAAAATATATACGGTGATGAGGGAGCACATTAAGGGACATAAATCAAAGATAATACAACAGTGCAAACTTACTAGTGGAAAACAGGCTTGCAATGTCTAGAACTATTCTTTTGTATTTAATAATGTGACAGATTCCTGGCACAATCCTCCTATTCATTATAGGGCCACTAATTTCATCATATGCACCTTGCGTGAACCTGCTTTTTTGCACTTGTGATTATAATGTCTTAGGAGGTCACTGCCATGGCAATGACTTGGCATCCACAGCTTTTGAAATGGTTCCTGTGCACAGAGTGAAGACAAACATCTGGTCGCAGACGGGACTCAGGATGTGCTCACAGAAGCCTGCACGCAGACATGCATTTCAGGGTCAGGCCAGCTGGAAGCTCGAGCCAAGCCCCAGCTCTCCACATATATGGAGGCTTTTCCTGCCCAGCTATCCATGGAAGATTTGACTCAAAGGCATACATCCTTAAAATTCTAGCCTTAAAATCATACCAAGATTTGACCTAAGTTGACCCTTTTATTTTACAGAGAGTGAAACTGAGGCAAAGCAGTTGATGTGGGCTGCCAAAGGCAGAGAGCTGGCTGGGGATGTCCTGGTTTGGGGGGTCTCCTGACTTTACTATGCCTCTCCGCATTATCTCACCATTATATTCTTCTGATTTGAAGTCCATCTCCTATTATTGAATGGAAATTATACTTAACATACCTGTGGCTAGTCACTTACCTCTTTATGTCCTGTATTGTTTGGTTTCAGTGACATTTTATAGTACGAAACGGTGTTGTGTATAGTCCTTTCACCAGAAATGGATGTGTGCATATACTGACTTGCTCATTCGGTGATGTCTAATGGTCAGTGCCTACACAGCAGCCAGTTTCTAACCAGGAAAATGGAAAGTATTCCAGATGTTTCAGAGAGGATTTAATAATACAGGTAATTGGTTACAAAGGTGATAGAGGGATTGGGGAGCTCAAAATAAAAATATTCAAAGATAAGTAACTGTAGATGCCCTAGAGGAGCTAAAGAGAAAGGATGTCGCCACGGCTCATGTGCGCTGAACCTGGCTGCTGAGGAAGAATCAGGAAAGATGCTCGCTGCCCAATGACATGACTTTCATTGCTCTTAGTGCTGCCTGGAGCTGGAAAAGAAAGTAGCTTCTCCCTATCCCCCATTAGTACCTCCCCCTGGTGGAATCCAATAAGTCAACTGGCTAAAATGTCTGGGAAATATAGTTAGTAGGCTTCCTGCCCCAGAAGTAGAGACATGGGTAAAGAAGGGCAAGCGCGGGGGCACCCGGGTGGCTCAGAGGGTTGAGCCTCTGCCTTCAGCTCAGGTCATGGACTCAGGGTCCTGGGATCGAGCCCCGCATCGGGCTCTCTGCTCGGCGGGAAGCCTGCTTCCTTCTCCCTCTCTGCCTGCCTCTCTGCCTACTTGGGATCTCTCTCTGTCAAATAAATAAATAAAATCTTTAAGGAAAAAAAAAAAAAAGGACAAGTGTAGGCTGAGTGACCACAGACAGTATCTGGCACACCCACCAACTGAAAACAGAGCTTCAGCTTGTGTGTCTTCTGTAAGAGCAAGCTGCTCATGTATTTAAAAATGTATCCGTTGTTGCTCCCATACCTGCCAATCTTCATCATCTTTATTTCTCTATTTTTAAGATTTTATTTATTTATTTGACAGAAAGAGAGTGAGAGATCACAAGCAGGGGGAGCTGCAGAGGGAGAAGCTGCTAAGCAGGGAGCCTGATGCAGGGCTCAATCCAAAAACCCTGAGATTGTGACCTGAGCCGAAGACAGTCACTTAACTGACTGAGTCACTCAGGTGCCCCTATATTCCTATTTTTTTTCCTTCCTTCTTCACAATCTATGTGCTGAGCAATGTGCTAGGCATGGGGAATGCAAAAGGAACCCAGCCATGTTCCTACCCCCATGAAGGTTATATTCTGGTAGAAGGTAAGACAAACAGTTGAGCTCTCCCTAATTCTTTCCTTTTCTTGTTACTGTTCTTGTTTCCCCATGACAAACTTCCCAGGATAGAAATTCCCTTATTTACATGACATACCAATGCTGCTTAATATCCATGCTTCAGAACATTTTCTCCACTCCAAAACTGAATATAAAAAATTTATCTAAAAATGGAATGCTCTTCCAAAATTAAGAGTGGACACTAGTTAATGAGTGTGTATAATTTCTATACATAGGTTTGAATTCCACAGTCTTATCCTATGCCTCAGATTCAAAATTTTCTGTATCTTCATTGTAATCAATTTGAAGGGTATTAATAAATAATAGGTTTTGTTACAACAAGAAAGTCAGAACCATACTTTATAGACCTTTCTCATAGATCTTCTCTGAAAAATGCATATAAACCTATTTGTTCGCTGATTCAACTAAATTTATTGATGGTTAACAGTGCATTGATGCTTGTGCTGAGTACACAGAAGAAACCAAGAGTCAGTGCTCTCAAGGAGCTTGTAGCCTAGTAGGGGAGGCAGCCAGGAGAATGTGCAGTGACAGCACAGGTATAAGGTGCCTAATGGTGGGGTAAGAAAACACAGAGAAGGGGAACCTGTGTCAGCCTGAGGGCTTGGGGAAGGTTCTGAGAAAAACAAGGCTTCAGATGGATTGGAAGGGGTCATACAAGTCAAGTGAAGAAAGGGAGAGGAGGCCTTTCACCCTGATGCACAAAGACAGGAGGGTCATAGGGCTGGTGTGAAGGAGAGGCAGAAATGACTTCCCCGAAGAACAAAAGCAATGAAATGGTTACTGGCAGGAGGTGGGTTATGGAAGGATTTCAACACTCTGAAAAAGGCTTCATTCTGAAGGAAGTGAGCCACTGCCCCCTGCCCCCAGCTTCAGGCCAGAGAATAAGATCGGTCTGAGCACACAGAGGGGAAGGGGTTAAGACTGACAGAGAGACCCGCTGAAAGACATGGGCGTCCAGCTGAGAAATAACATGGATGGGAAATACATAAGCTAAAGCAGCAATAAAATACAGTGAGAAAAGGAGAGCTGGGAGAGCAGAAGAAAGGTCTAAGACGATCACCAGGATGCAGATCTGGGAACCAGCAGGCAAAGTGATCCCATGACCAAGGTAGGGAATACAGGAGTAGGACAAGTTCAAGGACAGGGAGCGGGGTAGTGGGAGATGGGGGGGGGGGGAGAGGAGTTCAGTTTTCAGCATACTGAGTTTCAAATGCCTAAGAAGCATCCCAGTGTTTGGTGGGAAATAGGGAGATGGAGTTCTGTCTACATAGCCTTGGGAGTCACCTGTTTTCTAGTCAAGCCACAGATGTGGAAGAAATCACACAGGAACAGGGGACACCAAAGATAAATTTCCTGAGAACCTCAATATTTAAAAGATATACAGAGTAAAAGAAACAAAGAAAACTGGCAAAGAATGGCTGGAACTGCAGGAGAAAAAGAAATCTGTGTGCACCATGCCTCATCTCATGAATCTGCCTCCTCCACGTCGCTTTTGTTGGAAACTAGCGGACCATCCTTCCACTTCCAATTCTTCCCTGAATTCTATTGATGGTGTCTTCAAACTGTACGACAAACCTGTGTGCCACTCACTAAACTACTGGTAGCATCTGGGTCCCGGTTCAAGCCACCATCTGCTCCCACTGGACTATGCGATCACTTCCCCACAGGTCCCTAATCCCCCTCCTGCCCAGCTGGAACCCAGAGAACCCACCTGTTTTGCTCTCATAGCACAACAGTAGCTTACAGAAGAAATGGATAATTGAAGGAATGAAGGAATGAAGGCGGCACTGCCCAACGGTACAAAGAATTCAAGAAAGTATTCTCTGCATTAGGCATTCTGGAAGGCACAGTTGAGGAGTGGAGGAGGGCATCAGTGGTTATGCCTTCAGTCCCTGTGATGTTAGGGACAGTGATTACTCCCTGTGACCAGAGTCACTCCCATATCTTCAGACAAAAGAGCTGAAATTAAACTATTTCTTAAGGTTGAGAATAAACCATTAGATATTTACTCTCCCCTTCCCATTGAAGATGGGCAATTTTGGCTGGATGCACATAAATGTCCATGATACCCCCTGCCTCATGCTTTTAAGGAAATCACAGCTTTAGGGTCACCTGGGTGGCTGAGTGGGTTAAGCCTCTGCATTCAGCTCAGGTGGTGATCCCAGGGTCCTAGGATTAAGCCTCAAATTTCATTTTGTTCTCTGCTCAGCAGGGAGCCTGCTTCCCTGCCTTCCCTGCCCACCCCCCCACCCCCCCGCCTGCCTCTCTGCCTACTTGTGATATCTGTCTGTCAAATAAATAAATACAATCTTTGAAAACAAAAACAAAAGGAAATCACAGCTTTAAGGGCCCAAACCTTGAATCTTCCTTATGGATCTTCCTCAATCTCTCACGAATATGCTGAGAGCCCATAAATTTAAGTGTCCTTAATGAGACTCAGTACCAAATCCATTGCACTCCTAATATTCAATTTCTAGGTCACATCCTAAGAACTTTGAGGAAGTCAGGTAAGGAACTCTGCACCCTCTACATTTGGACTAACACAATAGTAGCTTTCGCAATGGAAAATGTGTCTCACTGGGTCAAAGTCTGCCAGACTATGACCACACCTTTCTGCAACCTTTATGAGGTGTGGAGTGTGTGTGTTTTAAGAGAAAAAAAAAATCCTCTAACAGGAATTCTCCTGAGTCCATCGCCAGAGCTGGCAGAGAAAGAATGCAACTGAGTTGATGAGGAGGGGGCCGAGGGCTCTGCTGTAGGACAAGAGCTTCATTAGTGCCTGGCAGCACACACCTAATGGAAGTCTTAAAATGGAAGTCTTGTGGGCGGATCCCTAGGATTCCCAGGTCTGGGGACCATCTCCAGGAAAAGAGGAGTAACCGTGCGTGGGCATCAGCGCAGGAGTGGGCACGCCTGGGCAAGAAGTGCAGCTGGTATTTATTGCTCGGCCACTGTTTCCCATTACGGATGTCCCCTGAAGGCTCTGGTGGAGAGCACAATTTTTCAGATAGAAACTGAGTAACTCAATTGACATCCACCTAGGCCCCGTGGCATTCAGGAATAAAGCTTGTTTTCCCTCAAAGTGACAACACAGTGATAAATAGGTCTCCTGTCTCTCACTCTGTTATAATACTCACCCTCTGGCCCTGCTGGGTATGAAAACTGTTTCCGGTAGCACCTTGCTAGAAAGAGGCGTGTATGCACCTGTTCTTCCAAACTGCACTCAAACGAGGAAGTACGCATAGAGCTGGATCGGTGACTACTGACAGCACCAGGTTTTCCTCCAGGTCTTTCCATCCCAGGAGAAAACCCAAAGACTGTCAGTATGCATTGTAACCCTCCCTCTTGGCTGCCCCATGAGGAAGGTAACTCACCTCCAGGACCATCAAAGTCAGCACACTACAGAGGAAACCCAGTGAGGGAGAGGTCCAGAGAGCAGCACAGGAGAAGACGCTGCCTTGCCAACAGGCACTGAGGATGGTAGCAAAGAAATGCGTTCACGGCAGACGTTCCAGTCTCCATACTGAAGACAGAGGACCACCAGTCTCCCCAAGACCTCAAACTTGTTCCAGACTGACTTTCAAGGCCACAGAGATTCTCGCAAAAAAAGCCCTAGAGTCCTGGGGTGGTGCCTTAAAAGCAGCCTCATGCAGAAGCTGCTAGAAGAAAAGGGGGCTTCTAGCTCTTTCCTGATAGCTCTGTGACCCAGGATTCCCATGTCTCCAGAGCCTGGGCTTTAAAGCATTGACATTTTAGAGGTAACAACAGACCAGCCAGCAAACTAAGAAGGTGTCTCCCTGGCTCGCATCCACTCAGTTAGGAAAACTTCCAATTCTGTCTTCCCTGACAAGACCCTCCCTCTCAGATCTAACAGGCCGATTCATGATCTGTGCTCATAAACAAACCCAGGCCCCGTTCAGGTTCGCTCTGTGTTTTAACCCCAACCCCACTTCAAAATCATTCGGGGAGCTCTTAAAGATATAAACATTCAGATATGAAATCCACCTCCACCAGAGGTGGAGCCTGGGAAATCTACATC
The DNA here is from genome assembly GCF_964662115.1 of Mustela nivalis. Lineage (NCBI taxonomy): Eukaryota > Metazoa > Chordata > Mammalia > Carnivora > Mustelidae > Mustela > Mustela nivalis. Next base: position 43,713,540 of record NC_139025.1, read on the forward strand.
ATTTTAACAAGAGACTCCAATGTTTCTGATGCAGCCACAATCCCATAAAAGGACAGACCCCAGATCTGAAGTCAAATGCCTTCTTTGCCACCAAGGGACTAGATATTTTGACAAGCTCTTGTTAACGTCTCCAGGCCTTAATTTCTTCATCTCTATGACACAGGTAACTTACTGACATTTTTAAAGCAGTCATTAGGTATTTGTACTGTCTTGCTCCTTTTGGATGCCTGAGGACTTTGCATGAGATTTCGTGTCCTGGAGAAGAAGAAGGTAGAGACTTTGCAGCCACCTCTCCCCATGTCAAACAGGGAGAGAGCTGGAGCTGGGGAAACTTCCAGAAACTTCTCACTTTCCAAGGCACCCCAGGTCTGGAGAGTTGCCGGGAATCACTGCTCTTCCCCTGTATTTTCCTATCTCCCTCCTCCCTCACTCTACAGAGAAAGACAGACAACTCAAAGAAAAGAAGTTACCTCAAATCTTACTAAGATGCATTTCCTTGAGGCACAGAAACCTCCAGGGAGCAGACAAAAGGACACAGAAATACCAGTGTCTGCAAAGCTTGCTGGAATTGCCATAACAACCCTCCCATCCATTTCATTAAGAGATACATTTCTAGCCCAATTATTTTTATGTTTGATAATTAACCATGAAATATGTAATATGTGTATGCATATATTTTGCTTTGATCAATAAGTGTGCTAATAATAACTCTATTGAGAATTTAACCTATGATAATTTTCTAACAGAGTGCTGTGGTAACCAAAAAATATGAACAATTTAAAATTTTCAATGTAAATACTTAGTTTTGTTGAAGAATGATAGAGTGATTAATAAAAGACCTTCAAGCATAAAAATATATCACATTAGGATAAAGTTCTGCGGGAGAAGTGAAATGGAAATACAATTTCAAGAAGAAAAAGAAACCCTGTAAAACGTCCAACTGTTAAAAAAGAGCTTGTTCATGTGTTTTTTGAACCATGGGTATTAAATCACTCTGGTATTTAGACTCCACTGGGTAAACGTAAAAGAGTGCTCTAACAGTTGTATTCTCAAATGTCAGTATTTACAGTATGCCAGAAATTACATCCTTTACAGCTCCTTAATTTAGATGAAAAACACCTGATATCAATTTGAAAAGGCAGTCATGGCTGCAGATGTTTTTGCGGGGGGCACACAGAAGAGGACTTGGAAGACCACTGGGCTATATCATAGGGTTATCCTATGGGCCGACAGGGAGAGAACGTGTGGAATGACACGGAGACAATGGATACCATGTCCCTCTCTAGCCCCAGGGATCAGGGTAAGAGAGAGACAAAGAAAGTGCGTATCAGTGCAGTGTTTGCTCTCCCAGACCAGTGGGCCAGCGCTGCTCTCTAGTCTCCCCAAGAACCCATGTCTGGCAGTCAAGGATCCAGGAGTTTCCTGGGTGCGTGAAAAGTGCCCCCTAAAGACACCTCAACCACACAGATGACCAGACCCCTACAGTGTGAGACACATGTGATTCTAGAAGACCAAACGGATGCATTTACCCTCCCTGATGCGCTAGCCCACGGAGGAGAGCAGTGAGTGTCCAGATGCCCCATGCCCTGCCTGGGGAACCCCAAGGGGTCCTGCTAACATGTGGGACCTGTCTCTGCGGAGAAGGGGCGAGTGAGGAACTGGGCAAGAGTGCCTGATCTTCAGGAGGAATGAGTCATTCCGAAAGAGACTAATTAAAGCAGCTCTGACAGGGAACTTAACTTAGAAAACCCTGACTGCTTAAACAGGAAAGAGGTCACAAACCAGAAGAGGTCGAGGTGTTGTTAATTGGAAGGATTGAGTTTTGTGCTTCCCAGCAGGGTTGGAACTCATAAAGAGGTTCAAATTGGCTAGAGAAAATAATTGACATTGTCTTTGTGCAGTGAGTGTCATGTGAGCAAACACGTCATCAACCAATTACACCTGTAAAATGGAGCTAATGCCATCCACCTTGCAGGGTTCCTGGAAGAATGAGAGAGAATATATCAAAGACAGCCAGCACAAATGTGCCCCAGGAGAGGCAAATATAACTGACATTATGAAGTCTGCCAGCCTCCACCTCTGTCCATGAGGTGATGAGATGCCCAGATGGTGGTCTCTGGGTCAATGCTAAGCTGTCCCTGCTTTTGTGTGACACCAGCACTCTGGGTACTGAAACCCACCTCATAGGGAGGTGGGAGGCCCACCTCTCCTGTCACATTCTGTATGTTACCCCTGGGGACCTGGGCACTGCTCTAGGCTACAGTATCATATAGAGCCAGAGAGAAACCAGTTCTGAGGTGAAGTCCCAGGGCGTTGTTACTAGCAGGCCTGAGCCTCAAGACAAGGTGTTCCCGGGGAGTGCCCTGTCGTGCCTGCAAACAGGCCCTCAGGGAGCGCACCCCTGGAGTCTCCTGGGAAAGCCAGCCCCGGAAAGCGTGTAGAGCATGAAGCCCCGGGAGCAGATGGGTTGTCACACTGCTGAAACATTTGCTTCCAGACTACTGCCCAGACCCCGTGCTTCAAACTGCGCCTTTTTTCTCTCAAAGAGGGCCATCCAAATTGTAAGCAGTTCAGACTCCACAAAACCTGGATCTGCCCTATCCCCAGAAGCTGTTCTTACTCATTCTTCTAATGATTAAAAGAAAAAAGAACTGGGGGCCTCCCAAGCTGCCTTTGGAAGAAATCTCTAACTTTGCCAGCAATAAAGCACCTCCATGGATGGAAAACTTAGAGTTAGATTTTCTCACAAAGTGCTCTCAGATAATGAATTCCCTGAACAAATACTATTTAGGTGCCCCCTAAACATAGGCACCAGAAGGTCCTCCCTGCCCCTGCCAGGAAGATCCTGCAGCCACGTCAGAGATGTGAGCTACTGGCACAAATTAAATCTACAGACACGTTGTCTGGGCAACCTACAGCCTACTCACCCTGGACGATGGTCAGCCTTAAGACCCCAGCCCATGCTTCCCTGCTGTGTCAGCTCCCCAAGATCCATCAGCTAAAGGGGTGACACAGCAGATGTGGCCACACTAGCTACGATTACTTTAATATATCCCTCCTTCTAGCTAGTATTTTTCCACCAGGTCCTTCAGTTCTGTTGGTCTTCACGACAGACTGCCAAACCAACCTAGGAATAGCGACCATTCTGATCATTTGTACGGAAAGCCCTGATGAGTTCAGATGACCCTCGGAATGTTCTCCAGCAAGCACACAGCCCTATACAGGTGGATCTTGCTTGAAGGAAGAGCTGACTCTAAAACTCTACAGGCCAACTGGAAATTCTAATTCCTTTTACAGGATTGATGAAAGATAAGGTCCAACAACAGTGTTCTCCTGATGCATCTCAAATACATTTCTATCTATAATAATTAATTTATACGCAATTGCTCAAGAACATGCACCATTCACTGGGTAAACTGAGCTCAAGCATTCTGTTCATTCATTCAACAGGAATTTATTGAATATCAACTGAATTGGCAGGCACTGTTCTAGGTGCTAGTGACACAGCAGTGAACAAAAGAAATGAGTTTTTTAAATGGAGCTGACATTATGGTGGGGCAAACAACAGGCAAATACGCAGTATGTTAGGTTGGGGTAAGTGCTATATAAAAATAAAGCCAAGTAAAAGGGGCACTGGAGTAATGGAGTAGTGAGTGGAGTACTGTCTTTACAGGGAAGGCCGCTCTGCTAGATGATGTTTGAGCCAGGAAGGTCTAGAGAGAGGAAAGAAAGAGCAAATGCCTTGAAGTCAGAGCGTGTTTGGTGTGTTTGAAGAACAGCGAAGGAGACTGGCACGGCTGGGGCTTGGTGCAGCTGACATTAGCCAACAGAAGGGAGTATGGAAGGCCCGACTTGGAGAACCAGCCGGGACTTAGGACTGAACTGCCTGAGGCGGGTCATTTGCTCTTAATCAGCTTTTGGTAATGCTCGGCATATAGGCAGGACCCAGAATCTACCTGACTCGTCCAGAAAATTCAATCATAAAATGCTGAACCAAGTTTAGGAACTCCAAACACATTTTAGATTAAAAAACAATTTCCTTCCAATATCCTGTAACTTTATGCTGGGATTTCCACGGCAAGCTGGACATGGTACGCAATGTTTCCTTCTCACTGGATAAATGCTCTGTCAGCTATCCAGGCCGAGGGAGGAAAGGCTGGTGCTCTCACATACTTCATTCCACTCTGCTTCTGATTAGGTCTTTGTGCTGCACCACCAACCCCTGAACTCTCTGATACACCGGCAGCGACAGCCTGGTATGCAATATTCATTGGAAAGGTTATGCTATGACTCTGACCTCCAAATTCCCCATAATAAATGTGAAACAAATTAAACCCGACCCAGCATCATTCCTTATCCAAAGAGCCATAGTTTTCAAATTCCCACTTCTTCCTTTGATGACTTACTCAGTCTTTATCCTACCTGTAAAGAAATTCAAATAACATCAACAACGACTTATTTTTCTCCCTTTGTAACTCTGAGGAATTCAGTTTCTAGTTTATGAGGAAGGTCATGGATTTGGGACTCCTGGATTGTCTGGCACAGTGATGTCCGGGGAAGACCGTTTCTTCATGTAGGGAAGTTATAGGTCATGCAGCATGGTGGCTATAGGAGGTCATCAGACAGCCTCTCAGCAAGACATAAAAACTGCTTGTAGAACCTGCTCAACTAGGCAATCCAACTCCCACAAGAAAAGAATCCAAAACAAAAGAATAATTTGGAGGGAATTTAAGAAATAAGGACCAAGGGGCGCCTGGGTGGCTCAGTGGGTTAAGCCGCTGCCTTCGGCTCAGGTCATGATCTCAGAGTCCTGGAATCGAGTCCCGCATCGGGCTCTCTGCTCAGCGGGGAGCCTGCTTCCCTCTCTCTCTCTGCCTGCCTCTCTGCCTACTTGTGATTTCTCTCTGTCAAAATAAATAAATAAAATCTTTAAAAAAAAAAGAAATAAGGACCAAAATCCCAAAAGTTACTTAAAAGTTTTCATTTCATTACAATGTGAGAGCAGGGCAGAGATGGAGCGTGGCGGGTCTCCAGGCTGTTTGTACTGCTTGCTTCTCACATTTCATTTCATTAAAATGAAAGTAACTTCTATAGTATATAATTCTCATTGTAGAAGTATATCCAGGCAATCCAGGAAAGCACGAAGGAGAAAGTTTAAAAGAAAATAAAACAACCAGCGATGACCCATGTTAACATTTTGGTGAACACTTATTGAGACTTCTTTTTATGAGTATATACACACACTCAATTTTACATAAATAGAATTGAAGCAGACTTAAAGATTTAGGACCCACTTTATTCCCTCTTGAGTATCATAGATAACATTCTCAGTTATTAAATATAGACCTAAATTATTATTTTGAGAGATGCATACAAAGAAATACAGCTTCTTTATGGGTCATGAGTGGACCCATTCACCAGCTGGTGGAGAAAAATGATTCATTCCGAACTCTTAGAATAATCCCGTACTGTAAACTGCCCCCAAAGGATAATATTCTTTTGTGACAAAATGCTCAATTGCTCATATCCACGCCTCTCCCATGGCTTCTTTCAAAGAAAGCATAAGGCTGTACGGCAGGAGAGGGTACAGATCATGTGACATTGAAGTAGAAAGGGAGAAGGATTCCCAGATGCATCTCCGTTGGGGTCATCTGGATTCTAGCTGGGACTCCAGGGTACAGCAGGTCTTACCTGCTCCCTGAACTGAGGCTGCTGAGGTGTAATTGGCCATTTTCTTTTTGTTCGGGCAATAAGCAAAACCCACCCCTGCTGGCACCACATATACCATTGTGGTCAGGGTCATCCCCAGAAGGATATGGGGCTCCCAGGTAACTCCATCAGACTTAGGGCTGGTCAAGGTTACACGCTTGAAAGGAGGCTATACTGTTGACATCTCCCTTTGCAACTTTAGGGTACTGTTAAAGACAGAGATTTTTGTAAGCCTGGAGCAGCTGCCCAGTTACCCCATCCAGGGTACAGGCCTGCCATGCTCTCAGCCAACTGACCCTAATCTCAAAGGTCCCCATTCTGGCAGCTTCTTCCACCTGCCCAAGCCTCTACTCTTCCACGGGTGCTCTCAGCGCCTCCATACCTCCTTGAGGTTGTAGTGTCTGGTACTTCTTTGGCCTAGAACCCTCTTGATAGTAATGCCTGTGACCAGTGAAAAATATCCTGTTGGGTTTATAACTCCCTAGAGGGTTCAGGTACTCCAGGACCTGCCTCCCTATCCTTTGTGGAGTCCAGGGTCCCCCCTCAGAGTCTGTCTGCTCTGTATCTCCATGGTACTCTCTCCTCCCCCATCAAAGCACTCAACACACTTCCTCTTCTCCTCTGCGGGCTCCAGAGGGTAGAGACTGTGTCTTCTGTGTTCTCTACTGAGTTCACCCAACCCCACCCGGGGCCAGAGGCATTACAGATGCTCCAAACACACTTGAGAAATGGACAAACAAAGGACTAAAGGAAGAAATGTCAATATGAATGAGGCTGCTGCACCAGCGGTACCTCTGAGGGCCATTTCTAGTGAGGAATGTTGTTTCTGTTGTCTGGGTCTGTCAGAACCCAGATGGGCTCGGTGCACAGCATCTTGCTCCTACCCTGACATAAACTTCACTGTGTCTGGACACCAGACTGGATACTAAAGAACAGGAGACATGAGGGAGTCTAGGCATTCAGAAGCACACGGTTTTCTGACACCCAGAGAGGAACAAAAAGGCAGGAGGGAGAGGGAAGGGGACAGGGAGTGGGGAAAGGAATGGAGGGAGGGTGCAGGGGGAGGGTGCAAGCGAGCAGTACAAACAGCCGGGAGACCCACCATGCTCCATCTCTGCCCTGCTCTCACACTGTAGTGTCTTACACTTATTAAGAGGTGAGAATCTACCCTTCGTGATTTATCAAACAACTCTAATAAGTACGTTTTATGGTCTGGGTCATATCCTTTCATGAGCCTCATTATTTTAAACCAGTTTTACAGCAATGAGAAAATAAAATGTATCATAAATTGTTTTTCACTAAGTGTCAATTAGCAGTTCTGTTTAAGTACTGCTTCTAAATCCAAAGCAAGAAAGCTTTTTGTGCTAAATAATATGTTGCTATGATAGGGTAAGTGTCAAAAAGATAAGTTCACATTAATTTTAATCCACTGAGATAAACTATAGAAGTCTCTGATTTTCATTTAAAAACACTGTTTTGCCAACCTCTGAAAAAAATGTTTCTGGATTTCTCCTGTTATTTGTTTCCCTGATTAAAAAAAAAAAAAATTTACCGGGGTGCCTGGCTGGCTCAGTGGGTAGAGCATGGGACCCTTGATCTCAGGGTTATAAAATCAAGTCCCATGTTGGGTGCAGGGATCACTTAAAAATAAAATGTTTTTAAAAAGTTACTGATATTTTAATGCAAGTGAAATATGTAAATATAATTGGTTCTCACCAGCAAGTAAATCGGGGGAGGGTGGGATTTGGATTTTCCTCGTACTACGGAATAAGCTAGGACAGTTAACTAATTATCTTCCTTTATGACAACTGTTTGTGCTCCAGATGTATTTATTTAAAAATCCCTTAAACTATCTTAGAGATATACTTCTAAAGCAAAATATTATTCATTTCTAGCTTTTTGTGAGAGTAAAATACTGACATCATTTTGCTGGATGGACATGGGGAGGTGTCACCCAGCCATGGCATTATCTCCCACCCGGGGCGAAACTAGCTCCAAACTCATTGTCCCTCACAGCCCTCATTCATCTCTGCTTCAGCCTGATGTGATACTGGCCTATTCCCCACAGTGTCACCAGCACAGTGTCCCTGCCCCCACCTAAGCAGTCCCTGTTGGAAGTTCTGGGCTGTGGTTACCTTCTCTTCCATCTGTACTGTCCTTCAATCTTGCTCTAATAAAACCTCATTTAGGAGAGCTGCTCTCCAGCATCGTGCCCACAGCTAACAATGCTGTTACAATGTTGACTTAAAATATTCTGATGAGGGCATATCTTATGGTAAGTGCTCCTACCACACACACATATGCATAAAATAACTAACTAACAACAGCAACAACATCTATGTCCTTGGAGATGATTTCACAGGTGTACACTTCTCCCCAAATGCAGTGGGTTGTGCATACTAATATATACACAGCTTTTTACATGCCAATTGTACCTCAATAAAACTGTTTTTTAAAAAATTAAATTTTTTTTTAAAATTAAGCAACAACAACAACCCTGTCCATCTATGGATCTCTCTCAGTTGATGGCCTAGGATGGCTGGCTGCTAAAATCATGTTAAATTTTTCTTCCTCCAAGATCACCACTACTGATCCTAGGCTGTATAAGAATCAGCATTCTGTTCATCCAGGAATAAAAGATAATCATTAAGAGGCATCATGCTATAAAATTCTATTTCCAGGGGCGCCTGGGTGGCTCAGTGGGTTAAGCCTCTGCCTTCGGCTTGGGTCATGATCTCAGAGTCCTGGAATCGAGTCCCGCATCGGGCTCTCTGCTCAGTGGGGAGCCTGCTTCCTCCTCTCTCTCTGCCTGCCTCTCTGCCTACTTGTGATCTCTCTCTGTCAAATAAATAAATAAAATCTTTAAAAAAAAAAATTCTATTTCCAGGCTGACAAATGCAAGTTATAAAAGATGGTACATCTAAAATTAGTAAGAATAAAGTGCTTTTCTGGAAAGGCTTTACTAAAACCAAAGCTGATAACTGAGTTTATATAACAGGTCAAATCAGTATTTTCTTATTTAAAAACAAAAGCAAAGAAATAGTGGCAATATAGAAGCCAAGAAAAGGTATTTTGGCAGAAGGGTCCAGATCTTAGAGTTAATAAAAGTTTCCCTACACAATCCCCATGAGCTTACTTAGGCATCTTGATAACATCACAGGTAGTATTTGAAAGCCAAAATGCAATCACAGAGCTAAGTAGTACATGTTTCATAACTTTAAGTTTCAAAGGAGATTTCTGCATCCACTCAAAAACCTTTGAAATAATTATGTAAGGATGTAATCACAATTTTCCACTTATAACATTTCTGGAGATGTTGTTTTGGTGTATCTCAAAGTTTTTGAATCATGGTTTGAAACAATGTGATTTGATTAAGTGTGGGAAGTTTTCCAGGGTAAGTGCATAAGCATGTAATTCATGTTTTTATACACAGATTACGAAATGCACATTGCTATTTAGCTTTCTCCCAATTCTTCTAACTTCTCTATTTTTATCCCTTTAATTTTTATTAAAAGGTCTTCTTTTTTCACCATTATGTTCCTTATTCCTAACGTCAAACTAAGTATTATAAGACCTTATTTTCTACTAACCCTTGAAAACATATTTCCCCACCAGTCCCTACTTTCTTTGGTGACACTTACTTGCAACAGTTCTTGGCGGTGGTGTCCAAAGTCATGACAGTTACAACTTACAGGCTGCTTACTGTGAGCCAGGCACAGTATTATCTCACTTAATTTACCGAAAACATGGTTGTGAATTCCCTTGTTACTTTCACTTGGTAGGATCTGTTAAAGCCTCGTTTACTAGTGTGAGCACTAGCGGCAGCTTCACTGCTTGGAGGAAACTAAAAACACAATCCACTCTGTACTGAAAGGCAGGGACTAAATGTGGCTGCGGGGTCCAGCTGGCCACAGGAAGCGTCTGGATGATTTCACTGAACGCCTTTAGAAATACTTCTCTCTGGGATAATTCAAGGAAAATGGCTTGTCACAGATGATATCTGACTATAATATGTAGCTGAAATGCTTTCCCAATAAATATTGTAAAATGAAACAGGTGTGAAGCCATGGTTGGAAAATCAGCGGCCAAGGAGCACTGCAAGGACCACAGGCCAACTTTCCAGCAGAAGGCTGATCCCTAGGTTATCCATATGACCAGGGACCCATATGACCAGGACATTTCCCCTGGTGCTTTCAAGAAATTCATCAGTTATTCAAGCATACATTTAATAAATATTGACATATTATATAAAGGCACTCTACTGGGTCTTAGCATGACAGAAAGATGAATACATTTCAGCCTTAAGGAGTTGCTGGCTGGTGAGAATGAGAGGACCTGATAGGATCTGGGTGAAGCACTGGCACCCCAATATGTACAGAATGTTCCCTGCTGCGTGTAAAGAAAACCCAAATCCCTGAGCTGAAGGTGGTGCCAAAGGGTGGTAAGTCTGGACTGGTTGGAGAGGAAAGGCCTCCAGAGGATGCAGAAAGAAAACAAGGTGGGGTGCTGGGACCTGGAAACAGCTTCCCCCCAACCCCTACCACCCACTGGAGCAAGTGCCAGGGGCTAGGGGCATGCAAGCTGAGAGGAGAGCCTGGGTTGGGCAGCAGTGACTGCCCGCTGTATGGGAGGAGGTGGAGCAGAGGGGGTAACAGGCAACCCTGGAGGAAGGTGATTACCAAGAGCACAGTTACAGTCTGCCTGGCTAGCTTGTGTGCCTCCATGATGTTCTGTGACCTGTATGCTGGGCCAGCCCTGGGAGAGGGGAGAATAGTACCTCTGAGATCCAAAACAGAGCTCAGAAGGGCTAAAAGTTCTTATATTCAGCAGAATTCCCAACAAGTGGAACTGTGAACTGAGGAGCCACCCACCCCAAGGCTTATGAGTATACCCGAGGAAGGGAGAACCAAGATGGTGAGAAGCAAGAGGCCCCTTAGGGAGAGAATGGGCCCTGGGATTCTTCTGCACTCCCAAAATATGCATGATGATGATGACAACGATGATGAAGTACTGAGAGTTTACTATGTCCAAGCACTTTTTCTTAAAGCTTTACACGTTATCTCATTTAACCTTCATAGTAACTATATGTGGTAAATATTATTATCTCCATTTGACAAATTATAAACCTGAACACAAAAGAAGTAACAGAACTTCCCCCAGGTCTGACGGTTAATACCCAGTAGAGCTAGATTCCTAACCCCGTTGTCTGCCCTTGACCCATACTGCTAATCACTCAGCAATTCTGCCCCCTTGAAAAGGTAGTGCTTCAGAGAAATGAAAATCCATATAGTCATGATGCCAGCCACGTGTCAGTCCACACAGACATCTGAGATGCACTTCAAAGCAGATAACTGGGACACCTTGGCCACATATGTGCAGGATGTGGCATTGGGTTCCCAGCAGTTTATTTGCTTAGAAAGTCTTCATTCTTCTTGATGTGGAAGTAGAACAGAAGTAGTTCATGCTGAGGGTATGAAGATATCAGCAGGTCCTAAAAGTCAGCAGAACAGCAGGAAAAGTGTCAATCCTGCCCCCCCTTTCCCCTGCCATGACATTTTCTGTATGAACAACCACTGAAAGACATTTTGTCAGAATTAATGTGTGCATCAAGTCCTATCTATATTCAGAGCAAGAGCTTCCAATGCCAACTTCTCTTAAAATTGTAATATATCATTTCTAAGGATAGAATTATACAAATGTACTTCTCAAGTAATTCCCTTATATCTCAAATAGGATTTAGAAGACAAGACAAAGAAAATACAACTCCTGGATTTCAGATATTTTTGGTGGAGGATGGAGGGGAAGAAGGATAATAAAAGAATTTGGGGGAAAAAGTTCACATTTACCTAAAAACCTATACATGAATGTTCATAATATCTCTATTCTTAATAGCCCCTAAATGGAAAAAACTCATGTCCTTCACTGGGTGAAGTTAACAAACTTGTGGTACATCTATCTCAAGGACTACTACTCAGCAAAAAACAAAACTGTTGATACATGCCCAAAAAAACCCCTGTACTTGCTAGTCATTAACTTCTATTCCTATGGAGTTGATCACCAATCCTTTCTTTCATATACTCTTAACACTGCTAGGAGGAAAGCATGTAACTATCCTATAATAGTCTAGAAAACTAAGTACCTGGGAAAGTTTATATTAGGCGTGGCTGTTACCACTGTTACATTAAGTTATATATAAGGGTTAGTATGCTGGATCTGGCTTATCCCATTCATGAAAGCTATCTGGGCACATCTCTCCCCAACTGCATGTTTAGTGACATTACAATGTTAACTTAGTCATGAATGGAGTATTTATATCACATAAATCAACAAATCAGGGTTTTTCTTACGGCTAAGAGCTGGTTACTAAAGCTGCACCAGCACACAAATGTGGATAAGTCACCTAAGATGTTCTAAAAAACTCCAAGAGTGGACAATGCAGATAATCCAAGACACAGCAGTCTAAATCAGTTAATGTTATCCTCACTACCCCACTGACAACAGTTCTGAACCCAACACATTTCTCAAACCAGAAATAGGACTTGAGTGAAAAACCTGGGAGGTCTAAATAGGTAAAATATTTCAGTTTTGATAAATAAAGTGCTTTCACATTTGTCAAGGAACATGAAAAATCTGTATCTTAAAAAGACATTTGACAAAACCCAATACTTATCCATGATAAAAACTCTCAGCAAACTAGGAATAAAGAGGAAATTCTTTCACTTGATAAAAAATAAAAAAGAAACAAAAGGCAATGAATTGAAAAGAAGAAAATAAAAATGTCTCTATTTGCAGATAACGTGATTATCTACGTAGAAAATCCCAAGAAATTTACAAAAACAAAAGCAAAACAGAAAACCTTCCTAGAACAAGTGAACTCAACAAAGCTATAAGATACAAGGTCAATATAAAAAAATTGATCACACGTCTATATAATGATGATGACAGATGGAAAATGAAATTAAAAACATAATACCATTTACAATCATGCCAAAGAAAATGAACACTTAAAGGTAAACCTAAAAAAACATGTACAGAATTTATATACTGAAAACTACAAAATACTGATGAAAGAAATCAAAGAGGACCAAACAGAAGGGAGAAATACCATATTCATCAATGAAAGACTCAACATAGGGACCCTCAGGGAAGATCTTAAGCTCATCTTGTCCCAGGAGTACAACTAGATAATACCCACATCAGTGTAAATAACCAGGGAAATGAACTGACAAGTGGCAGGCTCTCTACAGTTAAATGTGGAGAAGAGGCCACAGTGAAGAGGGTAAGAGGGAAAGAGACACAACTGGGAAGTAAATGGACCTGAGGAACCGTGTATGGGAGGGAGGGATACAGCAGTCAAGGAGAGGGGAGATAAACAGACCCGCACACCATACACCCCACACTTGGGGATCTTGCATGAGGAAGACAAATCTTCATAACATTTGGCTTTGAAAACCAGAGGGGTCTAATTTCCTAACTTTTTTTTAAAAGATTTTACTTATTTATATGACAGACAGATCACAAGTAGGCGGCAGTTGGGGGGGAACAGGCTCCCTGCTGAGCAGAGAGCCAGATGCGGGGCTCAATCCCAGGATCCTGAGATCATGACCTGAGTCAAAGGGAGAGGCTTAACCCACTGAGCCACTCAGGTGCCCTAATTTCCTAAATTTTTATAACCAGGGGGTCTTAATGCCTAGAACTTTAAAAATCAGCAGGCTGGGCTCTGAAGAGCATGAAGGGCAATAATAAACTGAGTCCCCACCCCTAAAGAACCAGGGAGATATAGCATAGAAGCAGCAGTTTTTGTCGAAGAGGTTACTGCCTATATTCTGCTCTAGGATTTTGATAGATTCCTGCCTCACAGTGAGGTCTTTTATCCATTTCAAATTTATCTTTGTGGATGGTATAAGAGAATGGTTAACTTTCATTCTTCCATACATATCTGTACCAGTTAGAATGGCCAAAATTATCAGGACAGGAAACAACAAGTGTAGGAGAGGATATGGAGAAAGGGGAACCCTCTTACACTGTTGGTGGGAATGCAAGTTGGTGCAGCCACTTTGGAAAACAGTGTGGAGATTCCTTAAGAAATTAAAAATAGAGCTACCCTATGACCACACAATTGCACTACTGGGTATTTACCCCAAAGATACAGATGTAGTGAAAAGAAGGGCCATTGGTACCCCAATGTTCATAGCAGCAAAGGCCACAGTCACCAAACTGTGGAAAGAAACAAGATGCCCTTCAGCAGACGAATGGATAAAGAAGATCCGGTCCGTTTATACAATGGAGTATTCTGCCTCCATCACAAAGGATGAATACCCAACTTTTGTATCAACATGTATGGGACTGGAAGAGATTGTGCTGAGTGAAATAAGTCAAGCAGAGAGAGAGTCAATTATCATATGGTTTCACTTACTTGTGGAGCAGAAGGAAAACACAGAGGACATCGGGAGATGGAGAGGAGAAGTGAGTTGGGGGAAATCGGAGGGGGAGATGAACCATGAGAGACTGTGGACTCTGAGAAACAAACTGAGGGTTCTGGAGGGGAGGTGGGTAGGGGGTTGGTTGAGCCTGGTGGTGGGTATTAAGGAGGGCACATACTGCATGGAGCACTAGGTGTGGTGCATGAACAATGTATTCTGGAACACTGAAAAATAACTAAATTAAATTAAATTTTAAAAATAAAGGCTTAAAAACAAAAGCAGCAGTTTTTGAAAAACACTGGGAGGGAGAGTTATTTACTAATCTCAGAGTACTAGTTGGAGGGATAAGAATCTTTAGGAGACTCCTCTAGGAACAAAGGAACTGGAAAGGATAATTTCTCTCTTCTAATCACAGCCTAGATATATGCACACCTATGGAAACCAGGCTAGAATCAATACTCTCTATCTTGCTTGCTAACAGCATGCCTTGCCCCATGCTCCCCTACAGACCTGTCTCCCCATTCCTGTGGCAGGAGTTTTCTACAGTGGATCCAGGTCTCCTTCCACAGCAGAACTGCTTAAACCTTCCTAACCATGTGCCCCACCCACACATTCCCTATGGACTTCCCTCCAACATGCCCTTGGCCAAAGCCCATCCAAAGAAGTGCCACAAATTTGGCAGTGTGCAAGCAGCCATGACAGGGGCCAGTACCACCCAGGAAGAGGGGAGGATAACAGCATTCTGCCTGACTATAGCCCCAGCAATGGGCTGGGGACAGACATCAGGTCTGACTGCAGCCCCCATCACCCGCTCACCAACAAAACCTTCTCAGGAACAACATAGGGAAAGCACACTTCAGCTCCATGCTACTGTATCTCTGGAAAATGCCTGGCCTGACTCAACTCAAGCCCAGAGCAGCCTCAGGCTGACCACAAACAACACAGGGACCAAACCCTGCCCACAAGAGGCAAAGAGAGCCATGGCAGACAACTGGACTAAAGGCAAAAGCAACTCAGCCACAACAAAAGGGTGCACAGAACACACAAGACATCACTGGAACCCCAGGTTCTGGTGCACAGGGGACTTTGCACTCTAGGGCACTAAAGGACCTCTTCTGCATAAGACCACTGCTTTTAAGAGTAGGCAATGTAGCTGGATTTCCTAATGCTCAGAAACAGACATAGAGGGTTAAACAAAATAAGGAGACAGAAGGATATGTCCCAAGTGAAAGAACAGGACAAAAATCAAAGTAACAGGGGTGCCTCGGTGGCTCAGTGGATTAAAGCCTCTGCCTTCAGCTCAGGTCATGGTCCCAGAGTCCTCAGATTGAGCACTGCATCAGGCTCTCTGTTGAGCAGGAAGCCTGCTTTCTCCTCACTCTCTCTCTGCCTGCCTCTCCACCTACTTGAGATCTCTGTCTGTCAAATAAATAAAATATTTTTTTTAAAAAAAAAGCAAAGCAAGAGACCTAAGTGAAATAAAAATTATTAATATGCCTGATAGGGAATTTAAAGTAATAATCATAAAGATACTCACTAGACTTGAGAAAGAGTAGAGGACCTCAATGAGATGCTCAACAAAGAGATATGAAATATTTAAAAAAGAGAGATGAAGAACTCAGTAACTGAAATTTAAAATACACTAGGGAAACTGGGTGGTTCACCTGGTTAAGTGTCTAACTCTTTTTTTTTTTTAAGATTTTATTTATTTATTTGACAGAGAGAGATCACAAGTAGGCAGAGAGGCAGGCAGAGAGAGAGAGGAGGAGGAAGCAGGCTCCCTGCTGAGCAGAGAGCCCGATGCGGGACCCGATCCCAGGACCCCAAGATCATGACCCGAGCCGAAGGCAGCGGCCCAACCCACTGAGCCACCCAGGCACCCCAAGTGTCTAACTCTTAATTTTAGCTCAGGTCATGATCTCAGGATCAAAGGACTGAGTCCCGTGTAGGGACTGGGTGCAGAGCCTGCTTAAGAATCTTTCTGCTCCTCACTCCATCCACATGTGCAATCTCTCTTTCTCAAAAAAAATTAAATTTAATTAAAAATAAAAATATACTAGATAGCATACAAAGTAGATAAAGGGAGCAGAAGAATGGATCAGTGACCTGGAGGACAGAGTAATGGAAAACAAGATGAACAAGAAAGATTTAAAAAATAATAATAATAATAAATGAAAAATAGACTTAAGGAAATCAGTAACACCATCAAGTATAATAATATTTGCATTATAGGGATCCCAGGAGAAAAGAGAGAAAAGGAGGGTAAAAATTTTATTGGAAGAAATAATAGCTGAAAACTTCCCAAATCTGGAGATAGAAACAGAAATCCGGATCCAGGAAGCCCAGAGAGACACTAACAAAATCAACCCAAAGAGGTCCACACCAAGACACATAGTAATTAAAACAGCAAAAAGCAGTGATAAAGAGAGAATTTTAAAAAGCACGGTTACATACAAGGGAAATCCCACAAGGCTATCAGATGATTTTTCAGCAGAAACCCTGCAGGTCAGAAGAGAGTGGCATGATATATTCAAAATGCTGAAAGAAAAAAAAAAAAAAAAACCTGAAACCAAGAATACCCAACAAGGCTATCATGCAAAATAGAAGGAGAGATAAAGGTTTCCCAGACAAATGAAAGTTAAAAAAAATTCATGATCACTAAACCACCCTACAAGAAATGCTAATGGGATTAAGAGTACACTAATGGGGAGAGGAAGCAAGATGGTGGAGGAGTAGGAGACTGAAATATCATCGGGTCCCAGGAGTTCAGCTAGATAGTTAGCAAATCATTTTGAACGCCTACAAACAGGAGATAGAAGAGAAGAAGAGCAGCAATTCTAGGAACAGAAAATTGACCACTTTTTGGAAGGTAGGATGTGCAGAGAAGTGAATCCCAAATGATGGGAAGATAGACCATGTGGGGAGGGGCCAGCTCCCAGTATGCAGTAGAGCAGCGGAGCACAAAATCAGAACTTTCAGAAGTCTTCTCCATTGAGGGACATCACTCCAGAGGCTAAGCGGGGGGGTGGAACCCTTGCAGGGACAGTCTCAGGACCCATGGGGTCACAGAAAGACCGGGGGTGTCTGAGTGTGGCAGAGCTCCCAGGTATTATAGTAGGGAAACCAGCTACAGAGACCGAGCCAAGGAGTGCGCTCTCAGCTTAGGGTTCCTTTAAACTATGATCCTAGACACAGTTGGACCACTGCTCTTCGAGCAGGGACCCCACAAGTGGCAGATCTGGAGAGACTCCCTCCTTCTTCCTCCAGGAGGAGTGGCGCAGGAGTGCATAGTAGGAATTTGCTGGGTTTGGAGACTCCAAACAGGGCCGTGTGCCAGAGATAGAAAAGCATGGTCACAGGCTGGGTGAGCACAGAGTGCGACCAGGGACCAGGGAGACATGAGGGAGTGACTGCTTTTCTCTGAGGGAGCACTGAGGAGTGGGGCCCTGAGCTCTTGGCTACTACAGGCCGGAGACTTAGAGGCTGCCATACTCACTCCCATCCTCCAAAGCTCTACAGAAAACATTCAGGGAACAAAAGCTACTGAGAGCAAACCTGATCAGATTACTTAGCCTGGCCCCTGGCAAGTGTGGTGCAATTCTGCCTCAGGCAAAGATATTTGAGAATCACTGAAAGAGACCCCTCCCCAAGAAGATCAGCAAGAACATCCAGCCAAGAAAAAGTTCACCAATCAATGAGAACTGTGGAACTCCAGAGCTAGAGGAAAGCAATGCAGAATTCATGGCTTTTTCTCATGACCCTTTGGTCTTTCAAAGTTAACTTTTTTTAATTTTATTTTTTTCTTATTCTATTTTTTTAACTTTTCCCTTTCCTGTTTTAATATTTTTTAGCTGTCTTATCAATACCTTTTTTAAAAAACGTTTTTAAATTCTCATTGTTATAGCAATATTCTTTTTTTCTGGGAAAATATTACAGCACTATTAAACTATTTAACATTTTTTCAAAATACAAAAATTATTTGGATGAAACATTACATACTATGCAGTGATAAGGTTTTAAAAGCTAGACTAATTTACAGACTAAGTATAGTTTCTTTATTATTTTATAGCAATAATCTATCCCTTCATTGTATTTAACCTTATTTTTTATATACATATAGGTTTTTTATTTTAAAATTTTGGGATACAGTTTATTCTAATAGATCAAAATATACCCTAAATCTAGCACATGACTTTGTTCTAGTCTACAGCCTGATCACTTTCTCTCTTTTTTATTTTTCTAACCAACATCTTAATTCCTTTTTCAGAATCCTTTTACATTTTCATCTTTACATCATATTCCCTTATTTTTGTGTTTACCCTTATTTTTGTGTATATATATGTTTTCCTTTCTTTAAAATTTTGGGATGTATTTTCTTCTAAGAGACCAGAATACACCCAAAATCAAGCGGGTGGCTCTGTTCTATTCACCAGTCATATATAAATATATATATATATATTTTTTTTCCATCTTTTTATTTTTCCCCTTATCTTCTCCCCCTGGTTTTGGGCCTCTTCTAATTTGGTTAATGTGTATTTTTCTAAGGTCTTTGCCACCCTTTTACTATTTTGTTCTCTCATTCATCTATTCTTACCTGGAAAAAATGACAAGAAAGAAAAACCCACCACAAAAAAAAAAAAAAAAAAAGGAACATGAAGCAGGACTGATGTCCAGGGACCTAATCAATACAGACATTAGTAATATGTCAGAACTAGAGTTCAGAATGACAAGGTGCTAGCTGGGCTTGAAAAATGCATGGAAGATATTAGAGAATCCCTTTCTAGAGAAATAAAATCCCTTTCTGGAGAAATAAAAGAACTAAAATCTAACCAAGTTAAAATAAAAAAAGCTATTAATGAGGTACAATAAAAAATGGAGGCTCTAACTGCTAGGATAAATGAGGCAGAAGAGAGAACTAGTGATATAGAGGACCAAACAATGGAGAATAAAGAAGCTGAGCCAAAGAGAGACAAACAACTACTGGACCACGAGGGGAGAATTCGGAAGATAAGTGATACCATAAGACAAAACAATATTAGAATAATCGGGATTCCAGAAGAAGAAGAAAGAGAGAGAAGTGCAGAAGGTATATGGAGTGGATTATAGTAAAGAATTTCCCTAAAATGGCAAAGGGAATAAGCATCCAAATCCAGGAGGCACAGAGAACCTCCCTCAAAATCAATAAAAATAGGTCTTCACCCCGTCATCTAACAGTAAAACTTACAAGTCTTAGTTGACAAAGAGAAAATCCTGAAAGTAGCTTGGGACAAGAGATCTGTAAGATACAGTGGTAGAAATATTAGATTGGCAGCAGACCTATCCACAGAGACCTGGCAGGCCAGAAAGGACTGGCATGATATATTCAGAGCACTAAACGAGAAAAATATGCAGCCAAGAATACTATGCCCAGCTAGGCTGTCATTGAAAATAGAAGGAGAGATAAAAAGCTTCTAGGACAAACAAAAATTAAAAGAATTTGCAAATACCAAACCAGTACTAAGGGAAATATTGAAAGCAAAAGTAGGCTAAAAGTAATATAGACCAGAAGGGAACAGAGACAATATACAGTAACAGTCACCTTACAGGCAATACAGTGGTACTAAATTCATATCTGTCAATAGTTAACCTGAATGAAAATGGGCTAAATGACCCAATCAAAAGACACAGGGTAACAGAATGGATAAAAAAACAAGACCCACTGATATGCTGTCTACAAGAAACTCATTTTAGACCCAAAGACACCTCCAAATTTAAAGTGAGGGAGTGGAAAAAAATTTACCATGCCACTGGACATAAAAAGAGAGATGGGGTGATAATCCTTATATCAAATAAGTTAGATTGTAAGCCAAAGACTATAATAAGAGATGAGGAAGGACACTATAACATACTTAAAGTGTCTGTCCAACAAGAAGATCTAGCAGTTTTAAATATCTGTGCCCCTAACATAAGAGCAGCCAATCATATAAACCAATTAATAACAAAATCAAAGAAACACATCAACAATAATGCAATCATAGTAGGGGACTTTAACATCCCCCTCACTGAAATGGATAGATCATCTAAGCAAAGATCAACAAGGAAATAAAGGCCTTAAATGACACACTGGACCAGAGGGACATCACAGATATGTTCAGGACATTCCATCCCAAAGCAACTGAATACACATTCTTCTCTACTGCACATGGAACATTCTCCAGATTAGATCACATCCTGGGCCACAAATCAGGTCTCAACTGGTACCAAAAGATTGGGATCATTCCCTGCATATTTTCAGATTACAATGTTCTGAAGCTAGAACTCAATCACAAGAGGAAAGTTGCAAAGAACTCAAATGAATGGAGGCTAAAGAACATCCTAATAAATTATGAGTGGGTCAACCAGGAAATTAAAGAAGAAATTTTAAAAATTCATGGAAGCAAATGAAAATGAAAACACAACTGTTCAATATCTTTGGGACACAGCAAAAGCAGTCCTGAGAGGGAAGTATGTAGCAATAGAAGCCTTTCTCAAGGAACAAGATAGGTTTCAAGTACACAACCTAACCCTACACCTAAAGGAGCTGGAGAAAGAACAGCAAAGAAAGCCTAACCCCAGCAGGAAAAAAGAAATAATAAAAATAAAAGCAGAAATCAATGAAATAGAAACTAAAAGAACAGTAGAACAGATCAACAAAACTAGGAGCTGGTTCCTTGAAAGAATTAATAAGATTGATAACCCCCTGGCCAGACTTATCAAAAAGAAAAGAGAAAGGATGCAAATTAATAAAATCATGAATGAAAGAGGAGAAATCACAACCAACACCAAAGAAATACGAATAATTGTAAGATCGTACTATGAGCAACTAAACACCAGAAAATCTGATAATCTGGAAGAAATGGAGGCATTTCTAGAGACATACAATCTACCTAAACTGAACCAGGAAGAAATAGAGAACCTGAACAGACCATAACCAGTAAGGGGATTGAAGCAGTCTTCAAAACTCTCCCAAGAAAACAAGAGCCCAAGGCCAGATGGCTTCCCAGGGGAATTCTACTAAACATTTAAAGAAGAATTAATACCTATTCTCCTGAAACTGTTCCTAGAAATAGAAATGGAAGGAAAACTTCCAAACTCATTTTATGAGGCCAGCATTACTTTGATCTCAAAACCAGACCAAGACCCCATCAAAAAGGAGAATTACAGACCAATATCCTTGATGAACATGGATGCAAAAATTCTCACCAAAATACTAGCCAACAGGATCCAACAGTACATTAAAATCATTATTCACCAAGACTAAGTGGGATTTATTCCTGGGCTGCAAGGCTGGAACATCTGCAAATCAATCAGTGTGATCAATACATTAATAAAAGAACAAGAACCATACAATCCTCTCAATAGATACAGAAAAAAACATTTGACAATGTACAGTATCCTTTCTTGATGAAAACTATTCAAAGTGTAGGGACAGAGGGTACATGCCTCAATATCATCAAAGCCATCTATGAAAAATGCACAGTGAATATCATTCTCAATGGGGAAAAACTGAGAGCTTTCCCTCTAAGCTCAGGAACATGGCAGGGATGTCCATTATCACCACTGCTATTCAACATAGTACTAGAAGTCCTAGCCTCAGCAATCAGACAACTAAAAGAAATTAAAGGCATCCAAATCGGCAAATAAGAAGTCAAACTATCACTCTTTGCAAATGATATGATACTTTGTGCAGAAAACCCAAAATACTCCACTCCAAAACTGCTTGAACTCATACAGGAATTCAGTAAAGTGTTAGAATATAAAATCAATGCACAAAAATCAATTGCATTTCTATACACCAACTACAAAATGGAAGAAAGAGAAATTAAGGAGTTGATCCCATTTACAATTGCACTCAAATCCATAAGATACCTAGGAATAAACCTAGCCAAAGAGACAAAGAATCTGCACTCAGAAAATTATAAAGTACTCATGAAAGAAATGGAAAAATGGTTCATGCTCATGGATTGGAAGAACAAATGTGGTGAAAATCTCTATGCTACCTAAAGCAATCTACATGTTTAAGACAATCCCTATCAAAATACCATACAATTTTTTCAAAGAAATAGAAAAAATAATCCTAAAATTTATATGAAACCAGAAAAGACCCCGAATAGCCAGAGGAATGTTGAGAAACAAAGCCAAAGTTGGTGGTCTCACAGTTCCAGACTTCAAGACCTATTACAAAGCTGTCATCATCAAGACAGTATGGTACTGGCATAAAAACAGATACATAGACCAATGGAACAGAATAGAAAGCCCAAAAATGGACCCTTGACTCTATGGTCAACTGATGTTCTACAAAACAGGAAAGAATGTCCAATGGAAAAAAGGTAGTCTCTTCAACAAATGGTCTTGGGAAAACCGGACAGCCACATGTGAAAGAATGAAACTGGGCCATTTCCTTAGACCACACACAAAAATAGACTCAAATGGATGAAAGACCTCAATGTGAGACAGGAATCCATCAAAATCCTTGAGGAGAATACAGGCAGTAACCTCTTCGATCTCAGCCACAGCAACTTCTTTCTAGAAACTTTGCAAAAGGCAAGGGAAGCAAGGGCAAAAATGAACTATTGGGACTTCATCAAGATCAAAAGCTTTTGCACAGCAAAGGAAATAGTCAACAAAACCAAAAGACAACTGACAGAATGGGAGAAGATATTCACAAATGACATATCAGATAAAGGGCTAATATCCGAAATCTATAAAGAACTTACCAAACTCAATACCCAAAGAACAAATAATCCAATCAAGAAATTCACAGAGGACATTTCTGCAAAGAAGACATCCAGATGGCCAACAAATACATGAAAAAATGCTCCACTTCACTCGGCATCATGAAAATACAAATCAAAACCATAATGAGATACCACCTCATACCAGTCAGAATGGCTAAAATTAACGAGTCGGGAAATGACAGATGTTGGCAAAGATGCAGAGAAAGGGGAACCCTCCTACACTGTTGCTGAGAATGCAGGCTGGTACAGCCACTCTGGAAAACAGTATGGAGGCTCCTCAAAAAGTTGAAAATAGAGCTACCCTACAACCCAGCATTCACACTACTGGGTATTTACCCTAAAGATAAAATGTATCTTTAGGGCAAAAACCCATGTATCTGAAATATCAAATGTACTGAAGGGGCCCGTGCACCTGCATGTTTATAGCAGCAATGTCCACTATAGCCAAACTATGTATTTTTGCTTATAGTGTTTAATAACTTCCTTTAAAAATATTAGCTTATTTGTATATTTAAGAGACATTAAAAATATCTGATCATTTGATACAGTAATTCCAAGCCCAGAAATATATCCTATGAAAAAATCCAAATGCAAAGATATTCATTGTAACATTATGTATTAGCGTGAAAGCCTGAAATAACTTTATATCCATTATCTATGAGGGATTAAATAAAATATCATATCTAAATGATGGAATATTGTACAACCACTAACAATGTTAACAACAACAATGAAAAACCGTCAATGATATGTTAAGATGAAAATGTTTAATATAATGTCAAGGAACAAAACAAAAATGGAATATTGTATGTTCAATATGACTTCAAAAATCTATGGTGAAATAGATAGAATAAGGAAAATACTCCAAATGAAAATTTGGAGTATTTTCCTAATGTAACCAAAATACTCCCTATGTGATAGAATTATGGATGAGTTTTATTCTCTTCTCCTATATTCTGTTTACTTTTCCACAATGAACTTACCATCGATATGGTCTTGGACAAGCTGTTATCCGTTCTAAGCCCTGGCATCCTCACTCATAAAATGGAGACAATAATAGTATCTTACATATACTTGGTATTATATCCAGAGTTCCTAGCAAAGTATCGAATACATAACAAATGACAAATAAATGTTACTTATTTGGCAAGCATATGTGTGTAGTTCTTATAATGTACTAAGCACTTTTCTAAGATCTTTCAAAAGATTAAAGGCTCATACTCATAACGAGCCTCTGAGGTATGTATTATTATTATTATTGAAGGAGAAAACTGAGGCAGAGGGAAAGTAATTTGCTCAAAATTATACAGTTAATAAATAGCAGAACCAGAGTCTGAACCCAGATAGTCTGACTCTAAAGTCTGTGCTATTAATCATTACATTACCCTGCTTTTTGCTGGTTATTATATTTACTGAGTAGAAATAAAACTATGAATCAGATCTAAAATAATGGAAAAGGCAGAATTTTTCTGGAGATAACCTGATTAGTGACAATCAGCATGGGGATAAAATGGTAAAGCGGATACTTTCCCTACCAGAGTGTTTATGGAATTTGGAGTCTTACAGTTTAAACTGTATGTCAGTTCCCCAATTCTAACTTTATATGGCCTTGTATAAAATTACTTAACCTCTGTTGTACAAATGACATATTTGTGAAGTAATATGTAAAAATATATCTACATTTCAGACTTATTGAGAATACATTAAAGCAACACTATGTAGTACATACTCAACAAATGCTTGTTTCCTTTCCCTTTGTTATCATCTAAAACACTGTTTTTAAATAGAGCAGAACACATTCAGATAATCATGTCAAAATGTATGCTTCATGATAAATGGACCATCTCTTGATTATCACCAGCGAAATAAAGTTGATGCATGGTATCTAAGTGACTTAATGGACCATCTCTACTATCCAACCCAGAGTTCCAGGACAAGGCAAAACTTACAGGGTGTGTAGTTCTAGCATCTCTTGGAGTTTGAATACACAGCATAAAGAACAAGTATGTGATTCTTGGTAACACTGTTTACTTGATAAATATAGCAGACACTGTAAAACATCCACTGGCAGGGTCCTAGGCCTTAACATCAAAAGCAAATATATACCACCTGCTTTTTATGAAGCTTTATGAGCCAATAAAAATGGGAACAATAGATCACTGTATCAATATATAATCCAATATAACAATAATGCTCAAGAGTTATGAGAGCAAAAGAAAGGGGGAATAATAGAGTATAACTAAACTACATGTAGTACATCCAAACTAGAAGTGTGATGTTATTTAGCTGGAGACAAATTGTCAGGGGACCTTAACTAAAGTTTTGTGACCCATGAGTTTCCTGGTCACAGGGAGGGAAAAGACTTTCTCACACAAGGCATGCAGTTGAGGGAGAATGGATTATCTGCCATAACACAAAATGAGTTTCACATCGATCATTTTACCAATCATAAAATTTCATTGCCATAAGAATTAGCAAAATCCTGTATCTCAAAGTCACATATGCCAAATCTGTGAAAGTTGCAATGGAAACAACATAGCCTTTGGAGTTAGATGGGGACTGGCCTACTGACTCCCCTCCTTACCATCAAGGTGACTTTGAGTGAGACATTTAGACTCCTGTAATTCTCAATTTGATTCAGCTATAAAATGAAAAAAGTTACTTAACCATGGAACACTGTTATAAAGATTATAGATTAGGTATGAAAAGGACACATATAAGGTGCCCATTAAATCATTATTATTATTATTATTATCATCATCATCATCACCATCATCATTCAACTAAAAGGAATCAAAACTCTTTAAACATCAATAAATAATGTTTCCTGTGACAAGATTTCAAAAACCAGCACAGGATGACCATCTTCAAAAACAAAAATAGAGTTAAAATGGAGTACCAAAGATATTCTAATAACCCAGAAGAAGCAGGAAAGGAAAAACAAAGGAACAAAAGACATGGAAACAAACAAAAACAAATCATAAAATGGTGGAGCTGTATCCAAACATATCAATATTTACATTAATTTTAAATCACCTAAACATACCAATTAAAAAACAAAGATTGTTAGAAGAAAAAACAAAACTACCGAGCTATATACTGTGTATAGGAATCTCACTTGAAACACAGTAATATAAGTCAGTTAAAAGTCAAAGTATAAAAAAAAGTTATACCATGTGAACACTAATAAAAAAAAGTGATGATGTAACCATATTAATATCATATAAAATAACTTCAAAGAAAATTATTAGAGATAAGGAGGGTCATAATATTGTGATAAAAAGGGTCAGTTCACCAAGAAGACATACATTTCTTAATGTATGTGCAGTTACCTACACTACCTCAAAATACTAGAAGCAGAAACTGACAAAGCTGAAAGGAGAAATAGAAAAAAACCCACAACTGTCTTTGGAGACTTCAACACTTCTCTCTAGGTAATAGATAAAATTAGTAGATAGAATATCAGTAAAAATATAGAGTATGGAGCACTACCAGTAAATCTAATAATATTTAGAAAACAATGACAATAAAATACACATTTTCCCATATGCACATTGAATATTTACCATTTATTTAGAAATAAACTTTAACAAATTTAGAAGAATTGAAATAATGTATGTAAGTTCTCTAACCATAACAGGATTAAACTAGAAATTAGTAATAGAAAGATAGTAGAAAAATCCTCCGAACACTTGCAAATTAAACACACTTGTAAATAATCAATCCATGGTTCAAAGAGGAAGACTCAAGGAGATATTTTTTTAAAACTTACACTGAATAAAAGTGAAAATAAGACATCAAAATCTGTAGGATGCTTCTAAGGCAGTGCTACAGGGAAATTTATAGCATTAAAAGCTTATATTGGGATCGCCTGGGTGGCTCAGTCAGTTAAGCAGTCTGCCTTTGGCTCAGGTCGTGATCTGGGGGTCCTGGGATAGAGACTCCCATCAGGGTCCTTGCTCAGCAGGAAGCCAGCTTCTCCCTCTCCCTCTGTTCTTCCCCTGCTCATGCCCTCACTAGCTCATGCATGCATTCTCTCTCTCAAATAAATAAGCAAAACCTAAAAAAAAAAAAAAAAAAAAAGGCTTATATTAGGAGAAAATAAAGGTTTCAAATGATAATCTGAGGTCCTGCCTTAAATAACTTGAAAAGAATAACAAAATGAAACCAATAGCAGGCCAAAGGAAAGAAATCCACAAAATTAAAACAAATATACAAACAAAAAAGCCCCCAGAAAATTAGTGAAACAAATAGCTTATTTTTTGAAAAGATAAGTAAAATTGATAAATCTATAGCAAGACATGAAGAAAAAAACCAAGACACAAATTACCAATATCAAGAATGAGAGGATATCACCACAGACACACACACATCAAAAGGATAATAAGGGAATAGTATAAATTATGCCTACAAATTTGACAACTGAAATGAAATGCACAAATTTCCCCCAAAACAGAAATTAACAAAAATCATTCAAGATGAAATAGAACAATCTGAACAGTCCTATAACTATTAAGAATTAATAGTTAAACACCTTCCAAAAATTTTTTCAGTCTCAGATATCTTCCAAGGTGAATTCTACCAAACATCTGAAAGGGAATCATGCGAATCCAATAAGTCTCTTTCAGAAACAGAAAAGCAGAGAACACTTCATATCTCCTTTTATGAGGCCAGAGGCTATTACCCTGATACCAAATCCAGACAATGAGAATAAAAGAAAATTAAGGACCAATATTCTTCATGAACATAGATGCAAAATTCCTCAACAAAATATCAGTAAATTGAATCCAGTAGTACATAAAGAAAATTATACACCACAACCAAGGGAGATTTATCCAGGGAATGTAAGGCTAGTTACTGTTTAAAACTCAATCATGTAACCCATCATGTCAATATCCCAAAGAAGAAATACTATATGATGTATCAACTGATATGGGGAAAGCATTTGAAGAAATTAACCATTATGACAAAAATTCTCAGCAAAGTAAGAATATAAGGGAACTTTCTCAACCTGGAATAAGACATCTGCAAACAACCTACAGCTACCATCATATTCAGTGATGGACGCTGAATGTTTAATACTGGGAACAAGGCAAGGATAACCACTTTCACTAGTTCTATTCAACATCAGGAAACTTAGCCAGTGCAATCGGCCAAAAAAGTTACAAGTGATACATCCATACAACAGAGTACACTCAACAGTATGGAGGAATAAACTGCTGATGCATGCAACAAACTGGATAAATCTCAAAGACATTGTGCTAAGTGCAGGAAGTCAGTGTCAAAAGACTGTGTTCTCCATAATCCATTGATGTGACATTCTCAAAGAGACGAAACTATCATGACAGAGAAGGCATCAGTGATTCTCAGGGGTTGGGGTGAGGGAAGAATGTGACTAAAAGGGAGTAATACAATAGAATGTTTTTGAGTGGTACACCCATCTCTACCCTCATTGTGGGGGTGCACATTTTACAAGGGTTAAAAATTCACAGAACTATACATACAAAAAAAAGTCAATGTTACTGTATATTAATTAAGAAATATTTTTTTAAAACAGAAGAATGTCAAATTGGTAGCATCATTTTGATCAAATTCCTTTGGGTTAGATAACTGTATTAAAATGACAATGCTGTGAGTATACAGGATCAAAATGTAGATTTGGATACAATATAGTAATGTGGACATGCTCTTGACTGAATTGCATTTACTGGCCTATAGTAAGGAAGCAGATCACAATTCTTACTCAGTATTTGTTTACCTTAGGGAATTTTATAGCAGGAGTCTAATTTATCTTAAGTAGGATTGGCTGTCTAGAGATATTTACAAGGCTACTCCTTAACGATATGATTTGCTGAATCAAATCAGATTTTATGATCAATATTCTTCATAATAAAGAGACTGAATCCAGGTTAGCCAAAAGAGTCGGTCTTCCTCAATCTACTAAATTTTATTTGCTATGTCTCATTCTCCAAGAACTGTCTGCTTATTAATAGATACCCATAATACAAATGGTCAGAAACTCCCTGTTCAGATATCAACTACAGTCCATTGTCTCCATTAGTACTTTCACTATGCCAGAATTTAATTGGACTTGAGAGCTTATGTTTGCCAACTTTTTCTAAATATAGTGCTTTCAAGCTTTAAACAAAATGTGATGCTTGGGCACTTAATACTTTGCTCTTTCTTGCTTGGAAATCAGTGACAGGTGTGGGAGAAAAATCATTGAGCAGAGTAAAAGCAAAGTGATGTTGAAAAGGCTCTATAATAATATCATTTCCAGAGATAATTTCCATTCATTTATTCAATCATTCATTCACTCAACAAAACGTTGAAATACTCATGACTTAGACCTTGGTAGAATAATGCAAATGGAAAGAGGTAGACAGATTTAGAATCAATTTGAATGTAGAGTCAAGATTTGTTGATTAACCTGGGGAGAGCAGAAGGAAAGAGGAAAATCAAGCATAACTTCTATACTTTTGGCTTGAGCAACTGAGAGCGTGGTGATTCCATTTACCAGGAGGTTTAATATTAGAAGAACATTAGGTTTGTGAGACAGAGAAACTCCTCCATTTTGAACACTTTAAATTTATAAGTCAGATATTCTAATGGGGAAAAAAATGGCAGATTACTGGATATGTAAGGAGCACAGGGGATAGGTCTAAGTCAGAACTAACCAGGGGATATATTAAAACCTTGGAAAAAGGGGTAAGTAGAAAGGGGAAAGAAAAAGCTTTGGACTGAACTCCAAGGTGTGCCAACATTTTGAAATTAAGTAGGGGAGGAGTAACCAGGAGAAGAGGCTGAGAAAGAACAGTCAGGGATGCTGGAGGAAAACCGGGGGAGTCCAGTGCTTTGGAAGCCAAGAGTTGAAAGTGCTGGTAGATGGAGAGAATGTTCAACCAACTAACAACTAGAGTGGCTGATACTGCCCAAAGGCTAAATCAGATGAAGGCAGAGAACAGCCCTCTGGATTGGCAACACAGAAGACAGGGATGCTCTTTAAGGAGATCAGTTTTAGTGAAAGGAAACCGGTCTTCATGGAGTGCTGGCACACAAACATGTCTAGAGTGGAAGTACAGATAAGAAGTAAAGAAAGAGGGGCCCCTGGGTGGCTCAGTCATTAAGCATATGTCTTCAGCTCAGGTTGCTTTACCACGGTCCTGTGATCAAGCCCTGAATGGAGTCTCACATCGGGCTCCCCACTTTGCAGGAAGCCTGCTTCTCCCTCTCCCACTCCTCTTGCTTGTGTTCTCTCTCTCACTGTGTCTCTTTCTGTCAAATAAATAAATAAAATCTTAAAAAAAAAAAAGAACTAAAGAAAGAAAGACTGTGAGTATAGATAATGCATTCCAAAAGTTCAGCTATTCAAGGAAGCAGAAAAGTGGGGTCAAAAGAAAGTTTTTCAACAGGG
This sequence comes from Mustela nivalis, assembly GCF_964662115.1. Lineage (NCBI taxonomy): Eukaryota > Metazoa > Chordata > Mammalia > Carnivora > Mustelidae > Mustela > Mustela nivalis. Next base: position 43,743,842 of record NC_139025.1, read on the forward strand.
GAGGTCTTAGAGAAATATTTATATGCTGATGGAAACTGTCAACCAAGCAGGTGAAGCTGGTGATGTAGAAAAGACTGAATAACATAATGCTACTAGGAATTTTTTCCCTCCACCTTAAACGGTCTGTGGAAACTTCAAGGAGACCATAGTTTAGCCTACCAATGAAATCTATCAGCAATACAGAAAAACTTACAAGTAAGAACATACTATTTCAAATATGCTGGTGGCTTTTTTTGGGCTGGTTTGGCTGTGAGGTATACTGAGACCACTCTGATAGACAAACTTGAAAGTAGGACACAAGTTTCCCCACACAGGATAACTAGGAAAAAAGGCCGCAGCTTCCCCGCCCCCCAGTGCCTTTAGATTTTTAAAGGATTATCCCTTCAGTTAGCAGATTAAACCTAGGCATCATCTATGAGTGGAATTTCCCTATGATAGAACTCCAAAGCTGACTCTTACTGGCTATGATCAATTATAGGGCTAGACTACACCCATAGAATGAAAGTTGCAGCCCAGCTGCACAGGGGTGTGACAAGCAGGAACTGACATAAGCCACCAACAACGCAGTGCCAGAATCTAGGGCTACATGAACCAGTCACCTCCATGACATCCTATGAGATCTCGGTAGTTAATAGGGGCAATGATTTTAAGCTTGTTGGTCAATCCTACTGACTCCAGAGATTTCTTTTTATCCTTCCCCACCCTTCAACTACAGTTGATAAGAATTTGTTTTTATTAAGTGAGTTTAAGTAGCTTTCTCCTGGAGGTCTGGAAGGCCTTTTCCATCAAACTGAAAATAGGCATTCTTATTTTATCATCAAAATTAACACACACACATGCACACATGCGCACGCATGCACACACACAATCCACACACGCAAACTAGCAATGTACTGAAAATAGACCAGAATATATTCTAATTTAGGGTGTAGGAATAAAGCAAGAAGCTATCATGCAATCAAATCTTTGACTCATATTTCTGATCAAATCTCTTAGAGATAGTCATTAAGAAATTTCTGTAAGTTCACAAGGGTATCTCCGGAGGCATACAAATGACAGCATGCACACAATTATAAGTCACTTAGCAGAGTCGACATCTCTCGTCACACAAACACTAAACCCAACCTTAAACATCATACCACATTACGACAATCTTAGAAGCAGCTGGGCATCTTCCACCAGCTTCCGAGCTGAAGCTATTGCTGAATGTGTCCTCTGAGGCACCACACAGCTCATGCTCAAGGAATTCTAAATGTTCTTAGGGACCTCAGGATGACACCAGGCTCCAACCCTAACTGAGTGAAGCTAAGAATAACTCTGTGGCAGAATCTGCTACAGATCTCACATTATCTTTCTTGAGTTTCTTAACTCTCCTAAGTGTTCTTTTCATATTTCATTTGTGGTTGGCATAGGATTCTTTCTTGGTAAATAACGTGGTAAAATGAGATCCAAAAACTTTTTTCCCCTCCTTGACAATCTCAATGGCTATTCTTCTCTAAGAGTCTTTGCCCATTTCTCTGTCCTGCAAACTTAAGGCCTACTGGGGAGATACAGTAGAACTACTTTCTCTTGGCTAAAACTTGAACTTATCATAGAAGTTACATATGTGTCCTTAAATAAAGTTTTCTCAATTTGACAAACTATCGTGTTAGGAGTAACTCATGTTCAACTTTCACCTGGACTTTTGATGCAGATGAAGGAAGGCATCATAGTGGAATAAGAGCAGGGTAGAAAACTTTGAGAAACACACTTTATCCACAGAAACACCATTTTTTTGCCCTAGGAAGGCAGAAACAGTAGCTGAGACCAGGAGCTGAAGATGGAGATTCACAGGTGTAGCAAGGACTAAAAATTAGGGAGGAGAGAGGAAATCAGGACATGTGCGCTGCTGACCATGGTCCTGAGAAATATTTGCCTTACACTAGGGCCTTATTACTTTGGCTAATCCTGAGATATTAAGTGAATCTTGTTCAACTCTCTTCTGGTCTTCTGAACCAAGTAAGGAAAGAAGCAGTGGTGGGAGGGACCAGAGTGACTCTTGGAAAGGCATAGGTACTAACTGACTCCCAGGGAGGAAGGAAAGACTTTCTGGAACAACATTTTCAATTAATCATAATTACCAAGAAAGAAACTACCAACCAAATTTAAAAATCAAAAATTGAGAGTGACTAAGAAATCTGATACCATAAAATGAAAGGCTGTGCAAGGAAAGATATGAATAAAAAAGAAGGACCAAAAGATGAGCAAAACATTAGATGTGCAGAATTGAAATGTTATTATGAGCTGAACTATACCAACAATTCCCTCTCCCCTTCTATGTTATCTTCTTGGAGTATCTTATCCATTCCCATGGCTTCAATACCATCTAATGTTGATGATTCCAACTTTATCTTTACCTGTGATTTCTCCTTTGAGCTCCAGAACTCAATATCCAACTTACTTCCTATATCTACTTGGAAGACTCATAAGATGTAAATCCCCCTATTGATCTGCCCCTGGGAGAGAAAACAACTGACAGTGCATTAAATAAATGCTCCAGTAAGATAAATACAATATTAGACAAAGTGCCAAAATTCAGGACAAAAGGGAAAGATCCTACCTGGATAGGAAATTTGAACATGAGACATGGGGGGCTTAGGCAGAGAAAATAGTGGGTGAAGAAAAAGAACCTGAAACAGGGGCATTTGTTATTAATGATAGCTACAAATAAAAGCAGCTCTTTTCTGAATACCCTACAAGAAGAACTGTTGGCCAGACATCTGTCTTCACAGTATATCTGCACCCATGAATAGAAACAGTGTCAAATAATGATAATAAATAAGATTCTCAAACCCAGAAGCTCAAGATGGAAGGAAATATTGAAGGAAACCCACATATAATTATAAATCCAGAAAAGTGGTGATGGAATCATCAAAGTCCAGAGCCTCAGAATTCTAGAACCAAGAGAATTCTAGAACCAAATTCTAGAACCTACTTAGAGAATACTATCTTAGAAGAAGTAAAAGTAAGTATTACTTTAAAACATGTGCAGTAAACTTACAGATTTCTTGGCTCTAGAGGTAATAAAGGCTAAAAATATAATTCAGGTTGAGAACTGTCTGGATCATTTCCTTGGTGGAGACAACAAAACACATCAATAAGAGACTTTTATTTTGGCCAAACACAATTAGCTTTGTAAGACAGAGCCCTAGAGAGATATGTAATTTCCACCTTGGTGTCACTTTCTGCCTAAATTCATCTCCAGGAAAAGCCAGGACCTCCCAAGCCTCAGATAAATGCAAATGTGAGACAAGACTGTTTACAGGTTATAGAACATGAAGCTGATAGAGATCCGAATGTCAACATGTTGAACTAAAACCAGAACTGAGATAAGCTGACATTACACATGCAGTAATGGAATGGCATTTAGTGGCAAAGACAGAATGAGCAAGTTCAGAAGAGAGAAAGGAGGTGGTGATGAGAAAAATATCTCAAGAAACAAACATAGGAGCTTGTGAAGGGATAAGGATTTGGCCGTGGGTGAGGCACAGGCTTTTCACACACAAGCGTTAATACCCCTTCAGAGAAAACGTCCGCTGATGGACCAGTGACCTTTCCATGTGTTTTTTAGACCGTGGAACATGAGCTGCAACAGACACACTGGATAACACCCTCTAGAAATATATTCTAGGGGTACCTGGGTGGCTTACTGGGTTAAAGCCTCTGCCTTCGGCTCGGGTCATGATCTCAGGGTCTTGGGATCAGGCCCCACGTCCGGCTCTATGCTCAGCGGGGAGCCTGCTTCCCCCTCCCTCTCTGCCTGCCTCTCTGGTCTTCTGATCTCTGTCTGTCAAATAAATGAATAAAATTTTAGAAATACATTCTAGTGTGTAAAGAGTGGAGTGTGGCACGCGTGCGCGCGCGCGCGCACACACACACACACACACACACACACTTCCATGAAGTTTTTGTTACTGTCAAAAGCCAAGTGGGGCGCCTGGGTGGCTCAGTGGGTTAAAGCCTCTGCCTTCAGCTCAGGTCATGATCCCAGGGTCCTGGGATCGAGCCCCGCATTGGGCTCTCTGCTCAGTGGGGAGCCTACTTCCCCCTCTCTCTTTGCTTGCCTCTCTGCCTATTGGTGATTTCTGTCTGTCAAATAAATAAATAAAATCTTTAAAAAGCCAAGAAGGGAGGAGGAAAAGAATCCTTTGAACCAAGGACTGAACAAAGTTTTTCACAATATGTCATGCACATGAGAATTTAATGAGTCACAAATTCCAGTGGGCATTTTTTCCTTCAATTTTCCAGTTTGTTCTAGTTTGCAAATATTTGTACTCAAATGATAATGTGACTTTTGTTGTATAGCCACACTGACTCCCTCATGAAGAGCTTTATTTTGAGTCAGAAGACATCTGCTAAATTGAGATTTACAAAGAACTTAATAAATACAAACGTAAATAGATGAGTGCTGAATATTATATTCTGAGCATTCACTTCCTTATGTACTTGCAAATTATACACAGCATGTGAAGCATCTTAAAAGAAAGTTGCATAAATCTCCTTAGAATCTCTTCCTTCTGAGCACCTTGGAGATGTTCTTTCATCCAAAGCTGCTAATTAGGGAGGTTAAACACTGCTTTCCTTGTATGCAGGCTTTGTCTCTATAAGCAGAATATGGGGAAAGACTAAGCAAGTGCATGTGAGGATTATGACAACTGATGATTGACATCAAGGATCCATAATATATTCCAGACACATGTCAGTCAAGCCTAGCAGTGGACAGGATAAGCTACAGTACAAGCCAACATTCTTGGGAACATCATATTCCTAGGGAGCAGGCTGTTTTACGATTTTTCAGGCTCATACGTAAATCAGAATTGGCCTCACTGCTTTGCTGTTGAAAATGTTACTTGGCACTGTCACAGTGACAAACCAATGGCCTGAAATGCAGTTAACTGTTATGCATCCTTGTTAAGCAACAGCCTGCTTGCCCCTGGCATGGCATGTGAGACTCAGTTAATGTGGTATGCCTAGCTGTAAGGCAGGTCCCAGTTCAGAGGAGATAAGGAGCACACTTTAAATAAGGCATTTCTTTGCAGACTCCAAAAACTATTAAAAAATTTTTTTCCTGCCAAATTAAAGAGAAGTTTTATAACATGATACAAATGCAGTGTTGAAGAGGTTCTGGACTCCCTCCAGAACTGTGTAATATTTTAATAATATTTATCATTTATCTCCTGTGCTTAGAAAGGTAGAGAGGGTCAGAAAGGCACAGATAGGCGTATAAATTGGTTTCTTCAGCCTTTGGTGAAAAAACTGTTTGCATTACATCATTTTAGTGGCTCTTGAATTCTGACTGAGGACATTATTTGGTTCTCTGAAACTGACGGCATCTCCTTAGGGGATAAAGCCATAATGTGGAAAACTGCACTTCCTGCCCTTCCCTTGCAAATTTAAGTCCTAGCAGAAGTAAAGACACCAGTCTTGCCCTCTATACACAAATGCATGGCTATGACAATGATAATGACCAATTCCTCACACTCAACAAGAATATGCTCTTAATTCAGAGGAGCTGGAGTCTCAGACACAAATGAAGTAAGTGCCCAGTGGTCCCATTCCCCACCCTGAGGCCTACTTCTCCCGGCTGGCTTCCAGTCTCCCAGTGAAATCCCAGCAGTTTCCTAGATGTGCAGTAAGAGCATATAAATTTCTTTCCACTATAAACTGGCTTCAGAGCTAGTAGGTCCTGATCACTTGGAGGAGTTTGGTTTTGTAGCATGGAATACACGTTAGGGGCCTGTGGTGGATTGGTTGCATTAATGGCCTCAATCTGTGGTCTCCCTGTAGCTTTGTAAGACCAATTTCTCTGTGATTCTGGGCTGAACCATGTGTCTTCCTTTGGCCAATGGGACAGCAGCAAACTGGACACTTACAGAGACTTCACAACATGTTTGAGCATTTCCATGTGCTCGGTTTCTCTGAGACTGTCCTGGGAATATGTGAAGGCTAGCCTGAGAACATGCCTGGGCTAGCCTGCCAGGAAGGCATGTGGGATGTGTGCATGTGACAAGCCTACAGGGGGATCTCAGCTATCCCAAAGGTGGCCTTCCCAAAACAAGGCAGTCTTCATTAGACTCACAGCTGAACAGATGTGTGAATGAGCCCAGCTAACCCACAGACCCATGGGAAATAATAAATGGTTCTTGTTTGAAAGTCACTAATTTGGGGTCTTTTGTGACAGGGTTGGCCATAGGTAATGGATCCAGGGCCAGAGCTGAAATTTTTAGGGCATCAGATGGGAATTGAGCACTTCTATCAGCCACCCCACTTCTCTTCTCTTTCCCATGCAGCCTCTCCTTAAAATGCAGGTTGAACAATAACTTTAAAAACTCAGTTTCAAAGAGCACTGACTGCCTGTGTGAAGCACCCAGGTTTGGAAGGCATCACAGGTAAGAGGTCAGGAACTGAGTGACCAGGAACAAACCAAGGTGGATGGGTGCAAGGACAAATGGGATTCAAGATCCCGAGATACAGACTCATCATATAGCTGAGTGCCCAGTTGGGCTCTGGGGCTCAGGGGTAGTTCAGCAAGCTTAGAGGTCCAGGCTCTCCTTCTCCCACAGGGTCAGGGAAATGACACTGACCCTGAACAACCACTATTGTTCAACATAGTACTGGAAGTCCTATCCTCAGCAATCGGAAAAAAAGAAATAAAAAACATCCAAACTGGCAAAAAAGTCAAACTTTCCCTCTTCTCAGATGACATGATACTCTATGAGAAAACCTGAAAGCTCTACCAAAAAACTGCCAAAACTGATATAGGAATTCAGCCAAGTCACAGGATATAAATCAATACACAGAAGACTTACATTTCTATATGCCAGCAATGAAGTTTCAGAAAGAGAAATCAAGGAATTGATGCCATTTATAACTGCACCAAAACCACAAGATACCTAACTAGGAATAAAGCTAATCCAAGAAGCAAAAGATCTGTACTCTGAAAACTACAAAACACTTAAGAAAGAAACAGAAGAAGACACAGAAGAAACAGAAGAAGAAATGGGAAAATATTCCATGCTCATAGATTAGAAGAACAGATATAAATATTTGCAATCTTTTCAAATATTTTCAATCTTTTTGCATACCACCTCACACCCGACAAAATGGCTAAATTAACAAATTGGAAAACAATAGACATTGGCTCTTACACTGTTGGTGGCAATGCAAACTGGTACAATCACTCTGGAAAACAGTATGAGGTTCTTCAAAAAATTAAAAATGTAACTCGACAGAGGAGTCAAGATGGCGGAGAAGTAGCAGGCTGAGACTACTTCAGCTAGCAGGAGATCAGCTAGATAGCTTATCTAAAAATTGCAAACACCTAAAAATCCATGGGCAGATCAAAGAGAAGAAGAACAGCAATTCTAGAAACAGAAAAACAACCACTTTCTGAAAGGTAGGACTGGCAGAGAAGTGAAGCTAAAGCGACGGGAAAATAGACCCCATGGGGAGGGGCCGGCTCCCGGCAAGCGGAGGAGCAACAGAGCACAAAATCGGGACTTTTAAAAGTCTGTTCCGCTGAGGGACATCGCTCTAGAGGCTAAACCGGGGTGAAGCCCACTCAGGGTCAGCATGGCCTCAGGTCCCGCAGGGTCACAGAAGGATCAGGGGTGTCTTAGTGTCGCAGAGCTTACAGGTATTAAAACAGGGAAGCTGGCTACAGAGACAGAGCCAACAGTGAGCTCACAGCTCAGGGTTATCTTGAGCCAGTCGCAGGCTCAGTGAGCTTGGAGCGCGGCCAGAGGTCAGGCAGATGGGAATTACTGGGCGCTGTTCTCTGAGGTGCACTGAGGAGTGGGGCCCCGGGCTCTCAGGGGCTGAAGATCAGGTGGCCGCCATTTGTATTCCCGTCCTCTGGAACTCTACGGAAAGCGCTCAGGGAACAAAAGCTCCTGAAAGTGAACCCGAGCAGAGTACTCAGCCCAGCCTCTGGTAAGGGCGATACAATACTGCCTGGAGCAAAGACACTTGAGAATCACTACACCAGACCCCTCCCCCAGAAGACCAACAAGAATCCAGCCAAGACCAAGCTCACCTACCAAGGAGTGCAGTTTCAATAACAAGGAGAGCAGCAGAATTCCAGAGGAAGAGAAAGCAAACCACGGAACTCATGCCTTTCTCCCTTTGATTCTTTAGTCTTGCAGTTAATTAATTTTTTTTTCTTTTTCATTTTTTTTCTCTTCTTCTGCTAAATTTTTTTTTAACTTTTACCCTTTTCTTTTTTAACGTTTTTTTAACTAGTTCATCAAATATATATATTTTTTCTTTTTTATACTTTCCTTTATTTGTTTTCTTTTTTAATTCTTTTTTTTTTTTCTTATTTTGCCTTTCTTTTTTTCTGAACCTCTTTTTATCACCTTTCTCCCACCTCACGATTTGGGATCTCTTCTGATTTGGTTAAAGCATATTTTCCTGGGGTTGTTGCCACCCTTTTAGTATTTTACTTGCTCCTTCATATACTCTTATCTGGACAAAATGACAAGGTGGAAAAACTCACCACAAAAAAAAAGAACAAGAGGCAGTACTGAAGTCTAGGGACCTAATCAATACAGACATTGGTAATATGTCAGATCTAGAGTTCAGAATGACAATTCTCAAGGTTCTAGCCGGGCTCGAAAAAGGCATGGAAGATATTAGAGATTCCTCTCGGGAGATATAAAAGCCCTTTCTGGAGAAATAAAAGAATTAAAATCTAATGAAGTTGAAATCAAAAAAGCTATTAATGAGGTGCAATAAAAAATGGAGGCTCTCACTGCTAGGATAAATGAGACAGAAGAAAGAATTAGCGATATAGAAGACCAAATGAAGACAGAGAATAAAGAAGCTGAGCAAAAGAGGGACAAACAGCTACTGGACCATGAGGGGAGAATTCGAGAGATAAGTGACACCATAAGACGAAACAACATTAGAATAATTGGGATTCCAGAAGAAGAAGAAAGAGAGAGGGGAGCAGAGGGGATACTGGAGAGAATTATTGGGGAGAATTTCCCCAATATGGCAAAGGGAATGAGCATCAAAATTCAGGAGGTGCAGAGAATGCCCCTCAAGATCAATAAGAATAGGCCCACACCCAGTCACCTAATAGGAAAATTTACAAGTCTTAGTGACAAAGAGAAAATCCTGAAAGCAGCCCGGGAAAAGAAGTCTGTAACATACAATGGTAAAAAATATTAGATTGGCAGCAGACTTATCCACGGAGACCTGGCAGGCCAGAAAGAGCTGGCATGATATATTCAGAGCACTAAATGAGAAAAACATGCAGCCAAGAATACTATATCCAGCTAAGCTATCATTGAAAATAGAAGGAGAGATTAAAAGCTTCCAGGACAAACAAAAACTGAAAGAATTTGCAAACACCAAACCAGCTCTACAGGAAATATTGAAAGGGGTCCTCTAGGCAAAGAGAGATCCTACAAGTGGTAGATCAGAAAGGAACAGAGACCATATACAGTAACAGTCACCTTACAGGCAATACAATGGCCCTAAATTCATATCTCTCAATAGTTACCCTGAATGTTAATGGGCTAAATGCCCCAATCAAAAGACACAGGGTATCAGAATGGATAAAAAAAAAAAACCCATCTATATGTTGCCTCCAAGAAACTCATTTTAAGCCCGAAGACACCTCCAGATTTAAAGTGAGGGGGTGGAAAAGAAGTTACCATGCTAATGGACATCAGAAGAAAGCAGGAGTGGCAATCCTTATATCAGATCAATTAGATTTTAAGCCAAAGACGATAGTAAGAGATGAGGAAGGACACTATATCATACTCAAAGGGTCTGTCCAACAAGAAGTTCTAACAATTTTAAATATCTATGCCCCCAATGTGGGAGCAGCCAACTATATAAACCAATTAATGACAAAACCAAAGAAACACATCAATAATAATACAATAATAGTAGGGGACTTTAACACTCCCCTCACTGAAATGGACAGATCATCCAAGCAAAAGATCAACAAGGAAATAAAGGCCTTAAATGACACACTGGACCAGATGGACATCACAGATATATTCAGAACTTTTCATCCCAAAGCAACAGAATACACATTCTTCTCTAGTGCACATGTAACATTCTCCAGAATACATCACATCCTCGGTCCTAAATCAGGACTCAACCAGTATCAAAAGATTGGGATCATACCCTGCATATTTTCAAACCACAATGCTCTGAAGCTAGAACTCAACCACAAGAGGACGTTTGGAAAGAACCCAAATACATGGAGACTAAACAGCATCCTTCTAAAGAATGAATGGGTCAACCGGGAAATTAAAGTAGAATTGAAAAAAATCATGGAAACAAATGATAATGAAAGTACAACGGTTCAAAATCTGTGGGACACAACAAAGGCAGTCCTGAGAGGAAAATATATAGCGGTACAAGCCTTTCTCAAGAAACAAGAAAGGTCTCAGGTACACAACCTAACCCTACACCTAAAGGAGCTGGAGAAAGAACAAGAAAGAAACCCTAAACCCAGCAGGAGAACAGAAATCATAAAGATCAGAGCAGAAATCAATGAAATAGAAACCAAAAAAATAGAATAAATCAACGAAACTAGGAGCTGGTTCTTTGAAAGAATTAATAAAATTGATAAACCCCTGGCCAGACTTATCAAAAAGAAAAGAGAAAGGACCCAAATAAATAAAATCATGAATGAAAGAGGAGAGATCACAACTAACACCAAAGAAATACAAACAATTATAAGAACATACTATGAGCAACTCTATGCCAACAAATTTGACAATCTGGAAGAAATGGATGCATTCCTAGAGACATATAAACTACCACAACTGAACCAGGAAGAAATAAAAAGCCTGAACAGACCCATAACCAGTAAGGAGATTGAAATAGTCATTAAAAATCTCCAAACAAACAAAAGCCCAGGGCCAGACGGCTTCCTGGGGGAATTCTACCAAACATTTAAAGAAGAACTAATTCCTATTCTCCTGAAACTGTTCCAAAAAATAGAAATGGAAGGAAAACTTCCAAACTCATTTTATGAGGCCAGCATCACCTTGATCCCAAAATCAGACAAGGATTCCATCAAAAAAGAGAGCTATAGACCAATATCCTTGATGAATACAGATGTGAAAATTCTCACTAAAATACTAGCCAATAGGATTCAACAGTACATTAAAAGGATTATTCGCCACGACCAAGTGGGATTTATTCCAGGGCTTCAAGGTTGGTTCAACATCCGCAAATCAATCACTGTGATACAACACATCAATAAAAGAAAGAACAAGAACCATATGATACTCTCAATAGATGCTGAAAAAGCATTTGACAAAGTACAGCATCCCTTCCTAATCAAAACTCTTCAAAGTGTAGGGATCGAGGGCACATACCTCAATATTACCAAAGCCATTTATGAAAAACCCACCGATAATATCATTCTCAATGGAGAAAAACTGAAAGCTTTTCCGCTAAGGTCAGGAACATGGCAAAGATGTCCATTATCACCACTGCTATTCAACATAGTACTAGAACTCCCAGCCTCAGCAATCAGACAACAAAAGGAAATTAAATGCATCCAAATCAGCAAAGAAGAGGTCAAACTATCACCTTCACAGATGATATGATACTATATGTGGAAAAACCCAAAAGACTCCACTCTAAAACTGCTAGAACTTGTACAGGAATCAGTAAAGTGTCAGGATATAAAGTCAATGCACAGAAATCAATTGCATTTCTATACACCAACAACAAGACAGAAGAAAGAGAAATTAAGGAGTCAATCCCATTTACAATTGCACCCAAAACCATAAGATACCTAGGAATAAACCTAACCAAACAGGCACAGAATCTATACTCAGAAAACTATAAAGTACTCATGAAAGAAATTGAGGAAGACACAAAGAAACGGAATGTTCCATGCTCCTGGATTGGAAGAATAAATATTGTGAAAATGTCTATGCTACCTAAAGCAATCTACACATTTAATGCAATTCCTATCAAAGTACCATCCATCTTTTTCAAAGAAATGGAACAAATAATCCTGAAATTTATATGGAACCAGAAAAGACCTCGAATATCCAAAGGAATATTGAAAAAGAAAGCCAACGTTGGTGGCATCACAATTCCGGACTTCAAGCTCTATTACAAAACTGTCATCATCAAGACAGCATGGTACTGGCACAAAAACAGACACATAGGTCAATGGAACAGAATAGAGAGCCCAGAAATAGACCCTCTACTCTATGGTCAACTAATCTTCGACAAAGCAGGAAAGAATGTCCAATGGAAAAAAGACAGCCTCTTCAATAAATGGTGCTGGGAAAATTGGACAGCCACATGCAGAAAAATGAAATTGGACCATTTCCTTACACCACACACAAAAATAGACTCAAAATGGATGAAGAACCTCAATGTGAGAAAGGAATCCATCAAAATCCTTGAGGAGAACACAGGCAGCAGCCTCTTCGACCTCAGCCGCAGCAACATCTTCCTAGGATGTTGCAAGGAAAGGCAAGGGAAGCAAGGGCAAAAATGAACTATTGGGATTTTATCAAGATCAAAGCTTTTGCACAGCAAAGGAAACAGTTAACAAAACCAAAAGACAACTGACAGAATGGGAGAAGATATTTGCAAACGACATATCAGATAAAGGACTAGTGTCCAAAATCTATAAAGAACTTAGCAAATTCAACACCCAAAGGACAAATAATCCAATCAAGAAATGGGCAGAGGACATGAACAGACATTTCTGCAAAGACGACATCCAGATGGCCAAAAGACACATGAAAAAGTGCTCCATATCTCTCGGCATCAGGGAAATACAAATCAAAACCACAATGAGATATCACCTCACACCAGTCAGAACGGTTAAAATCAACAAGTCAGGAAATGACAGATGCTGGCAAGGATGCGGAGAAAGGGGAACCCTCCTCCACTGTTGGTGGGAATGCAAGTTGGTGCAACTACTCTGGAAAACAGCCTGGAGGTTCCTCAAAATGTTGAAAATAGAACTGCCCTATGACCCATCAATTGCACTACTGGGTATTTACCCTAAAGATACAAACGTAGTGATCCAAAGGGGCACGTGCACCCGAATGTTTATAGCAGCCATGTCCACAATAGCCAAACTATGGAAAGAACCTAGATGTCCATCAACAGATGAATGGATCAAGAAGATGTGGTATATATACACAATGGAATACTATGCAGCCATCAAAAGAAATGAAATCTTGCCATTTGCGACAACGTGGATGGAACTAGAACGTTTCATGCTTAGCGAAATAAGTCAAGCGGAGAAAGAAAACTATCATATGATTTCCCTGATATGAGGAATTGGTGATGTAACATGGGGGCTTAAGGGGGTAGGAGAAGAATAAGTGCAACAAGATGGGATTGGGAAGGAGACAAACCATAAGTGACTCTTAATCTCACAAAAACTGAGCGTTGCTGGGGGGAGGGGGATTGGGAGAAGGGGGGTGGGGTTATGGACTTTGGGAAGGGTATGTGCTTTGGTGGGTGCTGTGAAGTGTGTAAATCTGGCGATTCACAGAACTGTAACCCTGGGGATAAAAATAGATTATAAGTTTATAAAAAATAAAAAATTATTTAAAAAAAATATATAACTGTCCTATGACCCTGCAATGGCACTACTAAGTATTTATCTGAAGGATACAAACATAGTGATTTGAAGGGCCACATGCACTCCGAGGTTGACAGCATTGTCTGCAATAACCAAAATATAGAAAGAGACTGGATGTCCATCAACAGATGAATGGATAAAGAAAATGAGAGAGAGATATATATATATAATGAAATATTATGCAGCCATCAAAAAGAATGAACTCTTGCCATTTACAACAACATGGATGGAACTAGAGGGTATTATGCCAAGAGAAATAAGTCAGTCAGATAAGACAAATACCATATGCTTTCACTCATATGTAGAATTAAAGAAACAAGAACAAGAAACAAGCTGATGAACATAGGGAAGAGAAGGAAAAATAAAGTAATATAAAAACAGAAAGGGAGGCAAACCATCAAAGACTCTTGGCTAGAGGAACAAGCTGAGGGTTGCTGGAAGGGAAGTGGGTAGGGGGAAGGGGTAGCTGGGTGATGGGCATTAAGGAAGGTACTTGATGTAATGAGCACTGGGTGTTGTCTGCAGATGAATCACTAAATTCAGCCCCAGAATCACTAAATTCTGAAGTTAATAATACACTATATATTAACTAACTTAAATTTAAATAATAGTAATAATTATTAATCATTACTATTAATATTAATAATAATAAAATAATAATTGACATCTTCCTTGAAAGAAACTTTAAAGAAGCTCAGAATGAGTCTCAAAGATCACCTGGAATGTGCCCTCCTCCTGATACTTGATAAATACGAGTTGTCACTTTGCCTGGTTTGTTTTAAGCTGAGCAAATGACAGTGTTTGGGAGTGGTGTTAAGTGACTGATGATCACTGGGGATATTTAGACAGGTCCGGGAATTAGAAAAGGCCTCAGTGAGTTTCCTGCCTGGGACCCTGTCATTTGGTTCTTCCGGCAAGGAATACAAACCAGGCTCAGATTTCTCCAGTGCTTCTAATCCATATGGTAAGGTCAAAATCTGAAAATATCATAAAATGGGCTTAATTAAACAGAATTTCACAAAAATCTCAGGTCAAACGTAAATGTACTGTCTGGTTTTGTGCCCTCTGGTGGACACTAAGGTTTTACAGAATGAGGAGGTCGCAGTCATTTACCTTCACAATTCTTATAATTTGCTCAAGTTAAGATGAACATACTGGAAATGCTAGCATACTAATAAGGACTATATACTGTGGTAACCATTTGTATGTTCAAAAGTATCCAGATTCTCCTTCTTCCTACACTCCCGAGGAGCACTGCCCTTCTCCATCCCCTGAAGAGATGTAGCCATCTGACTGGTTTACTGCCATAGGATGTAAATAAGTGATAGGTGTCACTTCGCTTTTTTCCACGAAGGCATTTAATTAGTAGCACTCAGCTCCCACCTCCCTCCCATGTGGCATTCATCATGGAAGAGCATATCAAGACAGGGCCTCTAGCAGCCCAGATTCCACAAAGGCTCCCTGTTGACCTACAAGGGAGATTCATGTGAATGAGAAATACATTTTAATATGCAAAACTACAGGTATTTGGAGGGTGTTTGTTACTCAAGAGTAACTTTGCCTATCCTGACTGATAAAGAATCAACTTCTAAAATTTTGGTACCTTAATTATAAGCCTAAAAAGGACACAGAGGGGAGAATCAGCATGGAATACTAGTCTGAAAAGATAGTTAATGCCATAAAGGAAATTAAAGGGATAGAAAGGAATGGGGAGACAATTAAAGGCAGGGAAAAAAAAAAAACCCTCAAGGTATAAAATTAAGAATGTGTTTTTGTTTGTATTATGGGACTTTAATACCATCCATCACTGTGTACTTGGTGCTCCTTGAGGGGAAAGACCTTGGCTCCTCACTTAGTCCTCCGAGGTCCTGACCACAGTGGTTTCTCCAGTAATGTCTGTTAAGTGAATTAGCTAAGTGTATTAGGTCAAAGGAGTGATGAAGCCAAGTCAATCAAATAGGTAAAAGAAAATTAATTTCTTTGATAAAAGCCAGCACTTAAAATGTCAGGGATAATAAATACACAGCAGGAATACCAATGTTGAGAAAGTATTTATCTTGGAAAGACCTCAGTTTCCTTATCCATAAAATGGGAGCTGATAACCCCAAAGCTTTGCTCTTGTTTTCACAGGCTGGATGCTATTATGTCTCTTTGACCTAAGAGTCAGATTCCTTTCTCCATTTAAACTTTAATGACTTCAATGGTCTAACTATGTCACTGTTTTTCATTACTATGCTTTTGAAAGTTTCAAGGTTTTATATAATTCTATGCCAACATTAAGGCAGGGGTTCTTTACAGTGCAATAACATGAAGTTTAAAAAAAAATTCAGCTTGTGGTAAGTTCAAACCAGGCCCAAATTGCTTCAGTGCATATTAAGTAAGGTATAAACAATTTCATTTGTGTTCAGGAATTCTATTCTTAGTGAAGTGATTGGGATGATACAGGTGTTGGGAGAATAAAGGATGACCGCTATACTGAGATTGGATGTAAATAATTAACTACATCTGTGGCAACTAAAATTTTTGTAATTATGATGTATTTATGTGTTACTTTGGTAATTTAAAAAACTCAAAGAAAGAAAAATATCTTTTCTGCAAAACTTTCCACGGTTGTACTTTGAAAATCCCTGTCCTATCATTTTTTTCCTTAGATATATTTAAGTTTCTTAACTGGTTTTTCTGGTTCATTCTACTGTGTGACCATTACCCCACCTAATATCACTATTTAACATACATGTAATGGCAGAAGTCAGGAACATCCCACCATTTATATTTGAGTCTACATGAGGCAGGTGCCAGTGCCCTTGGGAATGACAGTCCTTGGGCCTAGAGAAAAGTGCTTTACAAGCAAAAGAGACACAGAAGGCTCAAGACACATGTCCACTTATCATTCCCTTCCCATAAGTGTTGTCCTGCTCCTGGTGGCCAGCTAGGGTTTACTGTCAGAACTGTCTTTAACTAGGCCTGGGCCAGCCTTTGTCCTAGGTAATATAATTAAGCTATTAAGCAACAGGGATGGGAGACTGTGCTTATTAGAAGATAATTGTACACTCAGGATGATATTAGCAGCAAGTCCCACCCAGAGGGCCTTCAATCTCCCGGGAAGGAGATTAATTCATGATAAAAATAACGACTGGGATCTTCCTTGCTTTGGAATTTTTTTTAATAATAATCTTTTTTACAGAGAAAGATAATAAGATAGCGAAGGGAAACCAGACTTTGAAACAATTTCAGATGCGATGCGTTCAGATTAATGGGCTCTGCTAGACTGTTCCGCGGACGGTCAATGCCCCATTAATCTAGTTTTTACAATAATAACAGAAGATGCTTAAGACAAGTATCTACTATTGTGGAAACTAAATCTATATCCCCAAAGCTAACCTTGGAGAGGCTTCATACGGGGATGAGGGAGGCAGAGAATTCTCCTTGTCTAATTACATGTAGTCTTAGAACCGTTTCCTTTCATTTGACCTTTCTTGCGAGTACTCAGGGAAAACACGCCATAGACTTTTCCTTCCAGTTTCAATAATCTTACTGATTCCTCTGTACCAACGGCACATTAAGCTGAGCTTTCTCGTGGGTGTGGTGTGACCATCCAGGGCTAGATGATATCTCTGGTATATCTGTTCCTCACTTCTAGAAAGTCTTCTCAGACACAAGATGCTGGAAAAGTGACCAATAAGCACACTCCCATGAAGCCTGAAATTCCCGGCTATATCACAGCTGCCAGTGCCTGCCAATATGAAATATCTTACTGTGCTTGTACCTATAAAATCAAGGAGTTCCAAGTGCCTAATGTAAGAAATTTAGCTATAATTGCCCCCTGCCCTGGGAGAAGAATTCTTATTTTCTTGTTTCCCTTTGTTTTGATACCAACAGAGGGGCTCCTCTGATGTGATGGTTGGTCATTAGTTTTTTACAATTACTTCTAAATATCTCTTGGCTCCATCTGCTCCCTTCTACCTTCATAAGCACCACGTTGGTCCAAGCTATCAGAACTTCTCACCTGGACTAGGATGATAGTTTTGAAGCACTGGTTTTCGCTCTTACAGAGGTGAAATTCACATAACACTTAACCATTTTAAAGTTTACAGTTTTACAATTAAAGTTTAACAAACTAAAGTTTACAGTTTGCAGTTACATTGGCATTTAATTCACAGTGTTGTGTATGCACCACTTATACCAAGTTCCAAAACCTTTTCATCATCCTGAAAGGAAAGTCCATACCCATTAAGTCATTACTTCCCATCTCCTTTCCTTCCCTGACTCCTAGTGACTGCCAATCTACCTTCTATCTCTATGGATTTACCTATTCTGGATACTTCATATAAATGGAATCATGAAATGTTTGTCCTTTTGTGTCTGGCTTCTATCACTTAGTATAATGTTTTCATGATTCATACATATCATAGCATGTCAGTATTTCATTCCAGTTTATGGCTCAGTAATATTTCATCATGTGGCTATACCATGTTTGTTTATCCATTCATCGGTTGATGGACATTTGGGTGGTTTCCACTTTGGGCTAGTGTGAATTATGAGTGAATATCCACATACAAATGCACAATAACCTTACAAACATACACACATGCACACATGCACATCTGATCATGACCTCACTGTCTTAATAGAAGATGGAGGGGAAAATTGAGAAGGCCAAAGAAATCTGAGGTTAAAGAAACTATCAATACTAGTGGTAAGCAGGAGTAAATCAAAGAAGGTGGGCAGCATTATGAAAATAAACCTTTCATTTCTAAACCACCCTGTGAAGCTTGCAGGCATCTGGTCATCTTGGAGCTGTTGGGCCCCCACTTTGCGAGGAGGTGGGAGGGGAGAAAATTAGTCCTGCCTGAGCCAGGATCTTCCAGTCAATGTCACCATGAGCTGCTATATCACAGATCAGCTGGGATTTCCCTTCTCACTCTCCACAGCTCTCACCAAGCAAATAAAATAACCAACCACTAGAATAAGGTCAAACATTGGTCTTTAATCAGATTCTCATTTCTGCTTTCAGACCTGTCAAAATACCTAAAAAGTACATAGAAATCAAAAATGGAGAGAGACCTCTGCTTCAGTGCATTTTTAGAGGCAAATTCACCTAGTGTTCTAACTGTATGCCAATGTGATCAACACTTTTATGCTAATATTAAGCCAGATGAGTTGCAGGCATTTTGTTCATTAGAAAGCATCATTTTTCAACTCTTATCACTATGTAAACTAGATTTTGACTCTCTAGTTTGCTTGTTCCAAAGGCACACTGCCCCCAAATCCAATTAACATAATTTTCACTCCAGTGTGACCCTTCAGGTGGTAAGGGCTACTTAGGTAGGCCCTAGGTAAGGACTGGGCTGGGGTTCCTGCACTTGTGGCAAAACCAAAAATGCTCCGTTTTACCAAGAGAAAAGCCACCAAAAGTCAACCATAAGGTCATGAACTAGAGGAAGCAAGTATTTTCTTGCTAAAAGTTCTTTAGAAATCCTTAATGTCAATCCCCTTCTTCAACAAATCAGGAGATCCCACTTGTCTCTGCAACTGCCTTGATTTCCTGATCTCCTTCAGATCCCACTTGTCAGCATCAGCTCTCTGAAGAGTGGGTAAAAGCCTGCAGTGAATGCCAGAGGCAGCTTTCCAGCTAGGTCCAGCGGTAAAATCAGAGAAATGTGTTTTCCACTTACTCCTACTTCTTTTTTTTTTTTTTTTATTCTTTCCTCTCCCTCATGCCACCACTCTCTAGCTACTCAGCATCTATACCCAGGTTTCCCATCTCTGTCTACTCTCGCAAACAGTACCTTAGAACCCAAAATTCTCCTTTCTTTCCTTCTCCTCCTTCTCTCCATGTTATTGATTGTTTACTTTGATGATCTGTTCAATGCAATGGACTTCTTTCAGAAAGAAAAAAAAAAATGTAGGCATGCACACAATTTAGCATTCATGGGGAGATAGAGAGGAGAAGGGAGGTGGGGGAAAGTGGAGGGGGAGACGAACCATGAGAGACTGTGGACTCTGAGAAACTAACTGAGGGTTTTGGAGGGGTGGGGGGTGGGAGGTTGGGTGAGCCAGGTGGTGGGTATTGTGGAGGACATGTATTGCATGGAGTACTGGGTGTGGTGCATAAACAATGAATTCTGGAACACTGAAAAGAAATTTTAAAAATAAATAAAAATTTAAAAAAAAAGAAACAATTTGAGAGAGTTCTCAGACTTCCTAAAATCTGATCAACCTATTCCAATTTTAGAACTCTTCTTGCTTTCTGCCTTTCTCCCACTAAGCAATCGTAAGAAAGCAGTCAGAAAACTTAAACTTTACACTGAAAAGGACTGCCCAAACCAGGTGCCTCCCAAAGCAGAGCCTGAGACAGAGGTTTTTTGTTTTTGTTTTTTTAAATTTATTTTTTATTTATTTTCAGCATAACAGTATTCATTATTTTTGCACCAACCAAAAGTTGGGTATTCATCCTCTCTGATGGAGGCATAATACTCCATAGTGTATAGGGACCACATCTTCCTTATCCATTTGTCCGCTGAAGGGCATCTTGGTTCTTTCCACAGTTTGGCGACCAATGTGGAGATTCCTCAAGAAATTAAAAATAAAGCTTCCCTATGACCCTGCAATTACACTACTGGGTATTTACCCCAAAGATACAGATGTAGTGAAAAGAAAGGCCATCTGTACCCCAATGAGACAGAGTTTTGAAAGCCAGCACTTGATTGGACAGCGTGACCCCAGGGACCGCCTGGGAGAGGGGTAAAGGCTGCGTTATGGAGTCTGCCAGCCTGAGAGGGAGGTGGGGGAACATAAACTGCCTTGGATGGTGCCACCTGCCAGCCCAGCAAATATCTGAGGAATCCCAAGCTGAGCCCGAGGGTGAGTGTTGAGGAATGAAAGGGGTGGGCCTGAGGTGAGGCAGGGCTCACTGCACCTGCCCGAAGCTGGTCTGAGTGCTCTCTCTCAACTGGTCCCCACAGCAGTAGCCAGAACACGACACAGGTGAGGCTAGGAGGATCGAAAGCAATGCTTAATAGGTATGTGACGGAGGGGTCTTAGACATTGTCGAAATCTCTTTCCTCATTTACCTGATACACTAAGACACTTATCTCTCAGTGACTGGTAAGAATTCTGGTTGCCCAGAGGCTTCCTGAAACAATCTGAATATTCAAAAGTTTAACTAAATTATTCAATATACTAAGGCAGTGGCCTTTAAAGTGTGGTTCCCAACGGGCAGCATCAGCGCCCTGAGAGCGTGTTACAAATGCAGATTCTCAGGATGTGTCTCAGGCCTCATCAATTGGAAACTCTAGAGGAGGGTCCCATAATCTGCTTTAACAAGCCCTTCAGGTGATTCTGACACAGGTTAAAATTTAAAAATCACCGTACTAAAGGATGTCTATATCTAGTTCAAGGAATAGTATGCAACCATGGACACTGTGCTTACAGATGGGTATTTAATGACAAATCATATGGCTATTAAGAAGTAGAGGTGAGGGGCACCTGGGTGGCTCAGTGGGTTAAGCCGCTGCCTTCGGCTCAGGTCATGATCTCAGAGTCCTGGGATCGAGCCCCACGTCGGGCTCTCTGCTCAGCAGGGAGCCTGCTTCCTCCTCTCTCTCTCTGCCTGCCTCTCTGCCTGCTTGTGATCTCTGTCTGTCAAATAAATAAATAAATAAATATAAAAAAAAGAAGTAGAGGTGAAATTAACATCCAAGATCCAGAGTTCCTCCTCTTAACCATTACGGATGGATGGATGGATGGATGGACAGATGCGTGGGTGGGTGGATGAACGGTTAAATGGATGGATGTTGATTCTCCTTGCCATCTTATTTTAACATTTTCTCTATAAAACCATACTAGAACTGGGTGGGCCTTTTGTGTCAGAGGTGTTTCATAGATACAGGAGCCCCGCCACTATCCACGGGGAGATACATTCCAAGACCCCTAATGAATGGCTAAAACAGTGGATTTCCACACATAATACCTATGATAGGGTTTAATTTATAAATTAGGCACAGTATAAGATGAATAATAACTAATAATAAAATAGAACAATTATAACAATATACCGTAATAAAAGTTATGTGAATGCAGTGTCTCAAAATATCTTAATTGTGCACACTTACCCTTCTCCTTGTAATGCTCTGAGATGATAAAATGCCTCCATGATGAGATGGAGTGAGGAGAATGGCACAGGTATTGTGATGTAGCTTCAGGCTACTACTGACCTGAAGCTTTGTCAAAAGGAGGATCATGTTTCCACATCACGACTGACTGCGGGTTGCTGAGACCACAGAAAGTAAGCCACAAACAAGGAGGGACCATGGTACATAAAACTGTGCAATCACTAGTTTTACCTGCAGTCATAGATGCAGCTCTTTGGAAGCCAATCATTTCCCCCCATGAGGTGAATCTCATTTTCCAGATATCAATTAATAACTGATCTTCCCTGGTGCTATAAGAATCCCTTGTCTTTCAAAAGCAGCATTTTATTCACAGAGAACAATGGTTTTTTATGGCATAACCATGCCATTAGCCAAGCCTGAGGGGCAGTTTCAACCCTCATTTTAATAATGGAAATACATTAATGTTGTGCGCTAACAAGGGCAGAGTCTGTCTGGTGAAATCTCTTCTGTTTCTTGTTATTCTCTTTCTTTCCTTCTTTCCTTCCTTCTCTTCTTCCATTCTTCCTTCCTTTCCTTCCTACTTCATTCCCTCCCTATGAAGGTAATTCCTGGTAGGCAAAATGAATTCAAGTTTAGATAATGTGGTTGGTTTTTATAAGGAATTTATTACACTCAATACAATGCCTTTTATTTTGGAAAACTTCTTTGCACTTTCAAAGTATGACTTTACTGTTTATTTTCCCTTTTGAGCCTAGTGAAAATCTCACAAAATAAAACCAAATATATCATTATTTTGCAGATTAGAAGACCGGAGTTGCCATTCTACACCTTCTGCCCAAACCAAAAAAAAAAAAAAGAGAGAGAGAGAGAGAAGAAATGAGAAAAGAGAAAAAAAAGGAATTCCATTGTTCTACTCCTTTAGTCCAAAAAGAAGAGAGAAAAACTCAGCCCAGAGATGTCCTCAAGCCCACTGCGTTGTGGTCTGTCCTTGGGCATCACGTAAACATACTGTAACAGCACCACTGCCCAGATGAGATCTGTCCAACCAAGCCAGGAGAACAAGAAGGTGAGAGGCTGGTGTCCATTCAGGCGTGGAGCCTGTCCTTTTCCCCTTGTCCACCACCTGGCTGTATTATCCTGGGTTTATTTCTTGCTGAAAAGCCTTGAGCAGATACACCAAGATGGTAAGCATACAGGGGCAGAACCAGCAGCAGACAGTAATCTGTCTCCACTGTCATCCTTTGGTCGACCACTTATAACTGTGAGGCCTCCAGTTGCATGCTCAGAGGACTCCCAAGGGAGGCCTTCAGAGTAGGGCAAGGACCCATGCAAGGACAAACTGGACCTTCCACCAATCTGTTTAGAGACAGGATGGTTTGTCCATTTGATTCTCTCAACAAATACTCATTCAGCACTTGCATGGGCCAGACACTATGCTAGGTGCTTGGGACACACCAGGGAACAAAACAAGGATTTGTAAGGTGGAGGAGTTCACACGCCAGAAGGGGGACACACCATAAACATGATCAATAAGCAAAGTGCATGGTATGTTGGACGATGATAAGGGACGTGGCAAATAAAAGTGAAGCACAGAGTGAGACGGGAAGTACAGTGGCAGGGGGTGAGCAGGTCACAGGCCATGTGGGCAGTCAGAAAAGGCCTCATTGAGATGCAGAGCTTGAAACACAGACTGGAGGAGGAGAGGGAATGTGGGCCATGCTGCTATCTGCGGGGACAGTTCCAGGCAGACAGAACAGCGTGGATCAGAACCGTCTACCCCTAACATCTGGTACAGAGCCTCTGAGACCTCACCCAGCGGAATAAGTCTAGGGAAGGGAAGTGGAACAAATGGGCGTTTTACAGAAAATCTATTACAGAGACATTATAATCCAGGCCTCCCAGCTGTAATGATGCAGGACTCAGTGGGAACCCCTATGATTCACTGGGAAGAGTTGAACAACCAGCTCTCCAGGAAGGTCTGGGATGGGTGTCATCTCCACGGTGTACACACTTGCCTCATAGCTCATTTCAAAGGACCAAAATGAGATCACTGAACTTGGATTTGGAGCTGGCTCCAACACACTGATTCTCATCCTCTTCTAGGGAAAAGGGCCAAAAAATGACCCCAAGTGTTTCAGGATTTCTCATCACCACCCCTTTCTTAACATTGTTGTATTCTGAGCTGGTATCTTCTTCTATCCCCTGCTTTCACATCCAGCATCAAAATCAAATCAAGAACATCTCTTTTCCTTTCTGCTCTATAGGGAAATTTCTGGAGAAAGGCCTAAATGGAGAAAGAAAAACCCAGGGAGATGGAGATGCAGAATAAGGAGTTGAGAGGCAAATGCTGAGATGAGGGAAGAGGAAGACCTAGCCCCCAACACACAGTTCAACTAGGAGAAATATCAAGAACTTATCTCGATACACAGATTTCATGCTCAAATTAGCTCATTCTTACCTTGGATGGCAGTAACAGGCGACCCTTTAATGGCCTGAAAGTGCTGGGGACTACCTGGGGTGGCGGGGGGGGGGGGGGAGGAGTCATGAATCAGAAAGGGTAGCCCTACTGGTGGGCTGCTCAGAACAGGCCTCTGAAAAGAGATAAGGAGAAGAGAGAACAAGGGAGGTTAGGGAAGGTGAGGAAGAAATATGATCCCAAAAAATCATTAGGAGCGAAAAGTTGCCTCCAAATGAACTTGGAAAAGACTGTGAATTCTGAAGTCAAATATAGCTGGTTGTATTTCTATCTACTAGCTACTGCTCTTAGGAAAAGTTACTCAACCACTTTCAGTCTTAGCTTCCTTAATCATAAAATGGCTAGAGAAAAACATATCTTGATAGGTTATTTTTAAGATTAAAGGAGAAAATGCCCCTTCAGGGGCCTATAATAATACCTAAATAAAGCAGGTTCTCCATAATTTCTACTATTAATAATTTGAATTTATTGTTGCAATTTATAATATTAAAAATAAGCAAGCTTGCCCTGGGCTGCATTCCAGATGGAATTTCCAAGTAACCACAAGAAGTCACAAACCACCACTCACAGTATATTTCATGGGTTTAGCCAACAAAAATTGATTGAACATCTGTTAAGTACCAGGCTCTGGGGAAATAGTGCATGCGCTTAAGAAGTGACCAGTAGAGAGAGTGAGGGAGACATGTACACAGAGAGGGAGTCGCCAGGTGAGGAGTGGGTGAACAGGGGAAGGGGAGTTGCAGAAGTGTGGCAAAGAGGATTCACTGCCTGAGAGAATCAGGGAAGGCTTGACAGAGGAGGCAAGGCTTGACCTCAGTGTCTGAGGGAGCTGGTTTTGGGGAAAAAGATAGAGAGCAGAAAGGGTATTTTAGTGAGCTCAGTCTGTGCA
Organism: Mustela nivalis; assembly: GCF_964662115.1. Lineage (NCBI taxonomy): Eukaryota > Metazoa > Chordata > Mammalia > Carnivora > Mustelidae > Mustela > Mustela nivalis. The sequence goes on from NC_139025.1 coordinate 43,768,957, forward strand.
GAGTTAGAGTTGGGGAAATGTCATAGTATATATAACGTGGGAGATGGAATGACTTTCAGTTTGACTAGGGGCATTTGTATCAGAAGAGGTAAGAACTTACCCTGGAGGACAGAGCCAGGCTGTGACGGCCTTGCACAGCATGGTAAGGGTTTGGAAAGATGGTGCTAGCACCAATCTTTCAGCCCATGAATAACAAAATCAGGATTACGCTGTCACTCTAATAGGAGCCTAAAGTAAGGAAAGCCTTGAGGCAGGATGACCAGAAAGGAAGCCACTGTAATAATCCAGAAAAGAGACTTGTGAGGATCCTAATAAAGAGAAGACAGTGGCAACAGGAAGTGGGCTTGGGTTTAGAAACGATTTCAGTAATAATTCTGGATCTGGAGACCAATCGGGGCAATATGGGAAAGGGATGAGTTCCAGATTGTAACTCAAAAGACTAGAGGCTCACTTCACTGCTAAAGAAGCAGAGGACCCAGTTATAAAGGGAAGCAGAATCCAACTTGAGTTTGAGATGACGTGGGGCACGGGGATGAGACGTCTGGCAAAGGGCTGGGAAGTGGATCAAGTTGGATGCAAATTTGGGAATCATTAACATGTGAAATGTAGTTGATATAATAGCAATTTCCAAGGTCACAAAAGGGAAAAAAATTATAAATTGGGAAGGGACCAACGATTCGGAACACCACATAACCCAGATTGCCCAGGACAGTCCTGGTTTATACCTGTTGTCCTAATATAATTATCCATAGCAACTTGTTTAATTTCAAAAGGCATCCTAGTTTAAACAATGAATTTTACAGTCCCCCTAAACAATAACCCAACTCTGGGGACCATCAAACAAGAGTAAAGGAGACAAAGAGGAATATCAGGAAGTAGAAGGAAACCAAAAAAGAGGGCATCTTTAACCATATAGGGAATAGCCCCCTAATTAAATGTGTAAATTTCATGCTATCAAATAAAACACAATGAATTTTTTATTGGAACTTGATCATTTAAACTAATGTCACCTATTAAAAAAATAAATGTAAAAAACAAGCCAAGAAAATTCCCAAATAAAAGCAAAAAGAACAAGAACTTTACCATGATTTAAATTGATTATAAAGCTACAACAATAAAAGAGTTTGATGAATGAACTGACAGAAACATCACTGAAACAGAATAAAGGGTGTAGAACCAAACACATATGGGAGTCTAATACACGATATAAGTTACTTTTTCATAGAAGCTGCTAAGATATATTAATCATTAAATGATGGTGGGACAGCTGGTCAACCATCTGGGAGAAAATAGACTAGATTTTTATACTTTATTCCCATTCCAAATGGATAAAACATTAAACATTTTAAAAATAAACCACAAATATGGGGTGCCTGGGTGGCTCAGTGGGTTAAGCCTCTGCCTTCAGCTCAGGTCATAATCTCAGGACCCTGGGATCAAGCCCTTCATCGGGTTCTTTGCTCAGTGGGGAGCCTGCTTCCTTCTTTCTCTCTGCCTACTTGTGATCTCTCTCTCTCTGTCAAATAAATAAATAAAATCCTTAAAAACTAAATAAATAAACCACAAATATACCAAAAGAAAGCATGGATGCTTCTTTAAAAAAGTCATCTTGAAGCTGATGATAGGGTTAAAATGGCCTTTAAAACCACAACATGAGGGGCACCTGGGTGGCTCAGTGGGTTAAGCCGCTGCCTTCGGCTCAGGTCATGATCTCAGGGTCCTGGGATCGAGTCCCGCATTGGGCTCTCTGCTCAGCAGGGAGCCTGCTTCCTCCTCTCTCTCTCTGCCTGCCTCTCTGCCTACCTGTAATCTCTCTCTGTCAAATAAATAAATAAAATCTTAAAAAAAAAAAAACCCACAACATGAAACACCAAACACATAAAGAATAAATGATATATTAATCTCAATAAAAACTAACATTTTCTGATGGACAAAGAACATGAATAAAGTCAGAAGTCAAACAGCAACATGGAATATTTGCAACATATATGAGACCAAACTTGAACTTTTATGAATCAGTGAATAAAAGACCAACAACCCCATTTTTAAGTGAATCAAAGATATGAAAAAAAAAATTTCTGCTATGCAAAGGAAAAGATGCTTAACCTCATTCATAATTTTAATTACTTCAACCTCAGGTTGGTAAAAAAAAAAAAAATAGTAACAGCTTTATTGAGATATAATTCATATACTATAAAATCCCCCATTTAAAATGTATAATTCGGGGTGCCTGGGTGGCTCAGTGGGTTAAAGCCTCTGCCTTCAGCTCAGGTCATGATCCCAGAGTTCTGGGATCCAGCCCCGCATCGGGCTCTCTGCTCAGTGGGGAGCCTGCTTCCTGCTCTCTCTCTCTCTGACTGTCTCTCTGCCTACTTGTGATTTGTCAAATAAATAAATAAAATCTTTAAAAAAATAAAAATAAAATAAAATAAAATGTATAATTCAGTGGTTTTTTTAGTATGATCACAGAGTTGTGAAATGATCATAGCATATCTTTCTGAGCCTCAGTAAGTCTGGGGGTGATTATGATCACCTCATGATCAGGAATATACTTGTAGATGGCTTGGCACAGTGCCTAGTCAATAGGAAGCCCCTGAGACAGCAAGAGCAGTTATGGTTACTACCTAGGGTCATGCAGTGAGTCAAGAGTGAAGCTCACGGTGGCATGACACCCACCTCCCCAGAAGGGCTTGTCTCCCTTCCTCTGCCATATAGATACTTCTGGGCAGTCACATAAGGAAGAAAAGCAATGACTACAATTGTTTAAAAAGCCCTGAGATGGCTAATAATTGAGTCAACCACAATTCCTCCCATCAGCTAAGCCAGTGAATCTCAAGTTTAGATTGAACAACATTTGATACACTTTTAGGAATATTATCCTATGTGTATCCTATGTGTACATTTTCCTAGATATTCAAGGAAATACAATTTCTCAATCAGTATCAAAATAAATGTTTTGGGGGTATCTTCATGGCTCAGTTGGTTAAGTATCCAACTCTTGATTTTGTCTCAGGATACGATCTCAGGGTCATGAGATCAAGCCTGCGTCATTTGAGTTGAAACACTGTCCTGATTATGCATGGAACGGATATCCTTCTCTAAAGGTTTGTTCTTGCTACTTGGTTCTACCGGGAATAAGAGTTACATAATTATGATATTATAAATGTTGTTCAGGGCCTTTCAACTTTTAGAATCTACCTACAGACAAAGCAGAAGTCTTGACTGGGGCACCTGGGTGGCTCAGTGGGTTAAGCCGCTGCCTTCAGCTCAGGTCATGATCTCAGGGTCCTGGGATCGAGTCCTGCATCAGGCTCTCTGCTCAGCAGTGAGCCTGCTTCCTCCTCTCTCTGACTGCCTCTTTGCCTATTTATAATCTCTATCTGTCAAATAAATAAATAAATAATCTTTAAAAAAAAAAGAAGTCTTAACTGCAATTATGCAACAGAATACACTTGCAACTAACAAATGTAAATCTTGGCAATGTGAAAGTAGTATAATGATTGGCTAAAGCTAGGAGGGAGCAAGGGTGATGTAAGTGGAGGAAACTCTTTATGTGAACAATGTTCCATTCACCTCTTTTTACGCAGTAGGGAATTAATACATACTTTAACTTTAGTGCCTGAAGTTAATGACTATAGAAATAAATGTATATGTGTGTATTATTTCAATGATGGTGGTTGCCAAAATGATTTAAAAGGGGAGATGTACCAACTGTGGTATTTCTTCCACCTACCCACTTCTCCCACTCGTGAGTAGAGAAATCATATAATTTATCATCCAAATAGGATAGTTAGGAGAGTGAAAGTGGGCACTAAAAATAATTAACAATCATTAATCCATCAACAACATAAACCAGGACTGTCTGGGAAAGCCAAAACATATGGTCATTCTACTCATAAATCTATGGAACTTCTTCCATGAGGCCAGCTCAGGGTACAAAAAGGGAAATTACTTTTAAAGCTCACCAAGTTCTTTATTATCTGGCCGGCAAACACAACAAGGATGTATGGGAGTAAAATCTGGGAAGACAAATACAGTCAAATTTAAACGGGTATTCAAATTGTTCTAATGTACACCTTCTCTAATCCCACATGTAGACAAGGGGATTTGCATTTGAATTTTCTGCTTTTCCAATCAATGTAATGAATCTTCCCTTCTCTAAGCACAAAAGCAGAAATAACATCTCACTGGTGTGCCTGCTTATTATGATTCTGTGATGTCCTTTTAATTTGGGCGCTAGTTATAGATCCATACAGAACAAACCAAAATAATACATTCAGCAAAAATAGTAGCAGTTGCTATATTTTCAAGTGATTTTCTACATCAGGATGCTTCCAGTTTGCATGAACCACAAAGTTGAATGAACAAAATAACAGGTCTGTCTAGACTTAGAATGGATAATCCATGGGACCATAATACTTCAGTGAGTGGGAAGCTTATCAGCATCCTTCCTGACCTAGAAGCTGCTGGAAAACCTGTTCATTCTCAGCTTTCAAGATGTGGTAACTGTGCCTACAAAACACATTCTCAAATTCCACACTGAGCTGGACTTGAGGTTGGCTCTAACCATCTGTGGCCAGTGGAGCAGAGAGCGGTGCCAGTGATGTCGGGACCAATTTGGGAGCCAGACCCTTTTCACCCCCTAGGGCCACAAGGAGACCTGTGGTCCACTGGTCTGAACAGAAACTCTTTAGTCTTTAATACACTTCTCTTGGTCTTAAAGAGATTCTAGTGCATGGGAAAGCAACAGAGAAGCACAGAACGTCTTTATGTTTGCTTGTCCATTTGCTTGTTTGCCGGTGGGTAGTAGACTTTTCTCCATATTGGAAGACTCATATCAAAGAGGTAATCAGATATTTTCTGGATGATTCCTTACTGCTAACAAACTTAAAACTTGTGGGTTTTTTAAAAATTATTTTATTTATTTATTTGACAGACAGAGATCACAAGTAGGCAGAGAGGCAGGCAGAGAGAGAGAGGAGGAAGCAGGCTCCCTGCGAAGCAAAAAGCCTGATGCGGGACTTGATCCCAGGATCCTGAGATCATGACCTGAGTCGAAGGCAGAGGCTTAACCCACTGAACCACCTAGGTGCCCCAAACCTGTGGGTTTTTAAGAATAAGTTCCTTTCTCTACAACCTCTTCTTACTCTCTTTTTTGAATGATAGCACCAAAAATCCTCGGCTCCCTAGGGAGCCGTTTTGTTGTTTATGCTTGAAGAATCCCATCTATGGAGGATAACAAGGATAACTGGCTATTAAACCCCCATCATCCATCCAAGAAGATGTCCTCCCACATGCTAAATGCTTTGTGTACCCTCGAATATTTAAGCGGTGCTTGTAGAAAAGAATGCTGTCTCCTTCACCAAGGAGACCATGACTCCACTGGAAAGTCAAGGCTATTAGTTGACATTTATCCTAGGCCCCCAACTGATAAAAACAAACAATGGCATGCTTCCAGAGCAATCCTAACTAAAAATCTATGGGATGCAGTATGGATCATTTAAAACAGTATTATATGGATTGCACAATTATACGGTCAACTAATCTTCAACAAAATAGAAAAGACTATCCAATGAGAAAAAGACAATCTCTTCAACAAATGCTGTCAAGAAAACTGGCCAGTGATGTGCAATAGAATAAAACTGAACCACCTTCTTACACCCTATACAAAAATACATTTAAAAGTGATGAAAGACCTAAATGTGAGATAAGAAGCCAACAAAATCCTAAAAGAGAACATAGGCAGCAGCCTCCTTGACATTGGAAGTAGCAGCTTCTTGCTGGACACATCTCTGGAGGAAAGGGAGACAAGAGGAAAAATGAACAATTGGGATTTCATCAAGATATAAAGTTTTCTGGGGCGCCTGGGTGGCTCAGTGGGTTGAGCCACTGCCTTCGGCTCAGGTCATGATCTCAGGGTCCTGGGATCGAGTCCCGCATTGGGCTCTCTGCTTAGCAGGGAGCCTGCTTCCCTCTCTCTATCTCTGCCTGCCTCTCCATCTACTTGTGATTTCTCTCTGTCAAATAAATAAATAAAATCTTTAAAAAAAAAAAAAGATATAAAGCTTTCTGCACAGCAAAGAAAACAATCAACAAAACTAAAAGGCACCCAGCTGAATGGGAGAAGATATTTGCAAATGACATATCGGATAAGGGAGTAGTATCCAAGATCTATAAAGAGCTCATCAAACTCAACATCCAAAAAACAAATAGTCCAGTTAAGAAATGGGCAGGAGACATGACTAGACATTTCTCTACAGAAGACATCCAGATAGTTAACAGACACACGAAAAGATGCTCCACAACACTCATCATCAGGGAAATACAAATCAAAACTACAATGAAATGTCACCTCACACCTGTCAGAATGACTAAAATTAACAAGTCAGGAAACAATAAACGTTGGCGAGGATGCAGAGAAAGGGGAACCCTCTTACACTGTTGGTGGGAATGCAAACTGGTGCAGCCACTCTGGAAAACAGGGTGGAGGTTCCTCAAAAAGTGAAAAATAGAGCTACCCTATGACCCAGCAATCATGCCCAAACAATACAAAAAACACTGATTCAAGAGGCACATGTACCCCAAAGTTTTCAGCAGCAATATTAACAATAGCCAAGCTATGGATAGAGCCCAAATGTTCATCAACTGATGAATGGATAAGGAAGACGTGGTGTGTGTGTATGTGTATACATACACACACATACACACACACACACACACACACACGGAGGGGGATATTATTCAGCCATCAAAAAGAATGAAATCTTGCCATTTGTAATGATGTGGATGGAGCTAAGGTTTATTATGCCAAGCAAAATAAGTCCGTCAGAGAAAGAAATGCCATATGATTTCACTTATATTTGGAATTTAAGAAACAAAACAGACGAACACATAGGGGAACAGGGAAAAAAAGAGAAGGAGGTAAACCATAAGACTTAACTACAGGGAACAAACTGAAGGTTGCTGGAAAGGAAGTAGGTGGGGGGATGGGCTAGATGGGTAATGGGCATTAAGGAGGACACTTGTAATGACCACTGGGTGTTATATGTAAATGATGAATTACTAAATTCTACTCCTGAAACCAATATTATACTATATGTTAACTACAGAATTTAAATAAAAACTTGAAACCAAAAACAAAACAAAACACAGTATATGTGTTCACAGAACATTAGTCCTCCAAGATGCTTCCATGGCCATATACATTTAGGAAATTCTGCTCACCACAACGACCTCTCAGAGATTCATTATATAGGTCACATATGAAATGTTCTTAGAAATCCTACCATTCAGGGTCTCCTGGGTGGCTCAGGCAGTTGAGCATCTGCCTTCTGCTTGGTTCATGATCTCAAGGTCCTGTGATCGAGCCCTGCATTGAGCCCTGCATCAGGCAGAAGAGTCCGCTTCTCCCTTTCTCTCTGTCCCTCTCCACCAATATGAGCTCGTGCTTGCTCTCTCTTTCAGATAAATAAAATCTTGAGAGAAAGAAAGAAAGAAAGAAAGACAGAAAGAAAGAAATCCTACTATTCAAATAAAGCTGTGGTTAAACTAGGATTTCCCAAACTTACTCTACCACTGAACACTGGTTTTATGTATCACCTATCAATTTCCCAGAAGACATCTGGGGAAGTGTTCTAAGAGCGAGAGAAAAAGGAGAGGGAGAGAGAAGGTATACAGAAGGGAAATATGAGAAACATTTTTTAGATGACAAAGACTCACACAATGATACTGTTCTGGGAATTAGAAACAGGTATCCTGCTAGAACCAGTTTTAAAATGTGTCTCTTCTTTGGGCTGACACGGCTGCAAACCAGGCAAACAGCTTTGCCAATGGTGCTAGCTGGATCTTGGCCCCCAAATGCACCCCCTAAACCAAACACTGTGCAGGGTACAACCTGCACCACTACACATAAAGGCCCTATGTGACCCTATACCAATCTGTGACACATTCTCTGTCCTTTCCATCACCGAAAACATGGAGACTAAGAGTCCCCTCCACTGAAACCCTAACTCCTGCCCAGATTGCAATACTTCTGTTAGAACATCAAGTCTTACTTGAACATAAAGGAAAATCTAGGCTTGGCCTGGGTCTGCTGTGAACATGACAGTTTTCCAGACTAACATACCCAAGGCAAATGAGTTTTGATTAATAGCTCTTCACATCCACCCCAGGTATGTCCTTTGCTTCTCTTGGGGCATTTGTTTTTCAAAATAACACACCCTCTCTGTCTCTCTTGGGATAGGGGTTCCATCCAAGCACCCTGGGATGCTGATGGCTTAACACGCCACACATCCCCACCCCCACAGCACAGAATTCTAGCTCAGGACCTAGAAAGCGAGCTTGGCCTTGGCCACGCAATCTACACCCATCAGGAGTATCAATCTTAGTGCGTGAAATGTGCTGCTTGCAGGTGGCTGCCCGTCCCCTCTCCCAGCTGCTCGCCTCTTGATGACCGCTACCTCTGCAGTTTAGGATTGGGCCCAAAGACCACAGGGAGGAAAAGGGTTAGAGAGTGAAAGGAAACAGGGCATATGGAATTCGTCCAGAACTCCCCAGATGCAGTAACAGTCTCAGAGCTCTCACACTCACTCCTGCTGTCTCACCTGCAGGAGTAATAACAGAGGTTTTCCTTTCACTAGAACATCTGGCACGACAATTTCATACCCTGAGGTTTCCTGGAAACACTCTCTGGGAGGAGTCCGAACCTTCACTATTGAAACTGGCCCAGGCCTGAAACGTTGTGAGCCGTAATCTCAGCCCACGTCACGTTCTCTCCCTTGTTTCCTTTGCAAAACATCATTGCAATCAGTCCCGCTGTTTTTTAATAAGAGGTGCTGGCTCCAAGCCCAGAGGTGGCTGCACAGGTCTTGTCCTGCTAGGGGGTGGAGACAGTATCAACCTGCCACAAACCACCCCCACCCCCCGCCCCCGGGGCCTCCACATCTCTGGGCGGTTCCCAGCATACAGCACACCCGCTTCCGCAATGAGGTCAGAGTGCAGCAAGCCAGGGAGCAGGCTGGGTGTGCCCTGGGCTCCCACCCTGGTCCCAGTCACATAGTGACCCATATGGCTGGTATTACAAGCTGAAAAGGCCCTTTGGCCCCTGAATTCCCACAGGGAAGCCACGGAGCCCCCTTTGAGTTTTAAAAGACCTGATCAAATGAAGAATGACAGCAGGGAGGCTCCAGAAGAGACCCTCCAGCCTCTCCCTGCTCTCCTAGAGACTGGCTCTTCCTCTCCTTTCTGTTCTTGCCTTGACTCTTTTGTCACCCCAGCTGTTCTTCTGCAGAACTTCTCTTTGCCATCACCTTTGGGGTCTGGCTGTCTGTCCTTCAAATAGCAGCTTAAATGTCAGCTCCTCCAAGAAGCCTTTCCTGACCTCCCAGATTAAAGTGGCCACCTAGAAACTCTACCATATCCGCTTATTTGAATTCTCTGCATGGCACTATAACAGAGTTTGTAGAAGGGGCACAGGGGCGTTGCCTGTCTTGTTCACCTGGAATAAGCACCTGGTACACAGTAGGTGCTAAATAAATACTTGTTAAAAACATGGATTTTGTGTACTGGCCCCAAGTCTTACTGATTGTGTGACCTTGGGGAAGATTACTTAACCTTTTTGTGCCTTGGTTTCTTACTTCAAAAACAGGGATAATCATAGTGCCCAGTTTCTGGGATTATTAAAGGATTATGCAATCCTTTAATCCTTGTATGGTCCTTAGCAGAGTGCCTGGCACAGAGTGGTCACCGACACTCGGGACACGATAGCTATGATCATTATCAACATGTTGGCCCATTAGCTCTCTGGTTACCTCCCAATACTCTTAGCCTCCGAAAGAATGCAGACAGGCCCAGACCACAGAGAAGGGCAGCATAGGGGTACACTGTAAGGAGTGTATTCTAAGGAAGCGTGCCGGAGCAGGAAAGGTCACAGAAGAGTACATGGAAACAGGCCAGGAAAGGACCACCTTCTATTTCCCAAATAAAAACTACTCCTTACAGAAGGGCACTTTCCTTCCCCTTCCTCTTTGCCTCCTGTCCCTGCCAATTCCACAGACCTGAGCTGGGCCCTACATTGGTTACCAAGCAGCAGGGGCCAGAGGTCAAAGTGATGCTCTATAGACGGGGCAGCTTAATGCTCCAGCCTCAGGCTGTTTCATGAACTTGCCTGAGGCTAAGGGACAAGGGGCAGTTTCCTCTGAGCTGTGCCATGTAAAAATAAAGCAAGAAAAAACATCTGATAAGTCACATTAATCTCCAATTTGACAAGAAGAGGAGTGAAGTCAGTGTCCTTTGGTTGGGAACCCAGTTCAAGATGGGCTCAAGCCTATGACACCACTAACATTCTATGCGCTAGAGAAACAAAGCCACTGTGCACTGGGATTTGGCATTGCCTGGCCTAATCCAGCCACACAAAAGGAATGGAGACACCAAATTTCTCAAGGGAAAGGGACTATGTACTCTTGGTCGGCACCACGGAGTATCTCCATCACACCCTCTCCCCACCGTAGCCCAGCTCTTGGCACTGCAAGCACCTCACCTTCGCAAACTAGCCAGCTGCTTTGAACCTCCCATCAGGACCCAGCTGATGCACTTAGGCTGTGACCCACAAACATGGCCTGGAATTTCAATGAGGGGTCATTTCCATGGCCTGAGAACTAGAACCTTTATTACCACCAAGTCAAATGCTAGGTCTCTGGTTCAATCCAATTTCCCCAAAGTGATTCTTACTTTGTTTACATCGTGCTGCTGTATCTCCCACCCTGGAGAAGATAAAACCCCGGGTGGACCAACATTGTCTACCTGCCAACAAAGGAGAGCAGAGAAGGCTCTGGCTCCCAGAAGTTCTTCCATCCTGGCCAGAACAACCAGTTATAGGACGCTACCCCTTCTACCTTCTAGATATTCCAGTTCAGGCAGGAAAAGACACAGAGGTCTCTCGGGTCTTATTTTGGTTTCCTCATAAGCCCAACACCATGATTTCGGTACAAGTGTTTATTTGGAAGTGATGAGAACTCATGGTGACAAAACTGGAAATTGAGACAGGGAAGGGAGGCAAGCCAGTTAAGGGGCATAAATGAGAAACTTCCAGCTGCAGATAGCTGGGGCTCTGACCCATTGAGACCTCTTAGAGACCCACGTCATAACTCCTCACTGTGGGGTGAGGAGGCTGGAGGATTTGCCTACCAACTCATCTCTTATTAGCTAAGGGTTGCTTCTGGGGGTTAATTCCCCAGCCTGTGCCCAGAAAACACTGCCAGAGAATATTTTCAGGCAGAGAGCCCAGGAAGACATTGGACCCTACAGGATCTGTCTGTGGGTGACGTGCAGGGTGAGCCAAAGGGATCTGAGCCTGGCCAGGCAAGTCCTGCTACATCAGGCTTTCTAGTGACCACCAATGGGTTTCTTTAAAACCATGCCCCATGGATAGAGGCATTTTAGAACATTTATTTCAGATTGGTCTTAACTTCCTAGAAATCCTTTCAAGAACCCTTAAATAGCCATGGTTATATAAATCAGCCTAGGATTTCTTTGAAAGATTCATGGGCAAGCAAAGCCTTCTCCACTAGTGGCCTGAGTTCTGCCCTCCCTGCAGTTGTAGTATGAGCCCACAGAGTTCTGAGTAGACACTTTGCTTTGAACAATTTGGGAGGAGGTCAGATCTCACCAGTTTTCCATGGAGACCAAGCAGGAAAAGAGATAGAGTAGCCTGTTTTGCAAAGGTTTGAAGTTCAGATTGAAATCATAGCAGGGAGGCACACACCCTTTCCCTAAGTACAGGGTAAAGTGAGCTCAGGAACTGGTGAAATAAACTGGATCCTAATGAGAAAAAAATAATCTCTCCTACCAAGTGCCTCTCCACCCACCCATCTGGACATGCCCACTCTCACCAGCCCTAGGCAGGAGCAGGCGTACTTTGAACAACAGAACCATATCAGGGATCATTTTCCTGGAATTCAGCCATGGAAAATTCACGCAACTACCATTTGATACTTTGATCCGCGGAACTCCCACCCCACCCCACCCCACCCCCCAGGCACTCTGTAACCTCCATAGGGTCTTTGGATAATATCCTGCTTTAACTAAATACCACGTTGATATTTGCCAACAAAAAAGAATTTTCCACAGGCACTGCTGCTTCTGTTACATTATCGAAGGGGGGGAGGTGATTTAGCCTGGAAGGTTTCAAGACAGAAGGGAAAGTCTTACTTACTCTGGGGCCGCAGCCAAATTGAGGGCCAATCCTTTATGAAAGACATGCAGGAAGGTCAAGAATTTTTCTACGACCATTAAGTTGCCTAGAATAAGAATCCTTACAATCATCTCACCCAGGTAATGGTGAGAGGGTCACAGGATGGACAGTTAGGAAGTCAAGAGTCCCATGTTCTGGTTGACACTCTTCTAACTAGTTTTGTGGCTTCAGATGAATCAGTTAACTTACCTAGACACCTAAAATAATGAGTCAGTCAGGGGTAACACAGAGTTAGCTCCTACAACACTACCCCTGCACCTACAACAGAAGGGCAACAAAACGCCCTCAACCCTAGGACAGTGCCGTGTGTGTGTAAAGAGCACTCCGTATTTAGTGGCTGAACAAACGGCTGTGGCAAACATGTCACCACTTCTGACTTCTGCACCTCTGGAAGGCACTGCCAACCAGCTGCGCAAGTTTTTCAGACTGACAGTGGATGAAGAATCAGAATTCTCAGCGCAGGTCTCCAAACAGACACCACAAATCTATTGGCACTCGCATGTGAAATGACATCTATTTGCCACACCTGGACAAACTAGGACTTTCCCAACAGTCACCTTCTATAGTAAGGGAAATACTAAAATGTAGACTATTTGTCACTCAGAAAGGATAAATATAAACACTCCTGAATCTTTCAGTCTAGTCTACATAAGAATCTGGATTTTTATTCACCCTGACTAGAGCAAGAAATACACTGATCAGAGAAGACCCCGTAAGATCAGACCATTTGGAGTCCTTGCAGGCAAATACACATTTCTATACCCTTGTGGAAGTCATTAAATTTCTAATCCCACCCATACGGAAGAAAACCAGCTCTGAGGCATATCCCCATACAAGCAAGTAGACATATTTAATCAGTGCTTACTCTAGAAGTGTCCAGTGTCTGGGATCTGGTTCAACGTCTGGAGGGGTCATACTTCCCCATCAACTTCACACAGGTGAAATATTATATTGGAGTGGGTTCCCCAGAGAAACAGAACCAATAGGAGATTAAATAGAAAGAGAGATTTATCGGGGCACCTGGGTGGCTCAGTCTGACTCTTGATCTCAGCTCAGGTCTTGATCTCAGGGCTATGGGTTCAAGCCCCATGCTGTGCTCCATGCCCAGTGTGGTGCCTGCTTAAAGGGGGAGGGAGGAAGAGAGAAAGAGAGAGAAAGGGAGAGAGAGATTTAATATATGGAACTGGCTCACATGGTTATAGAGGCTGAGAAGTCCCATGATCTGCAAGCTGGAGACTCAGCAGAGCCAGTCATACAGTTCAAAATAGAGTGTGCAGAGTCCAGTTAGACCCTGAAGGCCTGAGGACCAAGGGCACCACAGCAAGAGAAGACTGATGTTGCAGCTCAGACAGGCAGGGCCAGTTCAACCGTCCTCCATCTTTTTGTTCTATGCAAGCCCACAATGGACTGGATCGGGCCCACCCACACAGGGGAGGGCAGTCCGCTTCATTCAGTGTACCGATTCAGATGCTAACCTCTGCCAGAAAACACCATCGGACATATCCAGAGATCCTGTTTACCAGGTAACTGAGCATCTTGTGATCTAATCAAGCTGACACATAAAATTAACTATCACAAATATCAAAACATGAAAAGAAAAGAAAAAAAAAGAAGAACAAGAAGACACAGAAAGACCACAAAGAGTAGGACAGGAAGAGTGGACTTGCAGTACAGAAACCTGCAACATTTTTAGCCCCCACTGCCTGGGCTGCCTGGAAACACTCGGAGGCATTAATTACGATCCCCTTTGGGAAGCCTAAAAGACTGTCTCAGGGCACAAAGATTAAAGCTCACCAAAAGGCTTTTAGAACATTATCCAAATAGCCCTTAGGGTGTGAAGTTACTGATCTTCACATTTGAATACAGAGCTGGTGACCTCCTGGAGGGTAGCTGAAGGGTCACGGCTGCCCTGACTGTCCCATTCTAAATTGACTATCTGCTTTCTTGCGAAACGTAAACAAATGAAGTGGATCACTTTACACTATATATGCAAAGCACTGAGGCACAGATGTTCCCTCTGGCCAAAAAAGTCAGTTTTCACTATGTTCACCATTACCTCTTAAGGCATGAATCTGGAGACATAAATCTTTGAGAAATCTCTGGGCATGAAAAGAAACAGACAAGGCTTGAATTCTTAGTAAGTAGCTTTAGTTGCTGGAAGGGGTTTCTTCACTTGCCCCAATAATTGCCAGGAGACCTTAACTGTTACTTGTGCTGGCTTCAATTAAAATCCCTGGGGCAGTGAATTAGTAAATTAGTGGATTTAACAAGAGCCTAGGGATCTAAGAAGCAGAGAAGTTGCTCAGGCAGAAAGGACGGGGGGCCTTCAGTTAATGGCTCCCCCAGGGCTGAAAGGCCACACCTTCCAGAACTGTTCCACTGGGGGAACAGAGACCAAATGTAGTTCTTGGCTTAACAAAGCACCATGCTTTCTTGACTAATTTAAGTTTCTTCTCAAAAGGAAACATAGGAGACAAAAATGCTAACACGCCCAATCTGTAAGTAAAGATGCTTTTAACGAAAGGACGCTCTCAGTCAGTACCGTTTTGACCACAGACGCATCCCTGACTCTGGCGAACACAGATTGCTGTGAACCGAAGACCTGGGTCCCCTCCACAGGACACAGTTGTTCCTGGGAAGCAGCAGCTCAGCCAGGACCTACTCACTGATCTAAAAAATTGAAGAACCTGTCATAAAGGCAAGGAGACTTTAATAAATGCTGACCTAATTCCAGAAATTATTCCTCATGCAAAAGAGGGACCATCAAGGAATGTAAGCAGAATGGATGTGGTTGAAAAGCAAACATGTTTTCTCTATTTCTCTGTCCTTCTCCCATTTCCTGGTTGGCTCCTGATAGCAGGGAAATGCTGGGAGTCAAGCACTGAAGATAACAGAGCTGCTGTCAACCTGGACCCGTGAAAGCCGAGGGAAGGCAGAGCCACCCCACCAGCCAACCAGAAGAAAGTCCTAAGAAATAAGATGTTGTATTAAATTGCTGAGTTTCCTATAGCAGCTAGGTTGCTCTAACTAAACCCTTGTCCTTGATTAGAAGAGTTTGGGCCCAGCCATTACTCTCATGGCAAAAAACAAAACAAAACAAAAAAATACCATATTCCCCACACCAATACACAGCATCCTGCAAACTCTAAACAGCCCCAGAATTCAAGATTATTTCCATAAACACCTTCAACAATATTGTTTTGCTTCCAGGAATATACTGTATCTGGAAGCTGCTACCCAATGGGAGATGGGTCAGCCCCCTGGAGTGGGGGTTTCATTAGTTTGGTTTGTATAGCTTGTGTTTGTAAGGCTGCCAATGTGCCAGACACCTCTGCCTCTCTCCTTAACATGCATCCTATCACCCTTAGACATTAGTCGTGTGACTCTGACCTTGTCAAACACGCATGCACTCAATTCCAGCAGGCTCCAGAAGACAGCATGTGAGGCTTTCTGAGTGGCCTGAATGTGCTGACTCCAATACGACCTCACATATGGTCAAAAAATACATCTTCCTAACAGACTCAGCTTGGACCCTTCACCACCCCAACCCCCACTCTCCAGGAAGTCCCTGTGCAGGTTCCTAACCTTCCCTGCATGCTCACAGCTTTGCGCCTCCTATGCTGAGTTCTCAGGAGGCAGGCACAACAGAGGTGTCATGCTGTGGAAATCCACGTGAGCAAACGCCTTCCTTCCCAAACCGGCATGTCAATGAGCTCCCCGCAAGCTCTACTGAGCCTGGTGGGGTAATCACTCCATCAAAGCAGGGATATGCTGGAGCTCATTCCCCCAACTTGTGAGCTGATCAGGTAGGTATGTCTCTTCAAAGTCCACATTCTGTGACATCACCTTGGTAGGCTGAAGTGAGCCCCAGAGAAAGGATATCCACCATGGAAACTGCCACACACTACAAATCAGGACGCTTTTCTTTTCCTGGAGAAGGGGTTGTTACATTACCAGCAAACCACGGTGTGTAGTGGGGAAATGCGGCCGAACCACCCAGCAGACGAGAATCAGGGCTCTACCTGCCTACCTCTTTCCTTCTCAGAAAGGACAGGGACAGCCCCAGTCTCCAGAGCTGGGACCAGACCTGCTGGGTATGCTCAGTGATACTGGCAGAAATTTTGTTCTGATTTGGATGAGAAAAGAGACCAAGGGACAGTGATTTTCCACTGCAAATAATGCCCACAATGATGCTGAACCACAGCAGGCAACGGACTCCAAGAGGCAGCCTCATCATTTTGGATGCGACAAAATGTATCCGACCTCAGCAATCAGATTCTAATTACTTGCTCTGCCACTCACCTGGGCACCGTGCAGGTCTTCTGCGGTAAGAGGAGAAAGGAAAAGGACTAAGCTTGTTGTCAGGCTGTCAAGCCCCAGGCTGGGCATTTTTCATGGGTTAATGCAGTTGACCTTCACACAGCCCTTTGTCTCAGGTATTAGTACACCCACCCCTCAAAGAAGGGAAATAGAAGGGAAATGAGACTTACGGAGGTCAGAACGGTAACTTGCCTAAGGTGACGCCATTGTAAGATACTAATCTGGGTGTGTCTGACTCCAAAATCCACACACACTGCTAAAAACCCTCGTTTTACTTATCTGTGGAACTGCAATAAAAGAAACAGCCACCCCTGCCTCATGAGAAATTAATGACAAATCTGTATTTCTAGAATAACAGTTTTGTTGAGACATAATTCCCATACCACTTTTTAAAATGTACAATTTAGTGGGTTTTAGTATATTCACAAAGTTGTACAACAATGACCACTATCTAATTCCAGAACGTTTGTATCACCCCAAAAAAGAAATCCCACAGCCATTACCACTCCTTCCCTGTTCCCTCCTCCCAGCCCCTGGCAACCACGAATCTACTTTCTGTCTCCATGCACCGGCCTGTCCTGGACATTTCACATAAATGGAATCACACAATGTGTGGCCTTTTGTGTCTGGTTTCTCTCACTTAGTACAATATTAGCAGATCTTCTTTAAAGTTCACGGAGTTCAGCAGATGAAACCCACTAAGTTGAAAGGCAAATATATGAAGTTTTTATTTAAATACCACTAGGCCATAGAAGTGAGGCAAAAAAAAAAAAAAACCAAAAACCTCACAAGGTACTGGTATCGATGTGTTCTTCAATTCAATTCTACTACATTTATTGAGTGCCTCTTGTATGTTAGACACCAAACAGAGAAAATCCCTGCCCTCATAGAGCTTACATTATGGTGGGGAGAATCCAGCCAAAATGATGATAATACTAATAATATCATACTAGACTATCTTAATTAACATGCGTGAAGAAGAGCAGGTGTGGGAGATTGCAGTGCTGGAAGAGGCCCCTGAGTAGCCTCCAGATTACATCTGTACGTTTTTCCTTCTCTCTCTCACTAAATGCCAATCTGTGACCCAGGTGCTGTGCTAGTGCCCTCTGGGGTTCCAGATGCCTGACCGCAGTGGTAACCCTGGATCCCACGTGACTGCCTACATCAGATTACGGACCGTCTTTTCCACCATGGGTAGCAGACCAGCAGACAGCAACTCTCGCCCATTCTGTGATACTCCCATGGCCCCCCAGGCCAGGCTCCATTCCTCTCTGAAATCCAGAACTCAGAAGAGGAAAGAAGTTCCTTTTTCCCTCATCTCTTCTCAGAAGAGCTGCAGGCGGAACGCTACCACCCCCAGCCAAAGGGAGAGGTGCCCCACTCCGACCTCCACATGCCCTCTTCACCCTGCCCCCACACTTCCCACATTGATCAATGACCCGTAGCTTTTCTTGCCAGATATTTCAAGGCATAATATCTGCCTTGCTCTGCAGCTTCCTGGAGCTTGGTGAGGCCTCCCCTAGCTTCCACATCCTGCCATTTCACAAACAAATTACAGTCTGCTTCGGCTCTCCTGCCGCTACCGTTGCTGTTTCTAAAACACTAAAGTTTTTTTCAATCCTACATTTATTCTTATAAATATAACTAGAAACATTTTCCTCCCAGGTAACCTCACCATCTCAAACATCAACAAGATTTATGAGGCTATAAGGATCCACACCTCAGAGTATGGATGGTGCCTATAGAAATCCCAGTTTTGTTCCACCAAGAAATACGTGCCTTCTACCACCAGCAGTACATGCTGCTATATATATATTATTAATCACATTTTTCAAATAGCTTTTTCTTATTATAAAAATACTACATGAAAAAAAAAAATAATACCACATGCCCTTAGAGAAAAAACAAAATACAGAAAGGAAAAGCAAAATCACCCCCTCTAGTGAGGAGTCTCTAAGATGGCCCCCACTGGTCCTTCCTCTGGACAGTCATGTCCTTGTGACTAGACCTACTGACTCACAACTAGTGAACAGAATATGGAAAAGTTATAGACAGCACTTCTGAGATTAGGTGTGCAAAAAAGAGTCAGCACAGCAGGCCTAAGACTGTTATCCTCAGAAAGACCAGCTTATAAGGTTGTCCCTTGGCTGGTGTCTGGAAATTGGATTTCAAGAGTTTTCCCACCATTTCCTGATAAGAAGGGCTCACTGTTCCTTAAACTGTTCAGGTAAATACTATGGCTTAAGCTAAGTACCAGTCTTCCCTCTGGGAGTCTGGAATTTTGATATATACTAGGCAGAGGGTATCTATGTGATCAGCTCCTGCTACAATCCCTGGGCACTGAGTCATTAATGAGGGTCCCTGGTCGACTACATTTCACATACATTGTCACAACACACTGCTGGGGGAATTCCTTGTGCCCTGATGACTCCATGGGTAGACGGCTCTTGGAGGCTTGTACCCAGTTTCCTGCAGACTTTATCTCAGACATCTTCACCCATTGCTGGTCTTGCTGTGCCCCTTTCACTGTAACAAATCATAACCTGTATGCTACGACTGTATAGAATACCATGTGCTGAGCCCTGAGAGCCCTCTGAGAGAATCATCAACCCTGGGGGTGTGTCCTGGGGACCCCCGACACCATTAGGCTACCAAAACCCTATGACTTCTCTCCGTCTCCCTCCTGCCCTCTCTTGTACATCCTTCTCCATCTGAGCCTTGAGATGACTAAGGCCTTGCTCTCACCTGGACCATAGCCTCATGAGAGACACGGAACCAGAGGCCACCCAACAAAGCTGCATCTAGATTCATGACCCAAAGAAATGGTGAGATAATAAGTGGGTTGTTGTTTTACCCTAAGTTTTAGGGTAATTTGTTACATAGCAGTAGATAGCTAATACATTCTTCACCTAAAGATTATTGTTCATATTTTAGGGTATATCTCCTCGAGGATTTTTCTATAACCATATATATATTCTAAATATCTATATGTTCTAGTAGAAACTGAATTTTTTTTTTTAAGCACTACTGGTAAAAAGCAAAGGCAGAAGGTAGAAGTACAATGTTTCCTTCTATTACTGTAAGAAATGTTTGTATTATAGAATGACAGCTGGTATTTCTCTTTGAACCAAATTGTCCCTTCATTTTGGGGAATACGGGGAACAGGGGGAAGGATCTCTTTAATGGCCTTTTGGTCATGCAATTCGTAAGAGTCCACTCTGGAATGGGGAGGCTTCCCACACTAAGCTAAATCACTAAGCATAATAATGTAAATTTTATTATCCTCAGTGTGGGTGGAATTAATTTGTACAAATTGTGTTTCCTTTTAGGAAAACAGTTTTCCCCTTTCCAGAGTCTTAGAGGAAATGGTGACAAAAATCCCTGGAAGGGGCCATAAACTTAAGAGCACTCTTGAGAGAGGAGTAAAAGATGGTCCTTGCAAAATGGTGGCCAGTAAGAGGAAAAGGAGAAACACAACCAATAGAGGACAGACACATGGATAGATGGGTGAGACTGACCCAAGTGTAAGCATTCTGGGAGCAAACATACCTAACATCTAATTTTAAGTTTTCTCCTTTTTGCTTTGCCCTTCCCATATATTATACCTAAGCATTCTGGAAAATTGTACTGAACATCACAGCTTAGTCTTAACCTGTGTTTGGGACATTACAGGAAACCAACTGCTGTCCATGATTCTGCAAATCTTCATAAGGGGAAAGATAATTAACCCAGAGAAGCTGGATTCAAGAGAGCAACAGGTGACTTGCAAAGGAGCAAAATGCCAGAGAAGGTGATGAGAGAAAGAGCAGGGGAATCTTAAAAAAAAAAAAAAAAAAAAAAAAAAAACCTCTCACAGTTAAGCTGAATGGGGCCTTGAGCCACAGGATACAAATATTAAAGTCAAGCGTAGCCTCTTGAGGTTAAAGGAAGCCGGAAAATCAAAGTTACAGACATTTTTTAATAACAAATTGTAATCAAACTGAACATACTGTTTATAGCCTGCTTAATTCACTAAGCAATATGTTGTATCTTAAAAACTCCTCTACAGTTCAATTTGTACTGGTCTCTAAGTATTTTATCATATGGGAAAATCATACTTGGTTTTACCAATTTCCTCTTACTGGACACGCAGATCGTTTCTAAATATTTATCACTATTATAAACAATGCTGCAAGGAATATATCTGTATTAAATCTTTGTCCAAAACTGTAATGATATCTTTAGAACACATTGCTAAGAATGGAATTGTTAGATCAAAGGATACACATATTTTATAGGGTTTTGATCCATTTTTCCAAATTGCTTTCCAGAAACACTATACCATTCCAAATTCCTGCCAACGGGCGATGAAAGTACAGTTTGCTCCACCACCTAACCAAAACTGAGCATTATCTTTTTATTATTTTTACATGATAGATATGCATGTTCTGACACTTGCTTGAACATAGATATGGTTGAAAATTACTTTTTTGTCTGATTATGTGCAGGCCAAGTATAAATGGCAAATGTCATTCTAGACACCCTTAGAACTATTGAAGCAGACAAAAAAGAAAGCCATTTAACCCAGAGTCACACACTGCTCACCTCAGTAGCCATGTCCGAGATGAGTACAGAGGTTCTGGTGACTATAAAAGCTCATTCCTTTTGCATTTAACATTTGCAACTTATTCATGCCCAGTTTTTTTTCTTGCCAAAAAAAAGGGGGGGGGCTAAAAATGGATGAAACATATAAAAGTCTTAGAGAACTAAAAAAAGAAAAAAATTATTTTCTAGCTAAGAGAAGTGACTACTGCTATTGGCAAACAGGGAAACACTGTTCGCAAAAGCTGGTTTTTGTAACAAAAGAACCAGAATGGAAAACATTCCATTTTTATTTCATTGTTCTACCTGAGATTTTGTCCTCTGCTCCTCTGCCATGTTCAGTCACTGTGAAAACTTACCCACTAACAGTTCTGGGGAGAAAGAGAGGGAGGTCTCAGATAAGAAACATCAGAACTGCAGGATTTTCTCATTTACTAATGATTTCCCTTCCTTGTAGAGGAAATGTAGGCCATGTTTGAATATAAAATATCACTAACTTGAGAACTTTTAAATAACAAGCCAATTCTGCAAAAATGTATCAAGCAAATATTAAGTGTCTGTTTGGAACAGAAAAGAGGAGATGAGAGTGACCAGGAGTGAGGAATGACTGGCTCCGACCTCAAGGAGATTCCCGGCGATCATGGGGTCAAGACACACACACGCACACAAACACACATACACACACACACATACACACACACGGCCAACAACACCTACCCTAGCAGAGAAGCTGTAGAGCAGGTTGAAAAAACCACATGAGTGAGAATAGAGGAAGGACAGAGTGCCTGAACGTAAAGACAGGCTCAGGGAGGAGAGAGGATTGACGCCACCCTGGAGAGAAGGGTTGTAGGAGGAGGAGAGCGAACCAGGACGACAGGCTCTGACGACGGAGAAGACAGCCAGAGCCAAGGAACGGAGTGTGTAAATAGAGGCATGGGGCATAGGCTGCCCTGGCACAGAGGGATACAACGGAGACAAGGTTGTAAAGAAGGCTGAAGGCTACATCCTAGATGATTCTGACTCTGTGACGTTCTGGAAAAAGCAATACTATGGAGACAGTAAAAAGAGCAGGGGTTGGCAGGGGTTGGCAGGAGTAAAGGATGATGAAGTGAAGCACAGAGGATTTGAAGGCAGCAAGACGACTCTGTACACTGAAGTCGTGGCTGCTTGCGAGTAGACACTTGTCCCAACCCACAGAGCATGCACCACCCAGAGCGAACTCTAAGATAAACCAGTGCGGGGGTGCCTGGGTGGCTCAGTGGATTAAGCCGCTGCCTTTGGCTCAGGTCATGATCTCAGGGTCCTGGGATCGAGTCCCACATCGGGCTCTCTGCTCGGCAGGGAGCCTGCTTCCCTCTCTCTCTGCCTGCCTCTCTGCTTACTTGTGATCTCTGTCTGTCAAATAAATAAAATCTTAAAAAAAAAAAAAAAAGATAAACCAGTGGGCTTTGGGTGATTGAGATGTGTCCATGCACGTTCATCAGTGTAACAAATGTACTATTCTGCTGGGGGATGTTGGTAAGAGGGGAAGCGATGCATGTGTGGGGGCAGAGAGTAGAGAGGAAATGTTACCTCTCGGTTCTGCTGTGAGCCTAACACCAAAAAAAAAAAAAAAAAAAAAAAATACACCAAAAAATTGGGAGCTGTAGGTGAAGGCCTTGTATGCAGTGCTAAGGAGCTAAGGAAAAAGAACCCGACTCTACAGACCACTGTTCTCCAAACCCTTGATCACATGCTCCACTCACTGAAAAAAATATCTGAGTACACAGCCTAATACAGGTATATGCATGTATCTACTTATAAAGCATATACCTGATCTGCTGTATTAATGCATCATACCATACACACACACATACACACATATTTATACACATATAAGGTGAAATATACAGGAAAATACAAACTAAAGAGGATGAGATTATATTATTCAAATGTCTTACAGGCTATGATAGCTTCATACTAGCAGAAGCCCATGCTCAAAGCACAATGTATATTTACTTCAAAATTGCATGTAAATTTCAAAGAGTCTTTATTCACAACTTTGAATTTGTTTAGCTACTTCTTCCCAGGGATCCTCAGAGGACCGGGAAGATTATGACCTCATTTTTCGATATGTTTAACTGGAGACTCCAGTGGTACATCTGCAAGGAAATGTCTCAAAGAGAAGTGACAATATGGATCTAGAGTAGTGTACTAAGCTCAGTAGAGTCTCCCAAAATTCATGTTCACCTGAAACATGAAACTCAGTATTTGACCTTATGTGGAAATAGTCTTTTTTCGAAATTTAAATTCAACCAGCCAATGTATATTATATCATTAATTTCAGATGTAGAATTCATTCATTCATCAGTTGCGTATAACACCCAGTCCTCATCACATCATATGCCCTCCTTGATGCCCATCCCCCCATTACCCCTTCCCCCCATCCACCTCCCCTCCAGAACCCTCTGTCTGTTTCCTAGAGTTAAGAGTCTCTCACAGCGTCTCTCTCTGATCTCGTCCATTCCATTTCCCCTCCCTTCCCCTATGTGGGAATACAGTCTGTGCAGATATTTTTATCAAGTTAAGGGGAGGTCATACAAAATTAAGGGGGCCCTGAATCCAATGTCTTGTGTCCTGACAAAAAGACAGACATCCAGACACGACACATAAAGAGATGAAGACCATGCGAAGACAGAGGCAGAAATAGGAGTGATGCAGCTACAAACCAAGAAACACCAAGGATTGCCAGCAATCACCAAATGCCAGAAGAGGCAAGGAAGGACTTCTCCCCTGGAGCCTTCAGGGAAAGCATGAGCTTGCTGACATTTGATTTCAGACTCTGGCCCCCCAAAGAGTTAACAAAGTAGCTTCCCTAATTATAAACTGCCCAGTTTGTGGTGCTTTGTTACAAGAACCCTTGGAAACTGATACAAGCAGATTCCTCACTAGGGATCAGGATAAGAACTGGACTTGTAAGAGGTGTGCAGTCATCCTTCTCCAAGACTCAGAGAAGGGAGGAAAGATCTAAACAGAATAAAGACAAAGAGAATGTGAGAAGAAAGTTGAGCATCCAGAGGGGACCCTGAATGAGAGATCAGGAAGCGGGAAGGATGTTTTGGTTCAAAGAGAACTTGTTCACAACGGAGAGGAGATGGCAAGGTAGATGGCAGGATGGAGGGCATGCTGTGAAGAAGAATTTTTTTTTTCTTTATCTGAGAGAGAGAGAGAGAGAGAGAGAGAGGAAAAGAGGCAGAGAGAGAGCATGAGCAAGGAGGAGGGGCAGAGGCAGAGGGAGAAGGAGGCTCCTGCTAAGCAGGGGGCCCAATGCCGGACTTCCCAGGACCCAAAGATCATGACCTGAGCTGAAGGCAGACATTCAACCAACTGAGCCACCCAGGCACCCCACCACAGGGGAATTCTAAAGAAAATTGGGATAGTCATTGGAGACAGATGTCCCCAAAACACTGAGCAAAATGGGAAATGAAAGAAATGTTTACAAGACAGGTGAGCAATGAAAGTTTTTGACCCCTATAATCCAAAGAAAAGAAACTGGATACCAAAAAAGTCATGTGAGCCCACTAACATCAGTTAGAAATTTACCAAGTCTGAGATACTTGAAGTGAAAACATTCCATTCCTAGACAGTATGGAGAAAATCAGAGAGAAGATACAGCAAACTATTAAAATCCTGTTCACTGGAGAGACTTCCACGTCCTGCCTCACATGTTCTGAAGTGTTTGCACCTTTTTTTTACAATCAGCATTTAATAAATTTAAGCAGAAAAAGAGACTAAAAAAGAAACAGGATATGAACCAACATGTGCAGTAACTTCTTACCTTCGTAAGATAGCAGACCTCTGTGTGGGTATGTGGATAAAAAGAGATCTTTAAAGATGCCAAATGCTACAAGCATTTGACCCAGAAATAGTTTACCTCCTTTTTTCTGTATAGTGTATCCTTTTCTCTTTTACTTTATTCTCTTAAATTTAGCAAATATAATTTTCTCCAAAAATAAGGTCACTGACGTGACCCATGTAAGAATAAAGCCCTATTCTCTGGGTACTTTTCCCCTCCACTTAGGTCGGTCTCACCAAATGGACAAACAAGTACTCACCTGAAGTTCAACCTTGATGTTCTTAATACTATACCTCTGTTTAAGCTCTTCATTTATTCCAAAAGGACCCGCGCAAGGCAAAAATAAGTCCACGCAGGGGTGCTTGGGTGGCCCAGTCAGGTAAGCGTCCAACTCTTGGTTTTAGCTCAGGCCATGATGTCAGGGTTGTGGGATCAAGCTCCATGTGGGGCTCCTCCTGGAGCATGGAGGCTGCTGGAGATTCCCTCTCCCTCTGCCCCATACCCCACTCATGTTCGCTCTCTCTCTCAAATAAATAAATAAACCTTTTAAAATATATATATACCCAAGTAACACAAACACATTCTGGACACTGTCACTCGAGCAAAGGTCATCCTACAATTATATGACCTCTAACTGTGCAGGAGAAGCAAAAAAATATCCTGGCTTGTTCTTACTTACACTCACACTTCCACTAGGCTTCTTCTCTCCCTATAGTAGTTTGAATTATTTCTCTCCCACCCTCTTGAAAGATGATCTAATTTTGTACCAACAATTATACTTTCAGCAGTTTAATTTTTTTCCTTACTGGTAAATCTTGCACACATACAAGCATAAATATCCATTTCTCCAACCACATTCAATTCTTTTTATCACATCCGATTTTCTTCCCAAAGAAAAATATGCTTAACTAAAGACAGTAGCCATGTCTTTATTACTCTTGGACCTATTTTCATAGGAGATTGTACAGATGTTTCTCAAAGTATTCTGCCTCCCTAAGAGGAGAACTCACACAGCAGGTGAACAAGCTGGAGGAAGGAAGGGTCTGGAAGGAGATGATGAGCCCTCAGTTTAAGAGGGGGTACAGGATAACAGAGCAGGGTCCCCTAGAGCTGTGATTCAAGGTGGAGCTTCAGCTGTTCTTTTTCATTGCTAAAATAGATTGTTAACTGCTAAAATAGGTATATTTTCTTCTAACATGTTTTTCTGGAGGGAAAGCAATCTCATCCCACCTCCTATAATGCCCTGAGAAGGGAACAACATCATCTCTTGCGGTGTTCTTCCCAAAATTAATAGACTGAATTTAATCATGAGGAGACACCAGACAAAACCAAACTGGTGGACAGTCTACACTCTTTTTTCTTTTCCACTCTTCAAAAGCCTCAGTCTTGAAAGACAGGCAGACTGAGGAACTGTTCTGTGTTAAAGGAGGCTAAGGAAATACAACTATATGTGCTATGGGATCCTGGACTGGATCCTAGACCAGAGAAAGGGCATCCATGGGACAGTTAGAGAAATCTGAATGATTTAATTTGAAATTAAATTTGAATATAATTCTGCAGAATTAATCTGTAGCAATAATAGTATCAAATCAAGGTTAATGTCCTGGTTTGATTATTTGGCCATAGTTTTTAAGAGGCTTAATATTTGAAGATGCTAAGTGAAGGCATAGGGAATCATTTAAAAAATGAATGATGTAGGGGCGCCTGGGTGGCTCAGTGGGTTATGCCTCTGCTTTCGGCTCAGGTCATGATCTCAGGGTCCTGGAATTGAACCCCACATCCATTCTGCTCAGCAGGAAGCCTGCTTCCCCCCTCTCTGTCTGCCTCTCTGCCTACTTGTGATCTCTCTCTCCCCCTGTCAAATAATTAAATAAAAATTTTTTAAAAATGAATGATGTAAATATTTATTAGGTGAGGGATGACTGTGTTCCTGTTCCATTCCCTTTTCCTTCCTCAGGGTACTATGTCTCACTAGCTGTTCCCTGGCTTCTCAGGGCCACACGTTCTGGTCTCCTAAACAGGATTCCCAGGTATGGAATCTCCTCATCCTGTTGATCATCAAAAGGACTCTATGGCCAGTGCCATTCCTCAGAGACCTGTGCGGTTGCTGGGGGTGAATTTGATAAACCGGTCTGGAATGGAGTGTTAGCCGGGAGTCAAGGCTCTCTGCACCCACCGTTTGAAGGAACTCTGCCTTTCAGGCAAAGGTGCAAACCTCATGGGAAGTTCATACATTTTCTAGAAACAACAAAGTGATATTTGAACAAGGAGCAGGTGGCACCCTGCTCAAACTATAGGAAAGGCAACAGCAACCACAATTGTCGAGTATTGTCTGACACAGGAGTCCTCACACCTCGCTATGAATCAGTCACCTGGGGAGTGTTTAAAGCTTCTGATTCCTACGGGCACACTAGCCTGTGGAGTGAGAAGCACCTTGAATGGGCTCGGGAAATCTCTGCTTCTACAATTCTCCTGAAGACTCTATAATCAATAGCCCGAAGAGAGACGTCTCTAATGCACAGGAAGGGGATATCCTAGGGATTCCTCAGGACAGAACATGCTCTGAGAAAGGAGGCAAGAGAAATGATGAAAGGAAGGTCACAGGAAACAGATGCCACAGCCTGTTTTGAGTGTGTGGGAGGCAGGCCTGAGACAGACACATCCTCTGCTGGTCTCAGCGAAGCCTCACAAAATCTTGGTGGGAGGAGGCGGCGGCAAGTCTGTGCCCCTTTATAGATGGCAAAAATGAGGATACGGCAGACGACAGCAACGTGTTTAAAGTCTCTAAGTTAAAGGTTTTTTGATTTGTAGCTTTTGTTTCTACCTGCCTAAGGATCTCTTTTAAGAATGAACAAAGAAGAAGGATACTTTTATTACCCTCCAAGTGCTGTGGGAAAACAAGATCAGGTGGGAGAAGCTCCCTCCTCTTCCCAGGGACACTGTGCCACAATCCCACAATCTCACTGACACCAGCGACTCCAGTGGGTCTTCTGTCTTCACAACTGCCTAGGCCCATGTGGGAACCTGCTGAACATTTGCTCAACTTCAGGAGGCCCAGGTTGCCCTTTCCAAGAACTCCTTCAACATTCTGAATTTTTGCTGAAGGCTAGGGTGCATCTGTAGGTTCTGCAGCTCAGCAAACCTCCAGCAGCTCGTTTCCCTGCCATGGGTCCCCAGTCTTTGCGCTCTGAAGAAGTCACAGCCTCCCCTCCCCATGGCAAGATTCCAGCCCAAGACCACACACATGGCCTGAGTGCTAGGAAGACCACTCTCCCAGTCCTCCTCCTGGCCTGGCTGGTGAGAGGGCAGAGCCTGGGGAGGAGCTAGTGGGAGGGCGGTGGGTACTGGCAGGCCCCGTCCTGCAGCTTCTTGTTAAGCCTGGCATGGAGTATCTGGCCCCAAATCTTCAGAACCTGTTGTAGATAGACTTGGGCCCTAAATGAAAGAATGAATGGGGACGCCTGGGTGGCTCAGTTGGTTGGACGACTGCCTTCGGCTCAGGTCATGATCCTGGAGTCCTGGGATCGAGTCCCACATCGGGCTCTCAGCTCCATGGGGAGTCTGCTTCTCTCTCTGACCTTCTCCTTGCTCATGCTCTGTCTCACTTTCTCTCTCTCAAATAAATAAATATTTAAAAAAAAAAATGAATGAATGAATGAACTTTGGCATCTGACAAAAGTAGGTTGAAATCCTCGCTTCTCGACCAATGACACAAGTTGTTTAACCCTCTAACTAGAAATTGTTATTCCTTCTGTCTTGGCTTTCAGGAAATCCTGAGGTAAATTTATGGCCACTTCTCAGCACTTGACGAGTGTGGTGTGTGTTCCTGGGTGGCTTATTACTCCTCCCATGCATTGCCTTCATCCCACCCCTCTGCCTCCAGTCTTTATGGTTTTCCTTGCAAGTGCTTTTGTTAACCACCTCAAAGCCATCCAAGAACAGCAGGGAGCAAAATAAATAAACTTAACTTCTCTGAGACTGAGTCTCCTCTTCTAGAAAAGATGATGTTAACTCCTCCTTCACAGGATGGCAGGGAGGACACATGAAGTCAGCTTGAGTCATGGCCAGGCGGAAGGCCTGCTGCAGGGCAGGAAGGGGCTCCCCAGGTCAGGGATCCCTCCCCACCTTCCTTGCTCCCCGCGCACCCAGCCAAAGGACCTCAGGAAGTCGAGCACATTTCACAAAGCAACATTTCTAACGGACTATTTTTGCGCAGAAGAGACCACTGGGGTAGGAGCTTGCTGGACAACACTGGGCCAGTGATCCCTGAAAGACGGGCACTGGGGAAACAGGCATGGGGAAGGCGAGGACGGTGCTGGGACTAAGGAGTTAGGGTGAGCCCCGTGTGAGTATACAGTTTCCCAGGAGAGAGCTCCCCATTTAATTACATCGCAAAAGTTGTCACAAATCTTACTTCCTCTTGTTTATGGAAAGGGTCCCCTGCTCTACTGCCCTAATCATTAACCTTTTTTACCATCAGCCTATGGGCACAAAGCCCAAAATTTCTTCCACTACAGGTCACAAGGCCCTGTAAAGCATGTTGCCCTGGAATTCTTGGAGCTGGCCCTCGAGGTCTTTCTGGAAAGTGCCCTGGTAACGATGTAGAGGGAAGTGGTGGGAAAGCATTTCTTCTGGGTTTTGCCTATAAGAAAACTGGGGCCGTACTAAGTGGGAGGGGTGGGCAGGAGGGAGTGGAGGAAACAGAGCACCACCTTCGGTCCCCATGCCTGCAGTGTGCTTTGGGAGTCAGAAGACTCCCGTGAGTTCCTTTTCTCATAAAGCTAAGCAAAGCTTTGAGATGAAAACACTCCTTCCTCTCCACAGCCCTGAGCTATGGGATATTGTCTTAAAACACGGTGGCCCAGATGTCACCCATTAGGCCCCTCCATCACACCCAGCCCTATCAGCCGTTAGCCCAGCTTCAGGAAAAGCCTGAATAAACAGGTGGATCAAGGCTCCCGGTGACAGGAAAGCTTTATAGGTTTTTCATCAGGCTTATTTAGGTCGGGAGTGGTAAGGTAAACTTTCATCTGCAATGGAGCTAAAATCTTTCCCTTCGTGATGTCATCTTCTCACTCTTGCAATGTTACAGATACAAGGGGGGGGGGGGTTGTGTGTCAGCGACGTGGACAACAAGAGGCCCCCAGGATGTGATGCAGCTGTTAATGGTTTTCCCAGATGTCATCAAGGCCCATCTGGGCTTCGTGGTAGAAAAACATTCCTCCCCTCTAAAGAATTATCGCTTAATCTTGTCAGTGTATCGAGGCTTTGTAAATGTGTAGGGTCAGTCCTGGGCAATTCTAAACTGTCTTGACGTGGAAAGTAAGCCGAAACATGTGTTAGCCCTAAGCACTGGCCATCCGGGGAACAGCCTTATAGAAGCACGCTCCAGGTAACTGACAGAGGAGACATGGGCTGTTACACCAACAGGGACCCTGGTGACATTATAAAACTTAAGACTGGGCTCAAATGGCTTGTGGAGTCAGCAGAGGGGCCATGGCGAATTATGGCCCATCACTCAAAGCCCAGCAGGGTGGCGGTTTGTTACTGCCCTTAGTCACAGGGGGCTGATGGTTGAGGTTTTTAAAAATCACGTTCCCCTGGGCCTTCCATTTTGCACATAATCTTTCTAGCACTTGGCATTTTTTAAAACCATGAGGCGATTTAACATTCCCATGGGCCCTGCTTTCAAGTCTGGGAGACTTCAGTGCTAAAAAGAGCTAGCCGTTTTGCTGGGCTTATATCCTGATCTCCAAATCCTAGTCCTGGGCCTGGAGTATGAGAAGCTCTGAGTCCTTCGAGAAATCTAAGAGCAATGAACAGAAGCCAAGGGCAAGCTTACAGGACAGGAAGGCTGCCTGCAAGAGAGATATTGCATCGCTACAGAAGGAAGGGAGACAAACTCATCCAGCGATGTGCACAGGCTACTAATGTGAAGAAGAACACGTGGCCTGGGCTCTTGGTCTCAGGCACATGGCTGATGGGGACAGAAAGTCTTTTAAGAAAGGCCGGGACCCACTTTCTGGAGCCACTGAAGCTAGGATTCCAGAGTCCAGAAACTGTGTATATCACTTTTTCAAAACTCTTGTGAGACTATGGTTGATGATGTTAGCCTATGGTTCTCTGCCTTCAAGGGGAAGATGAATGGATAAACAACATGTAGCATATCCATATAGCAGAATATCTGGCCATTTAAAAAAAAAAAGATGAAGTGATATGCACTACAATATGAATGAATCTTGAAAAAAAAATACACTAAGTATACGAAGCCAAACACAAGAAAGGCTATGTATTGTATGATTCCTTTCATATGAGATGTCCGGAATAGATCAGTCGATAGACACAGAAACCAGATTAGTGCTTGCCAGGGACTGGGAGGTGGGGGCCAGAAGAGAAAATGAGGAGTGACTCCTGGATACAAGGCAAGAAGTTTTCTGTTTGGGTGATGAAAATGTTTTGAAGCTCGACAGAAGTAATGGTTGTATAATATGATGAATGTATAAATGCCATGGAATTGTTCACCTTCAAGTGGATTTCACCTTAATTTATAACAAAGTCATAGCGTCACTCAAATGGATGCTGTCCAGGCTCATGCGGCAGGCAGAGAGACAGACGGTGGAAGCAGAAGCAATTACAGCAACTGCTGACCTTTAAATGCATCAGAGGGCAGACTGTTGGGAAGAGGGGAGCTTGGGACAAATCCCCAGGCTCTGCAGTCCAGCAGAGAGCCTGGGTATAGCCCATGAAGAAATGTTAGCAGGTCTGCCTTCACTGGGGAAGAGCTTGTGAAAACATATTCTTGCCAAAGCCCAGACCCTTCTTGGTGGCCCAGCCAAAGAAGAGTTGTCATTCACCTAGGACAGTTCTGCTCAATAGAAACCTCATTTGCATAACATCACTGAAGACAGAGAAAGACCAGGCACTGAGTGGAGCAGAGCCCCACGGTTCAGATGAAGCTCGGATTCATGATGTGGGGGGCAGAGCACTGCGTGAATTGGGCCGCTCCCCTTAGACAATAGCACACAACTCAGTAGAGCCAGCTTCCTCCAACCCAACACGCATCTTCCCTCATGGGAAGAGACATGAGCAACGTGTCAGGCACCTCCTTTCCCTGTCAGCCCCCAAGCCAAGAGCACCTATCAGAAAGCACCACAGAACAGCAGTGTTTTGACCAAAAAAATGATTACAATAACTTCAAAATAATTCTGTCATAAAGGTGCTTTATGATCTTTATATGATACCTTTTAGTGACTTTTTTTAAGATGTTAGGCAGAAAATGTCATGCTCATCTTCTTAGAAATGTACTTTCCATTTAAATAAAAAGTTGGAATAGATACTGAGTTACTTTAAGAGAAGAACATTACATAACGTTGATAGCTCTAAAAGGTATTTTAAATATTTATACATTTTGACATGTACATAGTCCCAAAATGTCTAAAATGAGTAAACTGACTTTTCTATGTGTTCTCTATGGCCAAGTCTGGGGAAAAAATGCTTAAATAATGAATATAAATGTTTGAAAAATCAATTTTATGACTCCACTAGACTAAATTTCATAAATGATTAGAGTTACTTAACGATCCTCATGAGTATGGAGTTTAGTAACTACAAAGTGTTATTGCTTCTTAGATTCCTATCTGAGGGCTTTCCCAGTATTTGCCAGTTGAGTGGCTGTGGTTTTCTACTGCTATTTATAGGGAGGAAGTAGGCAGATGCAAAACTGGATGGACTGATTATGAGGATAACGACAGTGATGATGTTTTATTTTTTTATGTTCTTGGAAGTTTCTAGTTTGTGGCCTTTTTTCTCACTTGCTTTTCTTAAATTATTATTATTATTATTCTCTAACATTGAGAGAATAAAAGCTCTCTTTAGACTGAATTAAATGCTAAATGCAAACAAGAAAAGAGTAGCTGAGGCCACCGTGTTCAGGTCAACACTGACACTTTACCTCTTATGCAGATGCTACCGACTGTTGTTATGGGTTGAATTGCGTCCCCCATCCCCCCCAACCACCAAAATTCATATGCTGAAGTCCCAGACCTTAGCATGTCAGAAAGTGACCTTATTTGGGAATAGGGTCATCATAGATGTGATTAGTTAAGATGAGGCCATATTGAAGTCAGGAGGGCCCCTAATCCATTATGACTAGTGTCCTTATAAAAAGGGGAGATTTGGACAAAGACATGCACACAGGGAAAACAGCATGTGAAGATGAAAGCAGAGATCAGGATGATGCTCTTCCAAGCTGAGGAATGCCTAAGATTGCCAACAAACTACCAGAAGCTCACAGACCTCAGAAGGGACCAACCCTACCAAGACCTTGATCTCAGACTTCTAGCCTCCAGAATTACAAGGCAATGACTTTCTATTATTTAAGTTACCCAGTTTGTGATACTTTGTTAGAACAGCCTTAGAAACGTATGACAACTGCCTACCAGACAGTCATTCCTCTTTCTCTCTTGGCACGTTGAGTCTTGATAGCATACACGCAGCTACAGGCTCAGAAAAGGGAGCCCTTCTCTAGACCCAGGAAAGAAGCCATGATAAGTCTAAACCAAAATGGTGACCCTTGGGGCACTGGTAGTGATTGGTCTGAGGTGAGCACATGACTTGGTTCTCATCAAAGAGAGGTAAAGTAAACCTTTTGGAAGCTTCTGAGAGGGATTTTTATCCTAGTTGAAAGAGGGAGAGAGGAGGAAAAGGGAAGAGAGGACAGCATGATGGGGAAAGAGGAGGAGAAAGAGAAGAGGGAGAGAGACATTAGAAAAGGAGATAGAGAGACAAGGGGAGGGGGAGAGAGAGAGAGAAAATACCCTTTCCTTCCCTCTTGGAACCCTGTTGTGTGGAACAAAACCTGAGAGCTGTGATGACCATCATGTGATCTCAACAAAAAGGTCAAAAGAATTGAAGGATCACCATCCCAGACGACAGATCTGCTGAACAAACTCTGGAACTGCAGACCTCCAACTCCTCATTAAGACAAACTTCTTTGCCTCAGCCCCTGTCGGCCTGGCTGACCGGCGATGTGCAGACTAAAGCAGACTAGACAAGATGCCCTGACGTCACCTGTTCCACAGGCTCGGAAAGGCCATCCCCTGACTTCTCTCGAGGCTATGCACACTGAGTGCCCTAAGGAGCAAGACACTCAGAGCTGGGAAAACTCGAGAAGCTCTGTCTCTGTCTCTGTCTGCTGTGGCCCACATCTGAGATTTTCAAACATATTCTTTGGTGGCTACACTTTTTTTTTTTTTTGAAAATGAGAAGTATTTTTATTTTTTTGTTTTTTTAATTTTTAAATTTTTTTAAATTTATTTTTTATTTATTTTCAGCGTAACAATATTCATTATTTTTGTACCACACCCAGTGCTCCATGCAATCTGTGCCCTCCATAATACCCACCACCTGGTACCCCAACCTCCCACCCCACCCCTGCCCCTTCAAACCCCTCAGATTGTTTTTCAGAGTCCATAGTCTCTCAGCGGCTACATTTTTATTGTGTTGCTACTCCCACTCCTATTCACCGTTGCACACAGTTACGGTATTCTAGAAAGTATAACTCTCATTTAATGAGACCCAACCAAGTCTGCCTGCGGCAGGACGCCTCCTCTGTTCCTACCATAGCCGGGCGGCAGTGAGGAGCTTCCCTCGCTTTTGAGCATGAAGCAGACATTGTCCTGTGGAGTCTACTTAGGAGGCTTTGTGCACAGTTACATCCTCCATCACTTTAGCAACACCCCTCTCAGTAGACAGCATCGGCTGTTGCTAAAAACTGCCCACTTGAGACATCCCTGGGGTGTCGCTATTTATTTGTTTTATGATTATGTCAGGCTAATGTCTAACTTTCAGGTGAATCTCAGCTCTGGCTTCATCCCTTGGGAAATCTAGTTTGATTCAAGTTTGTGTCCCTGGAATGCCCCTCAGGAGTTTATAATTCATGGAGGGAAAAACATCGACAATAAATGGGGCATACGTTATACACCCTGAGCTGTGCCAAGAAATTTAGTTTCGTTATCTCATTTATACACCAAAGCCCACATGCCTAACTTCATTCAGTGGCTTGTGCAAACACACACCACCAGTGCCTAGGAAGGTGACCTAGACCAGACTGAAAAGCACAAGGCTCCCTGGCCACCAGGACATCTGCACAATCCGAGAGTAAGACAAAAATGGGTGCCATCCAATTACGCCATTCTCAGGTGGCTCCAGGGGAACAGGAAGAATCCGATCTGCCGCAGAGTGGATTGGCGATGGCCAGGGAATGGAAGACAAGGGAGCAGCCCCTGGACAGATGGCCTGAGCCACAGCACAAGAGAAAGGGAGTCATCACAGAGCATCCTCAGAGGAGGCCAGGAGCATGGATGGTAGCGGGAAGGAGCCTAAACTGAGCTAAAGAAACGCTTCCTCTAAAGCTCTGAAACACCGCCCTATTCCCCACAGCAATCTCTTTCCCCTGCATCCGCATCCATGAGGACATGGGTTAAAGACCGGGACTTCTGCAGCCTTCCTCTGACCTCCAAATCATAACTTGAGGCTGGTGCCTGGAATGATTCTGTTAATAAGCTGTCCAGGTGAATCTCACGCAGGCTAAGTTGACAGTCACTGGCCCTAGACACGGTGCCAAGCACCAAGCTGAACAATTAGCCAATCAACAAACATTCACTGTATATTTCCACATGTTCGGCTCAGTGCTGGGAGCTGAGGAAACTACCCTCATTACCATGAGCAATAAGAAAAAGAATCCTGAATACATCTATTTCTAGAATATCCTATGTTTCCAGGGTCAACAAAGCATCCATGCAAAACGATTCTACTAATTATGGTTGAATTGACAGATGAACTGGGAATCTCCTGGGCTCAGATCAGAACACTGAAGGGGTCTGAATAAGCTCTGGAGGGCTATTCTAAACTTCATTAAAAAGATACCCCTGGGGGTGCCTGGGTGGCTCAGTACCTAAGCATCTGACTTTGGCTCCAGTCATGATCCCAGGATCTTGGGATGGAGCCCAACATCCGGCTCCAGGCTCAGCAGGAAGTCTGCTTCTTCCCTCTCCCACTCCCCCTGCTTGTGTTCCCTCTCTTGCTGCATTTTTCTCTGTCAAATAAATAAATAAAAATCTTTAAAAAAAAAAAAAAAGATGCCCTTACTGCAAAGACTTTGGTCTCTTTTTCTCTTTCTTATAAAAGTGTGAAAACAAAGAAATATCAAGGAAATGCAATTGGGAAAATTAGACTGCTTAAAAAAGTCATTTGCAGAAATGAACAAAAACAAAAGTTATTCTGTGACCAAGTCTGCCCCCATATTCTAAAATCCCTACCCCCCTTCCTTCTGATTCCTTCATCAAAAGTAATTTTGCAAGGTAAGGACAGAGTCAGCCTCACTAAAAATGGTTCTGGTGTCAGCCCTGGATAACACACTCCAGCAAACAAGAAGCATGCAGGCAGGCACGAATGAATCCCATGAGGCAGCCTTCACAGTTGGGAACAAGTCTGACTAATCTAGTAAAAAGAAATATCTAACCTAAAACATATGCATTTAGATATAACTCTATAAAGCCAATGCTAATTAATCCTCCTGCTCATATAAAATGGCAAAGGAATTAACAATATTGCCAAGTCTCCAAAAGTCTTTTAATTGCACTGCAATTCTTTCCAAACAGCAGGCATCTGCGCCATATGTGGCCGCAGCCCTACACCAGCACGGATTTGCCCTTCACACAAAGAACTTGGCACTCGGCCTCACAACGGTGTTTTGTTGAAGCCTGGTACACATCCCCACCCCACCCCACCCCCAACAAACTTCTCAGAAACCAGCAAGGTAAGAGCCTGTTTACCTTTGTAAAAAAATCAACTACTGAACACTCAAAGTACCCCCAAGTCCTTCCTGGGAAGTTATTTTTGTGTTTGTTTTTCATGCTAGGAAAGGAATTGATTTAAATTAAAATTGTGGGCTGTGGGCACCTTGCTTCCACTTGGGAAAGGTCACTAAGTACATTCTTGATTTCAAATAAAATAGGTTTTTCTTTTGATTCAAAGCCCGAAAATGAAAAACAAAGGAAAGTAGGCTTCCTTTTAGTACACATTCGGGGACAGAATCCTAAGCCTGCCAGCTGAACGTGCTGGAGCAGTGCTCAGCCCACAGCCCCTGAGGGTGAAGAGGGCTCCCAAGAAGCCCGCAGTCCCTATCTGCCACCCCTACTCAGGCAAAGGGCTTGGGGATGTCCCTGGGCCGTGGGTTCTTGGGGCATCCTGGTTCCAGCCTCTCCTAACCCTGATGCTGGATTTTCCATCTTCCCCAGCTGAAAGCCTCCAGATGGTTCCCAGCTCCCAGAGACAGGATTATTCTGCTGGGGCACTAGAAGCCAAACCTCTGTGGGAGGCCCCAGATGAAAAAGCCCCGACTCGTGATCGCATAAGCTCTGCCAATCTCCAGGTTAACTGACAGAATGAACAGTTACTGAA
Organism: Mustela nivalis; assembly: GCF_964662115.1. Taxonomy (NCBI): domain Eukaryota; kingdom Metazoa; phylum Chordata; class Mammalia; order Carnivora; family Mustelidae; genus Mustela; species Mustela nivalis. Next base: position 43,806,405 of record NC_139025.1, read on the forward strand.
CACCAACTACTTGTAAGGCAGTGCTGTTCGGGGGGCTCTGGGAAGAATGAATGAATCAAAGACTCTGTTCTCAGGCAGCTTAAATTTGGGGAATAAGAGAGGAGGGAAAAAGGCATGCAAAATAAATATTTATATAATATCACTAGGTTGGCGGTGGGAGGGTAGTGCTGATGATACCTGAGCTTTCCAAGTGATTCATTATATTTGGAAGTTTTGTCAACAGTATTAGGTTCTCAACATTTTTCCTAGAACAAAGAACTAGTTAGGGGAGTCCCTCAAGGCTTTTGGACTCCTTGCTCTGCAGTGATGATTCTGTTTGAAAACATACAGGGCTAAAGTTCACAAAACTGGATGTTCAGACCACCACCATGGAGTTTACCTGGGGGGCACTGAGTAGATTAAACTGAATTTATTTTCTTCTTCAATCCGCCTCCCCTACCATTATTTCCCTGGGCCAACCCAGATCATCTTCAATGATAAACTAAAGGGGAAAACCAGGGGCACCTGGGTGGCTCAGTGGGTTAAGCATCTGCCTTCAGCTCATGTCATGATCCCAAAGTCCTGGGATCAAGCCCCACGTTAGGCTCTCTGCTCAGCGGGGAGCCGGCTCCTCCCTCATCCTTTGTCTGCCTCTCTGCCCACTTATGCTATCTGTCAAATAAATAAATAAAATCTTTAAAAAATAATAAGTAAAAATAAAGGGGAAGACCACATTAAATCTTTATTCCGATCAAAGCCACCAAGTACAGCTGTGTTCAATTCAGTCTATGTGAGAGGTGACCCTGGAGCTGTATGAGACACAACCGGCATCAGAACAAACATCTCCCAGATAGCCAACTGGCTCTTAAGGCCATTCTTGGTAATGGTCTCCATAAACTGGGCTATGAAGAGTTGGTTAGCTCCCAGCAGCTGAGGGATCTTTAACCTGTAGCGAGTCCGACAAGTCCAGCTATAGGATCATCTCAAATGTCCAGACCTTAACTATCCTTAGGGGCAGTAGCTGAACTAGGCCTGCTGGAATTTTCTCGAACTACCTTGAGTTAAATTCTTTGAATTATGCCTGAATTTGTATTATTCTGAGACTTCTTCCTTGCTCTTCTTAGCTAAAGTAGCTCCGTCTGTTTTTCACTGTTTATAGCATCCTTCTACAGTTTCCTTTTGCCATTTGCAACCATGTGGATGGAACTAGAGGGTATTACGCTAAGCAAAATAAGTCAATCAGAGAAAGACAATTATCATATGATCTCCCTGATATGAGGAATTTGAGAGGTAGGGTGGGGGTCATGGGGGGAAGGGAAGGAAAAAATAAAACAAGATGGGACCAAGGAAGGAGACAAACCGTAAGAGACTCTTAATCTCAGGAAACAAACTGAGGGTTGCTGGAGGGGAGGACGGTATGAGGGATGTGGGGCCTGGGTGGTGGCCATTGGGGAGGATACGTGCTATGGTGAGTGCTGTGAACTGTGTAAGCCTGATGATTCACAGACCTGTACCCCTGAAGCAAATAATACATATATTAATTTTAAAACTTTTAAAAAATAATAATAATATACATACAAATTTCTAAATAATGCACTTGACTATTTTTTTCTGTCCCTTCCTTTTATATGTCCATCTTGTTTGCTACATGTTCAACTGAGAACAGTACCAAATGTGTGATAGGTACTCAGTGAAAATTTTTCTAATTAATGAAGGACTGACAGGAAATGATGAAGGATGTACACCATAAGGGTCTAATTTCCCATGGACCCAGCAGAAATAGCAAATTAAGAGGACAAATAGGTATTATTTGTTAATAAGCATTATATATATATATATATATATATATATTCTCTATATATTCAAATGTATATGTAGTTTTCTCTTTTTTTTTTTTAATATTTTATTTATTTATTTGAGAGAGAGACAGTGAGAGAGAACATGAGCTAGGAGAAGGTCAGAGAGAGAAGCAGACTCCCCGTGGAGCTGGGAGACCGATGCGGGACTCGATCCCGGGACTCCGGGATCATGACCTGAGCCGAAGGCAGTCGTCCAACCAACTGAGCCACCCAGGCGTATGTAGTTTTATATCTAGAATTCTACTTAAGCATTTTTCTCCCCATCATCTAACTAAAGGATTGGACTGAATAGCTTCTGAGTTTCTTTTCAGCTCTAACATAGCATGACCTATGGTGCACATTTGATGAAATCAGTCCCTTTCCCACTTTGATCTCTTATACAGTGTTACTGTCAATTATATTTCAATTTAAAAAAAAAATACAAAATTCTACCCCCACCACACTCCATCCAAAAAAAAAAACCTAAAACAAAAACAAAAACAAAACAAAAAAAGCAAAAAACAATAACAAAAAAACCTTACAAGGTCAGAAAGGTCAGATCAGGCAAAGCCAAAAAGGCAATGAACTAGCATGTAAAGGGAAAGCAGTGAACCTTTCCTGGCCACGGTCCACAATACACCTATGCTAGGCACCCAGACCTACATTCTCATTGCCTACACTTCTGTCAGTATTTATCCAGTGCACTGGAAATGCAAAACCTTTCTTCCATTCCTACACTTTCTAAGGATTTTGGACTCATTATTAGTTCCTGTCTTTCTGCCATCCCACACAAGTAATCTATCAATAAATCCCGTTACTTTTATTTTAAATACACATTCCAAATATAATCATCTCTCACTAACTCACTTCTAACATCTTATTCCAAGCTGCTATCTTGCCTGAACTAATACATTCTTAAATAGTGTCCCTGATTCCACTCTAAGTACCCCTTTATTCTCCACACAGTACTCAGAGTAACTATTTTAAAACTTAGGTCAGACTCTGTTACTTCTCTGCTCAGAGTCCCCCCAAGTAGTCAACATGGAAGTAAAATGTGAAGGACTCACCATGGCTCTTCATAACACTATTTGTCCCAACCTCATTCTCCCTTCCACTCTTCCTGTTCTGACTAGGTTGGTCTTGTTGCCTGAAGCCTAGAATGCTCTTCTCCCAAACGCTGACATGGCTTGCTCCCTCATGTCATACAGATCTGCTCAAACACCACCCCTCTGAGAGGAGACCCCCAATCAGCTTATCAGAAAAGGTAATTTCTCTCCTTTCTATCCTCTTAGCTGCTTCATTTTCCTTCAAAGCGCTCATCATTTGTTGGGTTGTTGTCTACCTCCTACCACTCGAATGTAACTCCTATTTGGTCAGGAATCAATGCCAAACTCTGCCTTGTCAAAGGGATAGCCTTTTTAGAACCAAAACATTTTTTAAAGTATTGTTTTCCCTCCAATAAAGTAGTTTCTTGAGGAGCGTTAGCTGACTAGAATAAGATAATTGTATTTTTCATGTAGCACCCAGGAAAATTCTTCACCGGAGGAAGAATTTTCTTGAAATAGACAGCGCCTCTGAAGAGTTACTTTTTTCATGTCTTCAGGAGAAAAACAGAACCTACTCCTTTACTGTGTATCTGCGGTGGGGCAGGTTGGAGAGCTGCTGCCCAAGAAACAAGCTGTAATGTCAGAAAATCGCATCAGAACAAGTCGTCTCTATTGGAAAAAAAAAAAAAAAGAAAAAGAAGATTACTCCAAGACTTGTATTGCATTTCACATCTTATTTTCTGTGAAGAATTTACAAGGGGCTGATCTTCCTGTTCTTGTTTTTGGTTTAACCGCCTCATTTCTTTCTTTCACAGGACGGCATCCAGTCTCCAGCCTGGAGATTATGGTCTGCACCCCCATACCAGCGCGCTGCCACTTGTGTTTTGTTGCTTTTCGAATCGCTGGGGTCCTTTTAAAACTCATTAAGGTGCAGTTCTTTTTAAAGCTGGGAAAGATGCGGCCATCCAACCTCATGACTCTGCTTTCCAGGTGTCCTGCGTGAGAAGACGTTTGGGGAGAAGAAAGGGTGGAGGCCGTCACCAGCACAGGATCCAAGAGCAGACTCCTGCCCACTCCCAAGCCAGCGGAGCTCCTGGCCCTTTGCAGCTCCTCCCCACAGCTCAGCTTCTCCCCACAGCTTTCCTAAACTCCCTTCACAAGCTCCCTGAGGGGAAGCGGACACTGGGGAATCTAGCAGAAACTACTCCTTGGTGCATGTTGGTTTTTACATTTACTAATAGTCTAATTTTACTGTAAGTGCTCCTCGGGCCGCAGGTTGCCAAAGAGAGAAAACCAAACTCGCGTATGGGAATCTTGACTGGAAATCTGTTAAACAATGTGGATGCTATTAAATGAGTTGTGGGCTGGTACCCTAATAGGTACCCCTTGCCATATCATTCTAAGATAAACTTCTAGGGTATGGCCTCTGCAGCCCCTTCAAGGTTAAAACTCTAATGACTAACACAGAAAATACCCATGACCCCACTCGCTCCCCTCTCAACCCAACACCAACATCTGGAAACACTTAGAGCTGAGATGCCCTGACATAGTCAATTAGCCCCCAAAAGTTGAGTGACTTGCTCAAAAGCATCCTGTAGGGTAGGTGCTGAGTCTAGAGTAAAAGCAGTACAGCCCTCTGGCGAAGTGTTCCTTGTTTCCTATGAACCACAGGTCCACTGACTGCTTCAAAAACCGTTACAGGACACAGAGAAATTCATCCACTCGACGGTATTTAAGTACCTAATCTGTGCTAGACTCCATGTGAGAGCCTGGGATCCAGTGGTGAACTCAGTGGAGCCACGCTACAAATAACCTCTTCGGCAAGAATATCAGATGGCAGTAAGCGCGGTGAAGGAAACACAACAGGAGGATGTGATACGGAGGGAAGAAACGGGGGCCACACTATGCAGTGATCAGAGGTCTCCCTGGGAGGAGATGTGAGTGACAGGAGAGCGTCGGGCATGCAAACATCTGGGGGGCAAAGCATTCCAGGCAGAGGACAGCAAAGGCAAAATCCTAAGGCTGGAAACAACGTGCCTCACGGGAGTGCAGCCCATCAAGGGAGAGGGACAGGGAATGATCAGACAGACAGAAGTCAATAACGTTGAGTCTTATAACTGAAAAACCTATGTGTGTTACTCTGTCTCTCTTTCTACAGGCTCCCATACCTGAATAGCTTGTACACATGGTTCAGTCAGAATTTATTCCTCAGTGCTCACTAATTAAAAGATAACTGCAACGTACTAGAACGCTGTCACCAAGTGATCCCTTTCAGCAATGACAGAAATACATTTATTTCTCCAAACTGAAGCCCCTGTTCCTCCTTACAATCTCCAAGGGCACTGGCTGCACTTGCACTGGGCCCTGAGATTAACGCAGATTTAATCAGTTTATCTGCTGGATCTCGGAGCAGAGCTGTGGCAGCACCCCTTCACCCCAGCACACGGACTGGTGCACGGCACAACTACTGTGGGGCTGAGCCCATCAAGGACTAGACCAGTTCATCCCTGGGGCACTGAACTGTGCTGAATAAGCTGCCTTCTGACTGGCTCAAGTCACAGTGACTGTTTATTCATTCTGCCAATGAATAAAGCTCATCCACGTTCGCCCGATCCAACTGGTTGGCCCCGATCCCACAGCACAGAACTAATACCACAGCGCATCAGGGTATTTCTGAACTGACATGTGGCAAGCAGAGAGAATCTAAATGAATTCAGCACCACCTGGGTTCTGACCAAAAAAAAAAAAAAAAAAAAAGTCAAATTAATGCAAAACAATGGACTGACCAAACTACCAGCTGTTGTCTCCCTGCCCCAGCACATTCATCTCTGGCAATTGGTTATGACAAGGAGGTTCCTTAAATACCCCACTGTGTCTAAGAACAAGAAATTTTAACTCCAGCCCCTTGGCCACCTTCCATTTGGGTAATTATATTCTGTATATTGAGAACTTCCTCTGCCTTCGGCCTTCAGAAACATGACTGGATGGGGTCTCAGTGCCCCTGTCTCAATACCTCATCCCAGAAGAACTTTTACTTGTGGTAGTGTTAGAGAAGTTTCCACACACAGATTCATATATGTTTTTCCCATACACAGGAGAATTTTATACCTACCATTAGAAAGGTACGAGCATATTAAATAAAACAATACTCAATTGAGAGAAATGTGTAATTTGGTTCACTCTTGGGTGTTCCTGGCAGAGGTTTATTGGTTTCTGCATCACAAGGGAGCTCATTATGATAGAAGCTTTGCCTGGAGTGCCATACAAATTGGAAATTGGCCCCATTTTCTAGGCTTTTCAGGGGAAGGGTTGAGAAAGGGGAGCTGTAATGCTGTAGGAATCAATGCACCTGGAGCCAAAAGCAAATTGAAGAGATAGAGGTGGTCTTGTCAGGTGATATCTTAAAGACCTGAGGGGCTCATTTAAAACAAAATTCTATTTACATAATACACACACACACACACATACACATGCCCACACATGCATATATATACACGTTATGCACGTATATGCATATGTATTCAGCACCAGAGGGCCACTCCCCAAGATACCACATACTCCCTCGCCCAGCAGATTGACCTTCTGCAGCCTCTTCTGGGTCTTCTTCCCTTTCAGAGTCGAGTTTTGACTACTTCTATCAGGCACATGACTTTGGAGATACTGATTCCACCACCCACAGTATGAAGGCTTTGCCATGGGTCCCGATTTGGAGTTCAGATGATATGGCATCTATATAACTCTAAAAACTCATTTTAGTCCATTTTATCAGCAGAGGAAGATCATCAGGGCAGGAAGTAAACATGTTGTGTGATCCACATTCTTCTTCATGTCCCAATCTACACCGCAAGAGATGGCCTAGGTTACTAAAGGTTATTGTTTCACCTTCAGGATCCAGGTATCCAGGTACCGTTTAAAACACCTAAGCAGGGGCACCTGGGTGGCTCAATCATTAAGTGCCTGCCTTTGGCTTAAGTCATGATCTCAGGGTCCTGGGATACGAGCCCTGCGTCGGGCTCTCTGCTCAGCAGGGAGCCTGCTTCCCTTCCTCTCTCTCTGCCTGTCTCTCTGCCTACTTGTTATCTCTGTCAAATAAGTAAATAAAATCTTAAAAAAAAAAAAAAGGCAGAAAAAAAAAATAACACCTAAGTATTCTTTAGTATCATAATGATTCCACATCCTATCTGTATAGCTATAAGGTAATATAGTATAGTGCTTTTTTAAAAAAAATATTTTATTTACTTATTTGACAGAGAAAAAGAGAGCACAAGCAGGAGCAGCAGCAGGCAGAGGGAGAGGGAGAAGCGGGCTCCCCGCTGAGCAGTGAGCCTGATGCAGGGCTCTATCCCAGGAACCCCGGACCATAACCTGAGCTGAAAGCAGACTGAGCCCCCCAGGCGCCCTAGAGTACAGTGCTTTAATCAAAGCCTTCGAAGGATGTTAGTGGCTTGGGGGTTGGAGTTTTCTTTTTTCTAACCTTTTTCTCTCACATGCTCTCTTTCTAACATCCATTTCATTCCAGCTCCCCTGAAGTTTTGAGTGTTCCCCCAAAGATAAAATGCAGTAAGGGAACCTGGAAGAGGAGGCTCTCTCCTGTGCAAGAGAGGCCTTCCTGGGCAAACTAGAGCCAAGAAAGAAATATGACCCCCCTGGGTCATGACACAAGCCTTGGGAGTCTTAAGAAATAATGTTAGGTATAAAGAGAAATGTATAGGGAAAACTTCTATAAACGGGAAAAAAAGACATATATTTTGGCAAGTGAATGCAATAAATCTGAAATAAAAACAACTGGCACTAGAAGGAAGTTCCGTAAGTGAGCAGAGATCCAGGGGAAAAGAGCAGACACAGACAGAAGAGAGCCCACGTTATTTTGGAAGCTGTCTGCAAGGGGTATGCAAAGACAGGGATGCAGAACGCCCTGGGGCACGTGACAGACACACATGATGTCCAGGTCAACACAATATGTTTGTGTGAATTACAAACTCTCCCAGGTTTCAAGAAGCCAAATTGCTTTATTTTACTACGTTAGGGTCATGCCCTCTGTGAATCCCACAGAGCACTCAGGGATAGAAAATGCTAACTCCAGCAGGTAATTATCTGTTACAGAACACGGTTAATGATTATGTTCAGAGGATGTTAACAGTCACACTTAGGGAAAAGATTACAAGGGCTTCAAAGGGGTCCCTCTGGGCCACGTGACTGTAATGTGGTCTGAGGAGCCTGCTCTAATGCAAATGCTTGTTGTCATGGTGACAGGAGGGCACCCCCCCACCCCCACCCCCACCCCCGCTCACCAGCACCACACAAAAGCCCCCTATCTCTGCACAATAAGCTTTTAGTTCAAAATAGACTTCATAAGTAACCAAATATGGAAAGTAATATCCCATACAATTTTACCTAGGCATTGCTCTGTGAGGACCTAAAGTTCCAAAAGTGAATCTAATCCTAGGAAAGGTTTGGAAAAGAATGGGGAAAACTGAGAAGCCCCGTAAGAATCCTCACTTTCACACACACACACACACACACACACATACACATTCGCGCATACAACAAACACAGAGGATCTCCCATTTTTCAGAAATGTAGTCGTTATTGCCTGTGGATTTGTCCCTGCACGAAGCTACCTCACCACTGGGGTTTTTGTTCATTCCTTCTAGTTCATTCATGCTACAGGAGATGATAGCATTTTAAACACTTTGGTGATACCTTCGAGATAAGTGCTCACCCAGAGTGAATGATGATTTATGGGGGTCAAGTAATAAAGAACAGGAATTTCATTTATTTTATTGCCTGTTTACCTCCTAGGGGAAGACACAGCTGGTAAATCATTTGGGTGAGTTAGTAGATTGGGGGTCCTTTGTTTGCTGGGTGCAAAGAGAAATCACAGGATAAAAAAAGATCCAAACAGTGCCTCCTTCACCCGCCCCTCTCTGAGTAGGACTGTTTAAGGAGCACTGTCAGGCAGAAAGCTTTTAAGTCTTCCTTTTAGAAACTCTAGATTAGCAAACAAACAAACTTTGAACTTCTCTCTGTTGTTCCAGTGCCTTTAAGCCTTCTTACTCTCTAAGTACTACCTTGTGTCTAACCTAAATACCTCTTGATTTCCCATCTTTACCAGTTAACATAATTATTTCTCTTTTACTCATGTAGATTAACCTGTTAGTACTATCTCAGTCCAAAAATGGGATTTCTTTGAGATTTCAGTTTGTAAAGGAACCTCAGTGAATGTCTACTTCCTCCTCTTGAAAACAGGAAAACACCCTGACCCTCAAACAGCCCTTGAGAAGACTTAGCCATTTGTTTACGCTTTAATGTAAAGCTCATCAAAACTTAGTTCCATCATTTCCTGAGAGGTCAGTACTCACAGAAGTGACATTACTATATTTGTGACTAAATATGTAAGGATAAAAGTTTACATTATTTTGGGGCATTTGGGTGGCTCAGTTGGTTAAGCACCCAACTCTTTCTTTTATCATTATTAACATATAAGGTATTGCTTCAGGGGTACAGATCTGTGATTCATCAGTCTTATACAATTTACAGCACTCACTATAGCACATACCCTCCCCAGTGTCCATCACCCAGCCACTCATCCCCTCCAGCAACCCTCTGTTTCCTGAGATTAAGAGTCTCTTACATTTGTTTCCCTCCCTGGTTTCCTCTTGTTTATTTTTCCCTCCCTTCCCCCATGAACTGAACCTCCTGCCCTGGCTCTTGAATTCCTCATAGCAGAGAGATCATATGATAATTGTCTTTCTCTGATTGACTTATTTCGCTTAGCATAATACCCTTTAGTTCTATCCACATCGCTCCTAATGGCAAGATTTCATTTCTTTTGATGGCTGCATAATATTCCATTGTGTGTATATATACCACATCTTCTTGATCCATTCATCTGTTGATGAACATCTAGGTTCTTAACCTAGTTTGGCTGTTGTGGACATTGCTGCTATAAACACTGGGGTGCAGGTGCCCCTTTGGATCACTACGTTTGCACCTTTAGGGTAAATATCCGTAGTGCAACTGCTAGGTCATAGGGTAGCTCTATTTTCAACTTTTTGAGGAACCTCCATGCTGTTTTCCAGAATGGTTGCACCAGCTTGCATTCCCACCAACAGTGTAGGAGGGTTCCCCTTTCTGATATCTTCACCAACACCTGTCATTTCCTGACTTGTTAATTTTAGCCATTCTGACTGGTGTGAGGTGGTATCTCACTGTGGTTTTGATTTGTATTTCCCTGGGCATCCCACTCTTGATTTTGGCTCAGGTCATGATCTCAGGTCATAAGACTGAGCCCCATGTGAGGCTCTGAGCTCAGTGTGGAGTCTGCTTGAGATTCTCTCTGCCCATCTTCTCTCTCTCTCTCTCTCTCTCAAATAATAATTTTTTTAGTCTGTTATTTTTTCAGAACTATTTTACCCTATAACATTCCACAGATATCCAATATCTCCCTCCTTTGTTCTATTTCTACTGTGATATGGTCCTCATGTTAAACCAGTAACGAGCCATGTTGCTAGGACAAGTCTACAGGCTCCCACCTATATCTTTTGCAGATCCTCTGCCAGAGGCACTTTGCCCAAGTGTGTGTGTGTGTGTGTGTGTGTGTGTGTGTGTGTGTGTGTTTCAATGGGCCAACAAAGTGCCTTTAAATGTTTTACATTAGTTACCAACATTTTGTAAATGGGAATATTCAGTTAAAAGTCTAGATTTCAATATTTTCTTTAAAACTGAAGATGTAGCAACAATTACCAATTTGGCCACAAGTGAGAACACAGAGCAGCTGCCCCATATAATGGGGCCTCCACCTGCCCTTTTTCCCTAGTCCTCACCAGTCCCTATTACTGCCCTTTAACTCATGTTACTTGCCCAGCCCCTTTTCTAAAGATATTACTTTATTCCAACTTGAAATAAGACTACATAGTCAATTGAAATCAACTTTCCAAATATAACCCTCTTTTTCTTTGGTTGCAAAATTTGGGAGTTGCTAGTTCTCCAAAGGACATGTCTGAATGGGAACTGAATAATCAGTATTCTCAGATGATTACCACCTTAGCATGTATCAGAATCACCTGGGAGACTCATTAGAACACAGCATGTGATCATCCCTACCTCCCGGTAGTCACATTCTGCTTAAAATCCTCCTCTCAGTGTAAGCTGAACTGACTGATTCATTTCTAAAGCACAGAATATGGCAGAATGGTGGAATGCCAGTTCCAAGTTCAAGTTTTCCATCTTGTGCGATTTCTCATTCTCTGTTAGACTGCCTGCCCTGGGGAAAGCCTGCTGTCATGTTCTGAAAAGTCCTAAGAAGAGGCTCCTGTGGACGAAGTCTGAGGCCTAACAATAAGCACAAGTAAGTTATAGAAGTGGATTTCCCCCCAAATTGAGACTATAGGCCCTAGGGACAGCTTTGCTGCAACCTCATGAGAGATCTTGAGGATCTCTGGAGCCTGGGGCTCCCAGTTAAGCCACACCAGACTCCTGATCCACAGAAACTGGGATAATACACACTTGCTGTTTCACACCCCTAAGTCTGCGGGTGGTCTGTTAAGCAACCAGATATAACCAACACATGGGTGATGCTGAGGGTCCAGAGACCACACTTTTGAAATCTGGACTCTAATGCAACAGCTTCCTCTTCGGTCTTCTGACTGGATTGGGCAGAGAAATGTTGGTCTGGAACATTTCCAAAATCTAGAACGTTATAGGAGCATCCTTCCAGACTCTTTCCATCATACTGATGGCAGAAACAAGTCTGACACATTGACCCCAGTCACCACAGAGCCCCGTCTGTGGGTAGAATGACGAAGGTAAAGTGCTGTGGTGAGCTGGTCCTCCTCCTGCTGTAGCCAGAGACGGTCAGGACACAGTCTCTAGACAGAGTTAGGACAGTGTCAGAACAGAGTTCTCAGTTAAAAGGAAAGACACTGGCAAGTGCTTCATGCTGAGAGCACAGCACAAGTCAGGGCCCCGCAAAACTGGGGAGGTGAATAAAGTATTCCTTTGGAAGCCCTCACTGACTGCCCCTTACACATTCTGGTAAGCAGCCTTGGGGCCTGTCCTAGGGCTCACTGTTTCTCCAGACTGAGTTATCATATCAGTGAATCCACAGCAAGCTGCCAAATGTACATGCACACTCATCTGAACTTTCCATGTGTACATGTACATTCTACATTCATGGGGACATTACACGTGTGTGTATACATTCTACGTTCATGTGAATATCCTACACTCGTGTGTACATTCCACATTCATACGTGTATCCACGCTCACGAGAGCATTCCACACTCATATGGACATTCCGTGTTCCAATGAAAATTCCACAAGGGCAGAGACATTTGCCTGTTTTATTCACAGGTGTATGCAAGCACCTAGACTTGTGACCAGCATAGAGAGGGCACTCAGGCAATAACTGTTGAATCTAAGTCTTAACACCTCAGGGCAAGACCCAAGCGCAGGGTACTGACCACCCACAAGCCAGAGCACGGACTGTCCTTCCCTTGCCTTCCTCCTGGCATCAGTCTGCTGACATCTGCGAGTCTGGACAGATTTGGAGGACACCCACAGTCAGCTCAGCCAGGGCCCTCACGCTGTGGAGATGGGGGGCTGGCACAAGGGCCCCACCCTCAGACCCACACTTCCCCAGTCCTCAAGGAAGAGGAGCGCTCCTTGTCCCCTGCAAGGAGAGACCCTGCAGGACACTCTGTAAAACTCTAAGCCTCAGGACTCAGACCTGAACTGAATCGTGCAAGGGAAGCCAAGGGCTGGAAACACCAGTGGGGCTCTTCAGTGATGGGGGCCAGAGTGTTTGGTGCCAGGAACCAGAAAACACAAAATAGCAATTTGGGGTGCATACAGCAACTGGCCTAGGGCCTCAATCTACCTACTTCAGAAGGAAATAAATCATGTTTTTTTAAGAGAGACAGCGGAAGAATGTCTTGGCCCAACTTCTGACACCCAGTAAGCACTTACATAAATATTTACTGAATGAATAAGAAAGACCTTAAACCCAGCAATATTCTTCTTGGCTGCAAATGGGAAAGGTAAAAATCGGGAGTTGTGAAGCTGTATGTCTCTTCTCCATCCCACAACACACACAGGAAAGAGCAGAAAGTAAAGCAAAAAAAAGAAAGAAAGAAAGAAAAGAAAGAAAGAAAGAAAGAAAGAAAGAAAGAAAGAAAGAAAGAAAGAAAGAAAGAAAAGAAAAGAAAAGAAAGAAAGGGTATCATTAGAGCAGGAAAAAGAAGCTATCTCTGTGGTATGACTTGGGTTAAAACATTTAGCCTCTCTGGACCATAACCGCTTCATCTGTAAGGTGGAAAGTCTGGGTTTGACAATCCAGCGCTGAGATCCTGTGGCTCGGAGCTTCTGCCAGGCAAAGTCCCTCAAACCTAATTACCCAGCCAGCCTGCAAAAGGAGTGTGGCCTGCCTTTATGAGGGCAGAAACAATAAGGAAGAGCCATTGTCATTCAAATCATGAAATGACCTTTTTCTCCACTTCCAGCTTTGGGTGAGGAGCCTACACACTCATTTCATGAGTGGAGCAGACATCCCTCAGAGCCGGTTTTTAGAAGCATCAGGATTAGTTTGAAGAGAAGGTTCTAGAGAAAGCATGCCTGCCTTTTCAAGTTTAATTTTTCACGCTCACTAGTGGGAACCCCTCCCCGCCAAGGCCAGTGGGGGAAAAAAGGGCAGCAAGTTTTCTCCATGCAGAACTCTCCTTTGATCTGCTGCCCTGGTAGAAGCAGGAGTAGCCTCACTGGTGAGAGGAGAGGAGGGAGCAGTGCCGAGGGAGAAGTCTCCTCTGCTTTCCCCTCCATGTCTTCCCAGTTTTGCAGACAGTGAAAAATGTCCTTCTGAAAAGAGCAAAAGGAAGAGATGGAGAAGTTGATGATTGCAGAATTTTATTCAATTATTTTTTGGGAAAATAAAGCACTTCTTCTCAGTATCTGTAGTATTGGCTGGTACCCAATACCAAAAACCTTGCAGACAAGAGATCAAACAAATCAAAACCTGAGCCAGGAAATTTCAGGAATATTAATAAATGTGACATGACAAAAAGATTCCATGTCAACTTAATTTGGGGAATGATTTACTGTAGGACTTCTCAGAAGCTTTAATGTACGAATGGGCATTGTGACTTGAAGGAGAGGCTTTTTCCTCTGGAGAGTAGAGTTTTCAGGAGACACTTTGGGAAATACTGACATAGGAGCGATGATGTGCTTCTCTCGTTGAGAGCAAATCATGCAAATGAAAAAGAATTCCCCTCTCTAGTTTGAGAAGGCAAAACAAGATCAACACATGTTTAAAAATCACTCCTTTGGGAGAAGGAATTTATAATTTAGTTTCAATATAGAACCCTTGCATGGAAGGTAGAGCACAGAAGATCTGAGGTACTTGCTGACAGTAGCAGCTGCTCCCAGATGAAGAAGTCCATCTTGGAGACGGAATAACCTGTTTCTGGAATAGCAGTAAGAGCTGCCCCAACACGTTTGTTATTTGCTGACTCGGTGCTAAATAACATTATCTAGTAAATACAGATATAGATATCTTTGTGTGTATATGTTATGTGTGTATGTATTGTTATTTACGTCTGTGTTTTCCATTCAATCTTTCCAACTCTACGTAAGGAGACATAACGCTCCAGAACATGACCTGATTTGTCCAAGGCCACATATGGAATAAAAGGTTCAGCCACGACTCAAAAGCAGGCAGGCTGACTGCAGGGCCACACTCCACTACACCACCAAAACTGGCCCCTGAAAGCCAGGGTATGAGCATGACTATCAGTTACGACGGAAACACTACAGCAGGAGTTCTGGGGTAGAGAGGGCATGTTCTACATGACTCACAGGGTCCTTCCACATAGTTATGATTCCAGTTTTCCATCAATCTACATAGACTACTAATAATAGTATTTAGAAAAACACTGAATTTAATTTTCAAACATATTAGTGGCTGCTATGTGCCTAGCATTGCTAAGAATGCAACCGGTGAGAGAGGGTGGTAAAAAAAAAAAATGTCAAAGATAGTATTTACCCTCAAAAAGCCTACGGTGACGTCAACGATGAAATGACACGCAGGAAGGCATGAGACAGCACAGCCTGCACTGGCTGCATTTCTAACAAGTGGGCCTGACCTCAGTGGCTGGTGGCGTCCAGAGGACCCAGTGTATGTGGGTCCCCCACCCCCCGCAACACACGCACTGTGTGGCTGCCTATCCGACATGACTTCACAAGGACCCCCATGACAGATCCTGATGGTGTGGGTTGCCTGGCTTCTGAACTTCCTTCCTAGGTTCGTGGAAATGTTGGTGAGAGGCAGCAAGTGCCAGGCGCTTGTACCCGGTCAAGATTCCAATGCCAGATCACTGCCTTCGGGCTTTCTCTGACCCCTGCCATGCTCGTGCAGGATGCAGGACAAGCAGGGAATGCCAGGGAAGGTGCAGGACAAGCAGGGAATGCCAGGGAAGGTGCAGGACAAGCAGGGAATGCCAGGGAAGGTGCAGGACAAGCAGGGAATGCCAGGGAAGGTGCAGGACAAGCAGGGAATGCCAGGGAAGGTGCAGGACAAGCAGGGAATGCCAGGGAAGGTGCAGGACAAGCAGGGAATGCCAGGGAAGGTGCAGGACAAGCAGGGAATGCCAGGGAAGGTGCAGTGCACTTCCCGCCCTGCAGCAGCCCTCAGTGTCCAGCAAGAACTGATGGGGAAACACCCTAGCTCCTTTGTCCATCAGTGGGATAACTTCAAGAGCATGGTCTACACTGTATCCCAGAACTCCCCAGCGGGGTTAAGCTCGAATTGCCCACAGAGATAACTTGCTTGGTAACACAAACTTCAGTGATGCGTTCCCTTCCCTGCCTGACTTTCCCACTCACCTACCAATGTTTTCTTGGGCCACTGGCTCAAACAAACCACCAGCATCTTAAAACCTTGTTTTGGGGTTGCTTCTTAGGGAACCCCACCTGAGCATGGATCCCAGCCCCGGGAGACCAAGATACACTATTAAGTCCATATGACCTAACTGCCACCATCTGCAGTTTTTCCCCTGGAGTGAAGAATTTCAGTATAGTCTAGGATTCATTCTGAGACCACCAACGAGGACTTCCTGTGTCTAATAAGGTGGTGGCACTGGGGCTGGCTGCAGGACCAGTGGCCAGCCTTAAGTGTGGCACTAGTAACTTCCTCATCAGGCTACTCCAAGCCCATGACTTGGATCCACTTGGAATGTTACAACAAACTTCTTTGCGGCTTATGTTATCCAGAGTTGGATTTTTGCCACCTGTGTTCAAGAAGCTAGCATAATATGACCTCCATTCTTACACTACCATCCCTGGGCTGGAGACCAAGAATTTTAGATTTGGAATTGTATTCCTACAGTTTTATAGCTGGGGAGGACAACTGAGGCCATCCAGTACTGTCTTTCTTCACAGATGAGAAACTTGAAACTCAGTAGGATTAAGACACTGACATAAGGTCCCAGAGGAAGGTAGAAGGAAGAGACAGTTTTTTTCCCATTATGGGTAAGAGCCAGCTCTTTGAAAGTAGGTGTCTAGATATGAGGTCCCAGTTGCTGCTTGTGTCATTTGCAGAAAGCTATTTAACTCACTAAGCCACCATTTTTTCATCAATATAAAGTTGTGAGAATCATTTGAGATGCGGTACATAAAGCATTTAGCACAGCATTCATTAGTATGCTTTCAGCTTTAAATAACTAAGACCCAAATAATAGTATCATAATAAAATAAGGAATAAGTTCAGAATTGGGGCTGTTCCAAGGTTGAGCAGTTTTGTTTTGCTTTGTTTTAAGGTTTTATATATTTATTTGACACAGAGAGAGAGAGAGGAAGGTGAGAGGGAGAAGCAGGCTCCCCACCATGCAGGAAGCCTGACGCAGGGCTCCATCCCAGGACCCTGGGATCATGACCTGAGCCAGAGGCAGCCACTTAGCCAACTGAGCGACCCAGGCGTCGCTAGTTGAGCAGTTTTTTATGTCGTCAAGCCTTATGCTCTCCACCATTCTGCTGTGCCACCAGCAGTGTGTCTCCCTAGTGGACGCTACTCCAAACAACACTGCCTCGAGCAACCATGACCCGTGGAAGAGTGGAGAGGCAGATTCTCCTCTGAAAAAATCTTTACATCAAGGAAGAAACCTTTCCTAAAAGCTCCTTTATATCTCACTGACCAGGTGTACACTGTATTCCCATAGCTAAATGATTTTCCAGCAACAAGATTCCAGGGAGCACGATCAGCTTAGACCAAGGAAAACGCATCTCCCCATACCGAGGTACAGTGACCTTCCTGGAGCACATGGCGGGGAGAGGGTAACCGGACGTGGAGCCTCTGCTAGCAAGGAGGAGAATATGGTGTGGAATCCTGATGAATTTGGAAGCAATAACTTCGACCACAGTTGCCAGGTACAGGGAAGGGGCTGAATACTATTTTTATTGTGGTGCAGTTTTTTTCTGAAAAACAATGGCAACTCTTTTTTTGGTTTAAAAGGTATATATCTTCAAAAGGCAAAATTATCTAGGCATGTAAGGAACACTCGGTCTTAATAGTCATTTTGTTTGTTTTTCCTTGGCTGGGTTATTTTTAAAGCAGTTTTTTGGTTATTTTTAAAGCAGTTTAAAGTTTACGGCAAAATTGAGAGGAAGGTCTAGAGATCTCCCTGATATCCTCTTCGCCCACATATACACAGCCTCCCCCAGTAATCTAAGTTTCTCATAGACCAGAACACTTGTTACAACCGATGAACCCATATGGATACATCATTACCATCCAAAGTACTCTGTTGACTGGAGGTTCACTCTTGGTGTTATACCTTTTATGGGTTTGGACAAATGTATAAGGACACATATCCATCGTTACAGTATCACACAGAGTATTTTCACTGCCCTAAAAACCCTCTGTGCTCTGCCTGTTCTTCTCTCCCCTTTGCCCCCCAACTCCTGGTAACCACCGATCTTTTTCTATCTCCATAGTTTTGCCTTTTCCAGAAAGTCACAGAGTTGATCAGATAACATGGAGCCCTCTCAGACTGACTTCTTTCACTTAATAATGTGTTAACAGTCACTTTATACTTTCCTACTTTGGGAAAATTTGTAGTAAGTAGCTGTGGAGCTAGGGGAATAAATGGAAGAACAGAGAAAGAAAGGCCTTCATGGAACTAGAAGGCAACTTCACAGACATTACAACCTTGCCTAAGGCCTGCTCCAAGCTGGGCTTTCAAGAGTGGATTTTACACCTGCACTGTTCTTTGTGAAATCCAAATTCCCACTTGTACTAGGAGACTTTCAAGCAAAGAGCAAATCAGGAAACCAATACTGCTGGAGACTTCTCTAATAGCTCTGCCTCTTCCCATAAAGTGCAGGGGCAGGGGCCTCCCTTGTTTCGTCTAACCCCAAGCCGCCAGCACACTGGATGATCAGGGCAGGAAATGGCATATCCAGACTTCCCAGGTTCTACCAAATGCAAATCTTAACTCTCACTGAGCATCTTTCATCTTTAAATTTCTTCACCTGGAAAATAGACTGTTCACCTTTATGTCTATCTCAGCCCCTGGGCTGACAGGATCTTTTAGCTGAATCTTCTATGTTCCCTATGACTCCTAATTCAAATTTTCCCCAGAGAGGGAATCGGAATCTGACAGGCCTCATCCCTGGACAATCCACCCCTCAAGGTCTCCTTCCAGGTGAGGGATAGCTCCCAAACTGTCAGCAGGATTTAGGCCATACTTGCCTGCATGACAGGGCCTGTGAATAGGGGCAGATTCTCTGTCTCTGTGAAGGAGATATTGGGGGCCAGACCAAAGTCTTTGGGCTCAAGGTGGAGGAGGAGGAACTTTTGCTCAGGAGTATTTAGCTAGAAGAACCAGAGAAAGTTTTCTCAGGCTGTCTTCAGAAGAGAGATACTCTGAGGAGGTCTAAGGGACAGTGTCTTTAAGGGTTCCAGAAATAGTCTGCCTCTTTCCTCTCTGTTCACACCCCACTTTCAGGGATTTCTGCTAGTCAATACAGAGAAAGCAGACTAAAAAAGGTGGGAAGTTGCAGAGGTCACAGAAGCTCACTAAAGTCAAACCATGGGAGCCCCAGTCTGAAGTTTCTGCTTCCGTTCTCATCCGGCAAACTGAAAATCTCCCTGGACTTTTTCCTCCAGTCCTACTCCTTCGATTGGAACTCAAACTTCTCTGAGCCTTGAACCACAGGATTACAGAGATAGAAAAGCACAGAGTTGCAAAGAGCATGTCTCCTCGTTTTCAGATATAGAAACTGAGTCCCAAAGCGGCAGTGTGACAAGCCTACCTGTTGGAACTTTAGAACCAAGTGTACGGTCTGGTCCCCACGCACCCAGGGCCCCAGGTGACCTCCCAGTTGCTGCCTAGAGGGGTCTCAGAGTCACAGAGGCTGTATGGGCAGACAGGGACAGCCTGCAGGGGGGAAGGAGGGTCCCTGAGCTTCTGTCCCCCACACCCCGCCAGCTGATGTACACAGGAGAAGTTCATCCTGGCCAGATAAGGAACATCTGGAGGCATCCAGACAAAACCAAGGAACACTTGTAGCCCACTTTCCTTAGCTGGCCTGCATACTGAGAAGTTCAAGCAAGTCACCCTACCCATTGTGTCACATCATATTGCTGTTACTTATGATAGAGTACTAGACGAAATCACTACTCATAAAAAGGAATCAAGGTAGACTTAAAAATTTACAAAGGTGAAAATTTAGTTCAACTACAGACTACCTAAAGGAAGGGAAAACCAACTGTTCAAAAATCTATCCCAACGCTGAATGAAAAAAATAAAAGAATGGCTTAACCACTGCCATGCCCCTTGGTTTTCTCAGGAACAAGCAACCCCAGCTCTGGAAGGAAAAGGCCTGGGTACAGACCCTGACTCCTTTACCTAGGACTGTGTGGCCTTGGCCAGGCAATTTCCCGTGTCTGAGGTTCTGCTCGCTATCTCCGTGAGCCAGGACTGCTGCGAGGGCAGGAGGATAACATCTGTGAAGGGCCCAGCTCGGGCACACAGCAGGTATTAATGAAACAGTCATGAATACAGTTGTCACCATCACAGTTTGGCCACAGTGTGCCCAGATCTAACAACGACCACGACCAAGCTGAGCAAGATGTTTCAACAGGTGAGAGCTGGACTTTGGGTGCAGCGAGACAGCTGGAACTCACATCCCCGTGCCAGGGCAGGGCTGTCCTGTGCTTTATAGGATCGTTCGCAGCATCATGGCCTCTACTCTCTGGATGTCGGGAGCACCCTCCCCTAGTTGTAACAATGAAAAATTGTATCCAGGCAATTCCAAATGTTGCCTGAGGGACAAAATCACCCCTGGTTGAGAACCACTGGTCTAGTGAAATGTCCATAAAAGATTTCTTAGGTTCAAAAAGTCTACCCAGAGCTTCTGGTTACAAATCACCTGCCCAGAGTTGGCTTTTTCTGGCAAACCGCTGAAAAAAATCCATCTCATATTTTTATAAGCAGTACATTCCAAGGGAAGACAATTAATGGGAGAAATAATTTGGTGAGGGTATAACTTTTGTACTTATTTACAAGGCTACTTCAACGCCCAGCTAATACATCCGTGCCTACTAATTTCTACCTGATGAAATGGGGTTTTCTAAAGCCCAGGTACAGATAGGTTCACAGGGGACCCCGGCTCTTGATTAAACATTGTGGCTGTCAGTAGCCTCCAGGAGGGCCAGCGGACATGACAAGAACATTCCTGCCAAGGGTATGTATCACCTTCGAGTTCAACATAACCAAGGCATTGTTCCAATTCTGGGGGCCTTTAAAAAGGCAAGGACTTAAACGGGTAAATGAATGAAAGAATGAATGGCCCCTCTCCTTTTCACATCAGCTTCTGCTGACTTGGACTTATGAGCACACAGGCTCTGTCGCAGCCCCCACCTCCCCATTCAAACGCAAACAAAAATAGGGGGTGATCAAGACAGACTCCTGGCCAGACATGCATTTCCCTGGTCCTGCCTGGCAGTTCACTGCTGGCCCCTCTGATCATCTTCTCTGGGGATACACCGGGAGAGCCCTCAGAGCCCTGCCATGGCCTCGTGCCTCAAAACTGTGCAGAAACTGCTGCTTTCCAGGTGCAAGGAGCTTACATGGAGCCCCTGTGAGTAAGCCAACCTCACCTCGTCAGCCACACAGAGATCCCACACTGGCCTGAGACTGGCTAGGACCCCATGAGGAAGAGATGGAGAAAGAGGAAGTAGATCAGGAAAAACAGGGCAGAAAGGAAAGGGCATTCACTGAGCACTTATTACGCCCCTCACAATAAGACCTTCCTTCAAATATTACCTCCTTAACTTGCCACCACACAAGAAAGCTGTAATTATCCCCAGTTTGCTCAACAATTAACCCAGAGAAGTTTGGCCCACTGAGACCGAAGCCCAGCGTGTCCCAAAGCCCACATTCCTTGCCACACCAAAGGCTCCCAGCCCCGACTTCACAGCTGATACAGATGCCTGGTCAGGATCCTGGCCATGGCGCCTGGAATGGTATTTTTGGAGAAGCCTCCCAAATGCTTCTAGTGTACATTCAGAGTCTAGAACCACAACCGTACACAAGGAACAGAGGAGGAAGTATGGAGAGAAGGATGACTTCACCGGCAGACATCACCAACGTTGTTATCCACCCCTAGAACCTCGCTGTGCTCCGGGGGCCCTCCACCCCTCCACCCTCTGCTGCAGTGAGCACTAAGAAAGGTCCACTTTGATGTGCACTAAATAAAATGTTTTGGGAAGATAAATCCACAAACCTGCATGCTGTATGAGAGATTCCAGCAGAAACCGATTTTTGCAGAGTGGGCTTTCCCACACCGTCTGCAGGGCTGTCTCCTTGTTCCCATGGGACAAAGGCTCTCAGGCAGGGGCAGACTGGCCGCCCAGGCAGCACCAGACAACGTCAGGAAACGGCTTGCTTTTCATCACTTGGGTCAGATGGGGAGATGCTCCTGGCACCTAGGAGGCCAGTGATGCTGCTGAACATTCTACAAGGCACAGGGCGGCCCCACTACAAAGAATTATCCTGCCCCAAAGACGGCCGTGAAATCGAAATGCCCTACAGCAAAGAAGACATAGTCACCACCAGGAGACACAAAGCCCGAAGATCACCCTCCTTCAGACTGGAAGCCTGTCCCTGGTCCAAGCACCTTTCAAAGAATCACAGAATCTGAACAAGAAGAGACTTCACAGGGGCACCTGGGTGGTTCAGTGGGTTAAGCCCCTGCCTTCGGCTCAGGTCATGATCTCAGTGTCCTAGGATCGAGCCCCACATCGGACTCAGTCGGAAGCCTGCTTCTCTCTCTCCCACTCCCCCTGCTTGTGCTCCCTCTCTTGCTGTGTCTCTATCAAATAAATAAATAAAATCTTTAAAAAGAAAAAAAAAGAAGAGACTTCAGAAATGATGAATGCAACTGAGACCCAGCTGGGTTTTCCTGACAATGAGAATAAAGCTACACCGTGTTTACCAAACCACATCATAATACTTTGCTGGCTTGACTTCCCACCCAGATAGTACATGTGTGGCAAATTAACTAAAATGGTATTCCTTCCTGCAAATTCTTACTTTGGTTTAAGAAATATTAGTCGGGTGCTCAGTGCGTTCAGGGCACTGGGCTTAATTTCCCTGTTGAAACTGTTACCCACCCTGGGGTAGCCCTCTTTTGTGATCCAGCCCAATGTAAGATCCTGGCAAGACATACAGGCTCAGAACCCCAAGAAAATCACCCCCAGCTGGGTTAATGGTGGTTTTATTGTTTTCTGGCTCATTGGGTAACTTGGCAACCCAGGATCAGGTGTGCAGAAAACTGAAGGAGACTCAGCCAAGAATCACCTCCCCAGGGGCTGCACAGGCGTGAGTCTCCACACAACCTGAAGCCCAAGGCCAAGTGCCCAGCATTCCTCCCGAGCTGCCCAGAGCTGCCCTCTGCCCCCAGCTCTGCTCCCCACTCTCTCCGCTGGGCAAGTGACAGGGCTCACCCTCCTCCCCTCTCCTCTCCTGGAAGCTACACTGTTATCAACAAGAATAAGCACTCTTTTGTTGCTTGCCACAGAAATGGAAACTGCTCAGGGGAAGAAATTGGGAACATTTTGTACTCCAGGGTCACAAAAGATTTAAAAGTCATTCTCCCTACTGGAGGTCTCATTTATACTGGGCAGCAACAACAACAAAATAAAAACCTGTCGAATGGATCGCTCAGGAAAGGGAAATGCTGCGGAGGCAAAACTAGCCGTAGGGGCGCAGAGGAACAGGAGAGGAAGCCACGAAGCCATCACCACGTGGAAGAAACTGAGGTCCTAGAGCTGCGCACTGCTGGAGGGAGGCAAAGGTGCCTCCATCCTGCCCAGCTCCCTGAAATGCCTCCAGTGGCCCACTCCTCTCCACGCCCACAAGCACAGTTCCCCACAGGTCTGCCCACCGCACAAAACACATGGGCTCAGCTATACTATGAAATTGGCCCAGAGTAGACTGTTCCTGTCGCAAGGGGAGGACCAGCCAAAGCCACCCAGCCCTGCGGGGCCTGTGCTCACAGCAGAAGCTCCCAATATTTCTCTGCTCTCCTCCTTCCTTGAAACTCTGTCGGGCTGTTTTGGCCTCAGGAAAGGCTCCTTAATCCCCCAGATTCAATCTTTCACTCAACAAATATTTGCTGACTGGATAATATTCATTACATGGCGTTCAAGGGTTAGGTGTATTCTTTCATAGCAAACCCCTTCTCCTACTTAATAGTAATGATGGTAACTGATTAACTACTTAGGCAATTACTTCTTGGGGAGTCCATTCCCACCCCCAGCCCACCAGACTTTCCAGAATACTGAGCTACATGAGAACGGATGCCAACCAAACCTGTCTCGTTGACTGCTAGATTCCATCGTTCGTGCCCCATGGGTGCCAAGACCCAGGAACGTCCCAGTGAACAATTAGCAAATGTCAAGACCAGTGCTGTCCAACAGGAACGCTCGTCACAAAGGCAAGCCATATGTGCTACACTCTCTGGAAGCCATACTTTAAAAAGTTAAAACAAATGGTGAAATGCATTTTAACAAGAGATCTTATTTAGCCCAATATTCCTAAATTATTTCAACATTTAATCAATAAGAAATAATTACAAAAGAGATGTTTCGCATTCGCGCGCGCACGTGTGTGTGTGTGTGTGTGTGTGTGTGGAGAGAGGGAGGAGGGACAGAGGGAACAGGCAAGAGAGAGACTCCCAAGCAGGCTCCACGCCCAGCACCCTGAGATCATGACCTGAGGGGAAATCAAGAGTCCGATGTTTAAGGACTAAGACCCAGGTGCCCCTCATTCTTTTTCTTGTAAGACGTCCTCAAAATCCAATATACCCTTTATTCTTATAGCACATCACAGGTTGCACCGGCCTCATTTCAAGCACTCATGAGTCACGGGTGGTGAGCACACGGGACGGTGCAAGTCTAGTCTCTACTAGGGCCTTACTAGTGTGCTTGTTCTATGCTAGAGCAGGAGGAAAATGGTCCTATGCCATACCAAGAGACAAGATAGCTGTTGTGATTACAGTCTCTTGGGTTAGAATAGCTGATTTTAATCCTGACCGCCACTTCCTACTTGTGGGACTCTGGGCAAGTATGTAACCTCTCTGCACCTCAGTTTCCTCTTCTATAAAGTGGGGGTACTAACAGTATCTACATTATGGGAGATAAGTCAGAAACGATGAGTTGAGACCCAGAGCCCTCAGAACAATGCCCGTCACATAGTAAGTACTTGATAATATTAGCCACTTAATCTTTTATACATTTGTATCACATACAGATATTTATGTCTACTTCCTGCCACAAGAGCTGGGAGGGAGCGCTAGCCATAACCCATTCTGCAGGTAGGACAGAAAAAACACTAACAACCACTTTAGAATTGCATTGTGAACATATTCTTTCATGGACACTACAAGATACAGCTCAACCAAAAAAGTGATTATGGACACACAAATTGTACAGGCTAGAAAAAGCTCTATAATGCACATAAAGAAGAGAATTTAGACTCCGACATGACACACATTATTAGTGAGAATGGAAAGTACTGGTTTAAATAAAAACCTTTCACAACTTTATACTAATTGTTTTAATGTTTCTCTCATGTTAAATTCAAGTTCCACTGTACAGAACACACAAGTTTTCTCTTTTCCAATCCAGCGCAGAAAGTAAGTGACATTTACATTTGATTTCCTGTCTGGGGTACACAGCCTGCTGGGAAAGCTGAGTACTCAGCCTATCCCAGCAACAGGGCAAAGGGCTTCCTCTTCGTGTCATCAAGCCTGCCTGGCTGCAGGGAGACAGCACGTTTAGAATGAGGTCATAAGACCTACCTTGCAAGAATGTTGTGAAATTTAAATGAAATAATATAAGTGACAGTGCTTGACCTAAAAGAGGTACTCAATAAATTTCCTTAGGGAAACAGAGTCTGATGTCTATCTTATTAATGATGTCACAATCTCATTAAAAATGTATTTTTTTTATTTTATTTATTTATTTGACAGACAGAGATCACAAGTAGGCAGAGAGGCAGGCAGAGAGCGAGAGGAGGAAGCAGGCTCCCTGCGGAGCAGAGAGCCCGATGTGGGGATCGATCCCAGGACCCTGGGATCATGACCTGAGCCGAAGGCAGAGCCTTTAAACCACTGAGCCACCCAGGCGCCCTAAAAATGTGTTCTTTAGTTTGAGCTAAAAATGCGTTCTAACTTTTGTCCTTTTCGACTATACAAAATGAGTACTTCCTCTTCCCAAAGCTGTCACGAATCTACCTTCTCCCACTGAACTTTCTCTTTTCCAGCCAAACACCGCCAGTTTCCTCCAACAAGACAAGAATTTGTTGTCTTTAAAGTAACTGGAAGCATCTGGGCTCTAGTGGGTCCCATGACACATCCCAGCACCAATAACTGCTCATAGCGCTGGAGCCCCCTGGCCTTGTGGGATATGGATGAAATTAACCTCACAGTTAGCCTAAGGCTTCCTTCAAGACATAAAGTTCAAGAAATTTCTCCATATGCTCTCCCCACCCCCAACACTGAATGCAGATGCTCTTTGTTTGAAGGAGACTGCTTTAGAACTACTACACTCTTCACAGATGAAATCCAGGTCTGATCCTTTGAAGTGGCATCAACAGTGGTCTGGGGCAAGGTTCAGTGGAGGTGAGAAGTGACAATCAAGGGCGATAAATCAAATGCAGCTCAATTTTCATGCCTGACTCAGTCACCAGCTCTGGCAACATGTGATTTCTTATGTCAATGGGAAACAAAACACTGAATGGTGACAATTTCTTCAACTGCTAGGATGAGCCGTCAGTTCTGCTCTCTGCTGAAACCTGACATCTTAAGATCTTAAGCTGCTGGTTAGAGGAGAGTCACGTTTACAGAAACATTTCAGGGCTAATCATAATCATAAAGACTTTCTTAGAAATGTTGCTACTGCACAGCATGTTCACAACACACCTTGTCTGCTTTGCCTCCTCAAGCCCCGAATAGAAGGCTGTAGTAATCTAGCACAGATTGTTCAGTATGGTAGCCGCTAGCCACAGGTAGGCCCTGGGCATTTGAAATCTGGCTAATTTGAACTGAGATATACGGTAAGTAAAATAATAAAGTAGGACTTCAAAGATTTAGTACAAAAAATTGTGAAGTATCTTATTAATAACCTTTTATGTTTATTTTTTGTTGGGTTGATAATATTAGGATATATTAAACTAATTACTAAAATTTTTACCTTTATTTTTGCTTTTTGTTTCAACATAGCTTCTAAAAAACGATTAATTATATATGTGATTTGCATCTGTCACCCAATACATGTTACTGAATAACACTGATCTGTAAGGCGACAGAGATGCTAAAAATTCCAAATTTCTCTGGCTCTTCCTCTGGGTTCAGACTAAGGAATAAAAAAGCCTACATCAGAAGCCATCACTGACAGTGCTGCTTCTTTATTGGTTAGACTAGAGCAGTGGTCCTCAAAATTCAGTGAACATAGGAGCTATGGACTGAACTGCATCCCTCCAAAATTCATATGGTGAAGCCCTAACCCCCATGTGACTCTATTGGCGCTAAGGCATTTAAAGAGGTAATTACGGTTAAATGAGATTCAATAGAATGGGTGCCCTTATAAAAAGAGGAGGAGTAGGGGTGCCTGGGTGGCTCAGCGGGTTAAGCCTCTGCCTTTAGCTCAGGTCATAATCTCGGGGTCCTGGGATTGAGCCCCACATCGGACTCTCTGCTCAGTGGGGAGCCTGATTCCCCCCCCCTCTCTGCCTGCCTCTCTGCCTACTTGTGATCTGTCAAATAAATAAATTTAAAAAAAAAAAAGAAAGAAAGAAAGAGAGAGAGAAGGGACCACCAGCGCTTTTTCTCCACTGTGTGAGGACACATGGACAATGTGTCCATCTGCAAACCAGGACGATAACCCGCACCAGAGACTGAACCAAATGGAACTTTAACCATGGTATTTCTAGACTCTGAAGCTGTGAGAAAATAAATTTATGCTGTTTAAACTATCCAGTCTGCGGCATTTTGTTATGGCAGCTTGAGTCGACAATAAGCATCAGCTGGGAGCTGTTACAACTATAAAAGTTCATGGGTCCTGTCACTGAAAGATGCTGAATCTACTGACCTGAGAATTTGCTTTTTTTAGCAAGCACCCTAGGCATTCTGTCTCCATCGCCCATACTTTGAGGTACGCTGGACTGAAGGAAACATGATTACCTAGACTCCTGTTGGTCCTGTTGCCGCCTGAGCAGGGGGCCAGGAGCTGAATCCCTAGCTCTACCCCTCCCACAGCAGTAGCCAAATTAATTCGATCTCGAGCGCCCCCTTTTGGCAAAGGGTTTTTGAGCTTGCAACCAGCCAAACACACTTCGTGATAAATGACCTATGCCCAGCTGTTAAGTCACACACTTTATATTAGTGAAGTTTACTTTTACATAAAAATAAAGGGAAGAAGCTATGCTATTTTCTTCCTGGATTCCAATGGGTCAGCTTTAGCTGCAGCAGCCTCTTCCTGAACAAGTTCTAGCACTTCCTATGTCCTTGCCTTTGCACATACATGCTGTTCCCATTCTGCCTTCTCTACACTTAGAAAAACGCCGATTTATTCCTCAGGAGTCCGCTCCTCAGTCTCCTCCGTGCAGCTCTCCCTTCCCCTTCCACCGCCCACAGGCGAAGCTGATCACTCAGCCAGCCCCTCTTTGCAGCACCTCTATTGACTTCTCACGCTGAATTGCAAATAGTTGTTTAACCTGCCAGCTCCTTGAGGACTCGGGCTGAGTGTTATCTGTTTCTCTGGTGCCATGCACACAGCTCCTGGACAGTATGCATTTTTTAAAAAACGTTTGTAAAATGAGCAACCCAATGAATGAAAGCGCAATTAATCAACACTTTAGGCAAGTCCTTGCCCTTCCCTGCAGAAGTAGAATCACTGCAGTGTACCATGAGAAATGACCCACATAAAGGAGTGCAGTGCAAAAAGCTATCTAAAGACATACGGGGTTTTAAGTTGGGGTTTATGAAAGCACATATAATTCACACCAAGCTAAGGATGAAAGCAAAGTGAAGTGCCTAAACCACTCACAGTATAAAGATGAGAGCAAGTTTCAGGAGGGTTTTTTTTTGGGGGGGGGGGGCTTTCTAGAGCTCTTTTTAATTGTTTAACTCTCTTAAGGTCAAGATCCTCCTGGCAAACATAGAGAGGTCTCAGAGCATCTCTTTTAGGGTAGGACAAAGTTGAACGGAGAACAAGAGTGCTTTTAAAAGGATTATAATTTGTGATCTACACCCAGGTTTGGCCTGAACAAAATGAAAGAATCACCTAGTCCAAACTCCAGAAATCTTATAGCTAAATGTTTCACCTTTTGGAAACATAAACCTGGCTTGGGGTGTGTTGTAATAGCAAGTGTTCTGTCTGGAAAACCTCATTATTTAGAGGTTTGTCTTCCCAGTTTCTTCCCATGCATCTTTCCATCACCATCCCTGAGCTTCTCCTGTTGGCTGAATTCTTAACCTCCGGCAGCAGTGCCCTGACTAGAAGAATTCTCTGGGTGCTCCCTCCCATGTGCTGGGGCCCAGGCTGATGAGATAAATATTTTTGCCACTTCCCTGTTTACACAAAAGCTTTCCCTCTCAGCAGGAACTTGAAAGAAATGAAGTTGTATATAATTTTCTTAGACCCACTTAAAAGGGATTGACCCTGTGGTAAATGGAAAGTAAAACACACCTCTGTATATGGATCACTTTTCAAAGTGATTAACAAGCAACATTTAGCAAGTAGAAGGGTTTCCATATTGTTCCCCTAAGAGTCGGTCTGCCACATTTAGCAAATAAAAATATAGGATACCCATTTAAATTTGAATTTCAGATAGACGATGAATAACTTTTGGCATAAGCGTGTCCCAAATACGGCATGTGTCCTGCATTTCATCTGGAACTACCTGAAAGGGAGAAGTCTCTGCATAACGCTGGGGAGGAGAATTTCTCTCTGTGTCTTTTTGGAAAAGTCTCCCTTTCACTGAAAGGTATATATGAGTAAAAGCATAAATCTGAAAGTTGAGGTTTCTGATATGAATGATAGTTCATATCACTGATTCACTAATGTTTCATCCCAAATATTTTTTTCACATCTATTCTGCGCCAGGTACTGGGTTAATTGCTGGGGAAATCAAAGTACTGGAGAATAACATGGTCCCTGACTCCTTAGAACTTATAAGGTAGCTATGTGAGCCTTAACCTTTCTGCACCTCATCTTGACGTCAAAGGAATAAAGTGGATACTTACCAGGAACTATGTTTCCCAAAGTGGGTCCTTTGCTAAAAGATATTACATCAAAGGTTTCCATGGCCAAAATTTTTTAAAATATTGGGTTAAACAGACTTAATGCTATTATACTGCCAACCTTCTCAATATTTTGATGGGCTCATAATTTTCATGATCTCTAAATGATGCCTTATCCTGGAATTATCCCTTCAAGGAATCACTATGGGGAGTAGTCATCGTGGAACACAACTTAGAGAAACATCTGCCCTAGGCTACTGCCTAAAGTCGTTCATAAATCTTGCTTCTATGATTCTGTTCTTGCCTTCTTTCCCTTCTCTGCTCAAAATCTCCTTCATCCTTCACCGTTCCAGCCCAGATGTCCCATCCCAGAACCTAGCACTGCGCCTAATCCATATAATGAAATCTATTTTTTAGTGAATGAATAAATGAAGTAACACATACTGCCAACAGAGTTACCATGTCCCCTCCTTTCTCACAGCACTTTTTTTTGTTGTGATATAATTTTTCCTTTAGTTGTCTACTCCCTACTTTTACGAGGAATGTTCTGAGGACCACAAAGAAACATTATTAGTTCTTATATCCCTAGTAAAGGAAGGCAATCTCTGCACACGATTTGCTCTTAATAAACAACAATAAATAACCATACTGATTGCATTACACTCCGTACCAGGCATCTGCATAAATTATTTTTATTTAATCTTCACAACAATCCCATGAAGGGTGTTAAGCTATGGACAGGTTTGCTCAACCTCTAGGCTGCAAAGACGAAAACTGTATCTCAGATTCCTGTGGAGCTCTCTCCGTTTCGCATGTAAATTAGGTTTCACTGATTGTAAGTATTTGCGTGAGTTTGGGAAGGCAGAAATGAGGCAGAAGCTGCTTGCCGCCCCCTATAGAAGTTTCATTCCAGGAAGCCAGGGTGGAAACAGATCTTTCTGAAGCAGCATCATAGCCCTTCTTCAAGCTCCCTGGGCACCTGAAGCAGGAGCAGTGGCGCCATGACCCCTCAGCTGTATGTGTCTGACACTCCCTACGGTGGCTTCAGAGGGACCAGCTCCCCTGGTGAGTCTGTTCTGGGATGGAGCATCATTCTAGGATGTCCAGATGAGTGACTGCTCCCCCAGCTTTGCCCACAATTGCATAAGCTGATAACTCCCTGTGTTACATTGCTTCCTGCTTACCAAAGTTGGAAAGGTTTTCCAGTCCTTGTGCTGAGTACTGAGGTTACCATCATTACCCACACTCTCCAGGAGAGAAAACAAAGGTGCAGAGAGGTTAATTCCGAAGGTCCCCATTTACTAAGTGGCAGGAGTAAGATGCGAATTCAAAGGCCAGATCTCTTTGCTATACTCTTCTTAACAAGGCAGGGGAGGAAGGCAGAGTTGACTTAGAACTCAAGAAGAAAAAAACTGGTTTCACTGATCTGTCAACTACCTTGAAACTACTAGTAAAATGTGTGCAAAGATGAACCTATGAGTTTTTTTCTCAGGCCATTATTTAAAGTAGAAGATATTCAGAAACAATGTCAGTGTCCAAGAACAGGAACTAGTTACGTGAATCACAGGACACCCAGGTTATGGAATATTATGCACACTTTAAAAAATAATGTTGCATGAAACAATAATAGAAGAGTCATGTACAGCTCTGTGTTAACAAATATGAAAACTGGTATGAAATGAAACATTAACAAAACTCACCAAAGAAGTGATATAAGAAAAAAAGGTAAGTTCGCTAAAAATTCTAAAAATTGCAAATAATTGCCCTTGAGAGAAACAGCTGGCCTTGATGGCTCCAGGGATTAATTCTCTTACATTTTCAAGGAACTAATAATCCCAAGATTACCCAAACCTGTTCCATGGCCTAGACAAAGAAGTAGAGATTTTTAGTTCTTTTCAAAAAGTCCAAATACTAGTGAATTGAAGACCTAACAAACCTTAACAACAGAAGCCAGGAATACACTGAAAGAGCAGTATCTCAGGGAATTTCTATTCCAAAAATAATTCAATATTAATAAATCTATTCATAGGATAAAGAAGATGTGGTATATAACAGAATACTATGCAGCCATCAAAAAAACCCCAAAATCTTGCCATTTGCAATGATGTAGATAGTACTAGAGGGTATCATGCTGAGCAAAATAAGTCAATCAGAGAAAAACAATTATCATATGATCTGTCTAATATGAGGAATTTGAGAGGTAGGGTGGGAGGTCATGGGGGAATAGGGAGAGAAAAAAAAAAACAAGATGGAACCAGGGAGGGAGACAAACCATAAAAGATTCTTAATCTCACAAAACAAACTGAGAGCTGCTGGGGGGTGGGAGGGAGGGATAGGGTGGCTGGGTTATGGACATTGGGGAGGGTATATGCTAGGGTGAGTGCTGTGAAGTGTACAAGACTGATGATTCACACAGACCTGTACCCCTGGGGCAAATAATACATCATATGTTTTTAAAAAAACTATTCATATAAATACCTACCTTAATAGATCAAAGGAGAAAAACCAAGTGATAATATAAATACGCACATAACAAAGGAATTTAAGAAAATTTGATACCTGTTCCTCATAAAAACTCTTAATAAGGTAGGACAATATGGATATAGGAATGTGGTTGTATCTGTAACATAAATAACATGTACATTTAGGGAAGGATAAATAATTATGTGGCTCTCAAAAGAAGTAGCTTAATACTTAATGGTGAATAACTATAGAAATACTTGTCAAAATCCAGAAGGATGAAAGTTATCCATGTCTCTACTATTGTCTAGCAATATCCTGGTGGTTAAATGCAGCTAGACAAGAGGAAAAAGATGAGTTTTATATGTGTCAACCATTGCTGTACCAGACCCCTCTGTGGAACCAGCAGAATGACAACTAGACTCTTACATGACCAAGGCTTCCTCCAGTCTCTCCCACTCTGTCCAAACCTGCCATAGCCTCTTAACCAGTACAACAGTGAAATGGTGAACAGTGATACTCATTCCCTTTCCATGCTGTTAGCCTAACCTTTCCCCAGTTTATAAGCCCCAACACTTCGTGTTTCTCGGGATGCCTGAGAGCCCCACATGACCTGCCAGTCCTTTACAGGAATTCCAAGCTCCTACCCCATCTCGTCAGGACTCTGCTCTCAGTCTTACCAAGCAGATAAAGACAGCTTTGTCACGGCCTCAGTAAGGACCAACAGGCTGAGGTATGACTCTTCCCAACAGCATGGTTTCACTGTAACTTAGCAGCTTTCAAGATATCCTTTCAAATATCTTACCTGAAAGGAGGAACCCTGACGGAGGGCATTTCAGGTAACAGCGGCAGATTCATGGTCCTCAAGAAGGAATTCCTGTCCTAGATAAGCCTTTCAGATGCAACAGTTAGTGATTCTACCTATATTCAAAAGCACTTCTCCATCTCACTGGCTTACTGTTGTTGTTCATTTATTAATATTACATCTTGGGGCTGCTTCCAGAGTGCAAGTTTCTGGCAATAAAAAAGAATTAGAAACCACCCAAAGTAAAAATCATGTGAGGACTGAGCTTCCAGGAAGCCAAGGCAGAAGATGAAATGCAGCACGTTATATACCTTTCACTGCTTGGTAAACAGCACTACTGGCTTCTCAGAAGAAGCAAAGTTCTTCCTGGCCTGAAATACCAAAGCACACACATGCACAGGCACGCACACGCGCACACACACACACACACACACAAGTGTGCATGTCCAGACCCTCCTTCAGAGCTATCCTTTCAGAACTAGCTTTCAGAACAAGGTGATTTGGTAAGAATTCTGCAAAAGATATAAAAGATTCTATCCTTTTATTGGGAGATACCTCTCTGGGGAGAAGGGCACTGGCAGAGTGCAAAGGCAAAAACAGGAAGATTAAAAAAAAAAAAAAAACTTGCTGAGCTTGGTTACAAATGTGAAAGTAAGCTTAATTAGTTCATACATGAGAAACATTACAGAACCTGAATAAAGGCTCTCCACAAAGTAGTCGTCATTATTACTACTCATCAGTGTAAATGTGTGGTTTACTTTCAGTTCTTCTGCACTGAAGCTAGTGAGACATGAAGATAAAGTTCCAAGACAACGTTAAATTACTAGCGCCTCTTATTAGAAAGCTGCATATTTCTTTTCAGGGTTATGTACTGCCATTTTTCTTATTCATTACTGGTGTAACATCAAGCTGTGAACTTCTGCAAGGCTGGAAATAATTCATGCAACCAATCTTCTTTAACAAACTAATCATCTCTCCCCTTCAGGAGGTACAAGATATGGAACACTGGTGATGATTATGAAAAATAACAGTATTTATAGGAATCCACTGAGCTCCACACTATCTCCAGTATAGCTAAGGAAACTTGAACTGTGTTTAATGATCTCTCCACTAATACTCTCGTTGGGACAGGCAGGCCCTGTCACATCATTTTAGGACAGAAGTTCTCAAACATTTTGTCCTCTGAACTCCTTTACATTCTGATCAAAGTTATTAAGTACCCCCAAAGGGCTATTGCTTAGATGTGCTGTGAGTAATGACATTTGCTATATTAGAAACTAAAGGGAAAAGTTTTAAATATGTATTTGCTAATCTTATTATGAGAAAATCTATTATAACATTTTTATAAAGCACAACTGTATTTTCCAAAACAAAAACATTTGTGAGAAGAGTGATATTGTTTCACAATTTTTCTTAATCTCTTTAATGCCTGGTTTCAGAGTAGTTAGCTGGATTCTTGTATCTGCTCCTGCATTCAGTCTGTTCCAATATTACATGTCATGTAGCATCTGGAAAGCCCCAGCGCACACCCGTGAGAGAACGAGAGTGAGAACGGAGGTAACAACTTGGTATTACTATTTAGACAGTTTTGTCCGCACAGACCCCTGAGCAGCATCTCAGGGGCCACTGTATTTTGAGAACTGCTCAACATATTTTGAGAACTGCTGATTTTGATTATGCTGACGTCCATAAAAGTAAAATTAAGTTAAATTTACTTTCTACTGAAAAAAAAAAAAACCACACACACACACACAAGAATTAGATGAGTAAAATTTCCATCCTATATATGTAAGCTAAACAGAAGTAGAAAGCCATGTCTGTTTTAAGGGGCTTGAATTTTATCTTGCCTAGGGTGCTTAGGTATATTGCATTACTCTTCAGCAAGTCTGCTACTCCTCTTACCTGTGACTCCTCAGTGGGTCTCCCAACACAGACTCTCCCCATGGGAAGATGATTCTCTTCCCACCCCCCTTGGCTCATGTCTGGCCATCTGACTCCCTCTGGCCAGTGCGATGTGAGTGGAGGCCCCATGCACCGCTACCGTGCAGAAGCTTTACGGACTACCGCGTGATTCCTCCGTCCCTCATCTCCTCTCCCCCAACACTCACTATGTCCCAGCTAAGGGCTTCTTCTGCAACCTACATCCAGAAATGAAGACTTGCAGCAGAGTGGCAGTCAGTCCATGAAGTACATGTAACAAAACAGTAGTCCTCAGAGATTGCTGGAATTATTTATTACTGCAGCACAACTTAGCCTATGGTGACTGAAAAAGGGGAGATAAGATAATTACAGAAAAACTTACACATTAAAGAAAGTATCTTAAAAAATTATTCCCACATATTAAAGAATAAAAAGCAAGGGTGATCTATGTCAGCATACTCAATTTTTTTAAACAAATATTTTATTAAATGTAATAAGCATTATGGAGACAAACCTTACAGGAAACATCCAATATTCTGGGGTAAGCTATGATCTCAGCATGAAAGGAGCTGATGGGAAGCACGGCTTTGACATTAGACCTAAGTTAGAAACCTAGTTCTGCCACTCACAACTATATGACCTCAGGTAAGTTTTTTGTGAGTCTTACTGTTCTCATCTGTAAGACGAAAATTTGGTACCTACTAACAATGGTTTTGAAAACTAAATAATATGATTATATAAAGTATATAGCAGATAGCCTAGCATGCTGTGTGTTTTCAATAAAGACTACTTTTCTTCGTCCTTTGTCTCACGATCTCCCACCCCTGACTCCCAGATGAGGATCTAGTGATCCTAAACCTAGCTCTATCTACTGGGTTTCTCATTTACTTTTATAGAGTTTAGTCCTTCCAAAATTAAAAAATTGGGAATGACTGGGTGGCTCAGTCAGTTAAGTGCCTGCCTTCAACTTAAGTCATGATCCCAGGGTCCTGGGATCGAGTCCCGCAACAGGCTCCTGCTCAGGGGAACCTGCTTCTCCCTCTCCCTCTGCCTGCCACTCCCCCTGCTTGTGTGGGAACTTGCTTGCTCTCTCTGACAAACAAAAAAATCTTTTAACAAAATTAAAAATTGTACATGTACAACATACTTACACACAGTCATTCAGTCTGTCACTCAAATAATATTTGTTAAATACTATACCCATTTTACAAATGAGATGCCTCAAGCAGTAAGAGGTTTCATAACTTCCCCAAGGTCATACATTAAAACATATATATTTACCTCATATTTTAAGTGCTGATAATATTCAACAGTATTGATAAATTATAATTGACTTAATCATTCCCTTTTTGATGGACATTTTCGAACTGTGTTATGTGTTTACCATCACAAAAAAGAAACCTCCTTATACATTTGTAACTTATTTATAGAGTAAACTCTAAGAATTGGATTGCTAGGTCAAAGAGGAGACAAATTTAAATTCTGATAGCTGGAAAACTGCTCTTTGAAAACATCTTTACCAGTTTATCCTCCTGTGTTTAGGGTAGGAATGGGCCCTTTCCCCAGTCCTTCATCTACACTACCCCCTTAACCTGCAGCAGCTTGTGCCCCTGGAGCAATGTTTGCCGAACCATATTCCCAAGAATACCCTCACTGGGCACTGTTTAGAAAAAGCTCCTGCCTGGAGAGCATGCCTCTTTCTTGTCTCTGGTAGGTTAATGGTTTCTTTCACTGCTTTCACACATAATGCATTTGGGGAGTCTGGCTGGAAGTGAGCTTTGTTCTGCTCTGAACTACTCAAGAATAATTCATCTCTCTGAAAGGTAACTTGTATATTGATCCAGAAACATTGCACGAGTGTAGCTTTTTCATTGATTCTTTGATAATGGGTCATTTCATTTCTATCTCCTTGTGACTTCTCTGTCTAACTCGGATAAAAAAACCAGGTGACCCTGAGCACATAATTCTTCTCCGTGGAAAGCATTTTGCCTGCCGATTCACATTAGCTCAAAAAGCGACCCTGCAATCCTCCAAGTCATTTAGAACAATACATTCCAGTGATGCCTCTCCCAACCTGCCTTATTCTTGTTTAATATTTGGGCAAGAAACTAAAGGAGTCTGAAGCAAATTGCTTCTCATATTTTCTTGAAAGGAAGCAGAAGCAGACCTGAAACATCTTCCAATGGAGTGAGCCCACATGGACGAAGAGCACTTGTAATCACTTCCATTGAGTGATCTTAGCCAATTTACAACCGCATTCATTGAATTTATAATGATCAGCTGGGACTCTCAGAGGCCTAATACCGAGGGCTCCACCGGGGGTTGCTGGCCAATAAATATTTATTGATGATCATTTGGTGACAGGGAGTGATGGGCTCAACCAGAAATTCAATCTTCCTGCAAAAGCGTCCCAGCCAAGATTCCTCCTCAAGCCACACAGATGCAGTACCCAGAGAAATGGGGGCAAAAAGAACTTTGAAGATATGTGAAAACTAAGAAATAGAGTTCTATGATTGTTTTGTTTGGTGAAAAGTAAAGGTAAACTCCTTAAGCATCACCTTTTTAACCAAATTGTCAACAAAGGGAAGAAAATTTGGAATTCAACATTTTGCTCTCATGGATTCTGAATTTTCCTTCCTATTTCAAAAAAGTATTTGAGTGATATGAGGCAGCAGGCATATAGCAGGCTGCACAGAGACTAAAAGGAGGCCCAGGACAAGGAATGAAAGAAATAGAAAGCAGGAAAAAAAAAAAATGGCAGAAAAAAAAAAGTTAAGAGACCCTTTCAACCTATGACCTATTTCATTGGCACTGAAAAACATTTAATTATTATTTCTCTCAAAGATGAATCAGCCACTTGACAAACAGGAAAATTAGAGAGATAATTTAGCTATCAGTGTTCATCATCTTAT
Organism: Mustela nivalis; assembly: GCF_964662115.1. NCBI lineage: Eukaryota > Metazoa > Chordata > Mammalia > Carnivora > Mustelidae > Mustela > Mustela nivalis. The sequence goes on from NC_139025.1 coordinate 43,844,164, forward strand.
TGGAGGGTGTATTAGTCTAGTCAAGATATGACAGGTTATGCTGCAGTAACGAAGAACCCCAAAATCTTAATGACTCAAAACCATGAAGGTTTATTTCATGCTCAAACCACATGTCCATCTCAGGCTGCCAGGACATTCTGCTCATCAGAGTAACTCAAGGACACAGGTGGACAGAAAAGCCAATCGCCCTTTCAGAAGGAGAATCTTGCATCAACAATTTAACATTCTGGCCTTTAAGTAAAGAGCACTGATGACTACCACAGAGGGCAATGGTTAAGGCAGGTCTAGCTTTGACTCCCTGTTTCTCATTAACCAAGTGACCTTGAATACATCACTTAAACTCTTAGAGGCTCAGATTCCTTATCTGAAAAATGGGAATAATACAATTTCTCATGAAGTTGCTGTCAAGAGTAAATAAGATAATAACCATAAAGAATGAGCACACACTTGGGGCTCAGAAAATGATATGCTTTTGTTTGTTTTTTACTATATTAAAAGACTTGCAGCGAGCTCACTGAGTTCACACAGATGGGTGCTTTTGCTCATTTGCACATTGTATGCAAAATTCTTTAAAATCTGAATTAAACCACAACATCTATACATATCAAGGCTTTCATTGTTACTTATCATGATTCCTAACAGTTCAGTTTTGTACATGGGGAAAGGTGACCAGAAGGAGATGGCAGAACTGAGCCAAAGCTGTTCTACAGTTAATAAAGTGTTAATATCCAACTTCATGTCTCCTGACTTCCAAAACAATCTTATTATCTCACGGCTATTCCCTGCTTTTTGTGCGTGGGGGCAGAGGAGACAATATGCTGCACTCCAGGATAGCATCTTTAGCAGCAAACTTTTAGACACGGATCAAGTAAAATCAAAAGATTATTTTCATTATTCATACACCATGACTATGCTTCACAACCATGTTTCACATAATAACTAAAAAAAAGTAAAGAAATTAAAAAAATGATTACAATTATAACTGTAATAATGGCTAACATTTACTAAGAATTTACCCTGTGCCAGGTCCTATTCTGAGAACTTCTAGAGGATTTTCTCATTTACTCTTCCCACTAACACTATGAGGTAGGTAATAATGTTACCCCATTTTGCACCATGAGGTGAAGTATCTTTAAGATATCCTAAATAGGGGCGCCTGGGTGGCTCAGTGGGTTAAGCCACTGCCTTCGGCTCAGGTCATGATCTCAGAGTCCTGGGATCGAGTCCCACATCGGGCTCTCTGCTCAGCAGGGAGCCTGCTTCCTCCTCTCTGCCTGCCTCTCTGCCTGCTTGTGATCTCTCTCTGTCAAATAAATAAATAAAATCTTTAAAAAAAAAAAAAAAGATATCCTAAATAGTAAGTGGCAGAATAGGAGTCAAGCCCAGACAATCTTTTTCTGAAGCCTATGTTCTTAGCTTCTTCACTACAGAGTCATTATTTCTGAAATCCTGCTTACCAAAAAAAGGGAATGGGGGCTGATGCAATTCCTCTACAAGTTCAAAGTCTGTGCTAAGAACTGTAGGATCGTTCAGACATACTGTTTTACCCTGTTTACACTCCATATTTATACTCAGCATCTCCCCAGCATGAGACAATTAACAAACAGATAAGTTCCTGAACATGTAAAGAAAGAGCAGAAGAAAAGGGGCAGATTGGAGCATAGAGAAGGTGATCAACTGATAATTACTAAATGACTGAATGGCAATTCATCATCACCAACTGAAGAAAACTCAAATTAATGCTCTTCTTGTGCTAGTCAACAATATCCCCATCATAAATGAAATATGAAATTCATCATCTCGAATCTGTCAGCCCCTTAACACAAAATACATGTGCCGGATTCTGAATATTGAACCTCATTGCACCACTGCCTTTTTACAAGCCAAGGAAGAGGGTTTATGCAACAAAGCGTTTTAGGGAAGTGTCATAAAATAGAGGCAGAGGGCGGAGGGGAACTCATGCTTATCTCCAGGGAGAAGGGGGAGACCCCATGAATGGAACAGGCAAGCTCCATTAGTCTGAAAGTTACTACTTCTGTGCTATGGGACCAAAAAAATTGGAGACAGAATTTAGTACCTACTATTTTAATGGTCAACTAAAGAAAATTTTATAATTCTCTATCTATGAAATTTTAAGGGACCAAGTTGTCTATACTAACCCCAAGATGTCATGTTCTGTCAAACAAAACAAATCTCTCTCCAGATGAAGACAACATTAAATGTAATTCTGTTTTTTAAAATGCATAACTGATTAATAATCACTTAGTCATGAGCTAATAGAATTTACTAGGTTCCCCTTCCTGATTTCTCAGAAATATCTGGAAATTAATGGGATAGGATTTATCAGACTAACCCTATAAGCTATTTTCAAGCCTTTGTTCCCCCCCTTTTTTTTTTTTCAGGTGACAAAGTGGGCTGCAACTAAGAATTTCTGTGATCACAGTATATGAGCACCATTGCTAAGTAGAAACTACAAGGGTAACACCAGTTTGCCAGGGTAGATTAGTGTCACATATAAGGCCTCGTCAGTCAACAAGCCTCATATCACACACTTCTACTTGCTGTCCCCACCTCCTCAACTGTGCCTGTTAAAAAAGGCTCAGCCCCAGCAGTTGGTGAATGGTCCCAGCAGTTGGTGAACCGGGATCAGAAATATATGAGCAATGAAAATTTATGGGCAAGGTAGAATCAATCCAAATTCATATACCCTAAAACAATTATGTAACAGTCTCCAAAGTTATCAATTTGTTATCAATAACTTTCAAGTCAAATGAAACAGACCAGTGTCACTGAACCAACAGAGAGCCAAGATAACCCAAAAGGAAGCCATATGACTTTCTGTCTAGGTGCCTTAATTCAGAAATGATGGAAGGCACTCTCCTGCTTAAATGCTGAGCAGAGAAATAGCTCTCAAAACTACATGTGGTCTTTCTCACACCTTTGGGGTTTTCTGGGCTAGGTCATGGTGGCCATGTTGGAAATGGGAACTCGGCACCAACAACATACATGTAACTACGTGCCCATTTTAGGACTTAAGTTGTTACTTTCCTCAAGGCAGAAACTAACTCTCTAATGGCCTTGGATAGGAGCTATAGCACCTGTATCACCAAGATCTAAAATTGCTTTTGTCAAACTGATGATACGTATCACGATCTTGCCAATAAATACCAAATACATCAGCTCACACTTCCTGCTAGCATAGTAGTTTTTCACTATTCCACAAAGTGCCAGGCTTTCCCAGAATGGCTCACAGACTGTTGCCAAGACAGGAGGGGGAAGAGAAGGTCAAGAGGGTGAAGCATCTATCCCACCTCCACAACCAAGGCCTATGTTTTATATGTTTCATAAAGTGGGGCTACAGTTTTCCACTTGAAAAAGGGTCTGCTTCTTTAAAAAGTATAGAAAACGCTGTTCGAGGAGATGCCCAGATTATCAGAAAAAAATCAGTATCCAGTGTGCCCCATTACAAAGAAGCAGCTACGGAGGTTTCCACTTGCACCTGCGTCCCAGGAGGTACAGTCCCCGTGGTAACAGTGTCCCCTCCATGCCTCTACCTCCCCCCTCCTCCTTAACACCTGGCTCCCTTCCCTCAGAAGGTCTTGGAGAACCTTCCCTCCCTCCTTGACGCCCCAATTCTGACCTGAGCCCAGAACGAGGGGAAGCGGGTGCCCGCGCAGGAGTCCAGCCGAAACTGACCGCACCAGCTCCCTAGGCAGCTCTGCCCCCTAGGCAGCTCTGCCCCCGCTACTCGGATCAGCAAGGAGAAGGTGCGGGCCCTTTATAGGGCAAAGGTGACCGAGAGTCAGCCACTTCTCAGAAGCCCCGGAGCCAGGCCATCCTGCCCTGGCTTTTCTGCTCTTCCACCCACAGAGCAATGCCCCTGCTGGTGGAGGACAATGGCGCTGCCCTCAAGACCCCAGTCCAGTACCTGCACCTTGGGGCGGAGGCCCAGGACGTGGAAGATCTGTGCAGTGGTCGCCCTGGACGAGCCCCCGGCACAAGGCCGACTTCAGCAACCCAGCGGCAACCCCAGAGCCAGCAACTGATCCACGTGTCGAGGCGGCCTCAGGTGCCTGAGATCCTGCAGCCAATGGGCGAGCTGCTCGGGCGCATGCGCATTCACTGCCAGGCTCGCCAAGCGCGCAGACTCAGGAGCGGGCCTGCTGGACCAGTGCTGGGCTTTCCCGGAGCATCTCCTTCGTGAGTGGCGTGCCTTGCACTGGCTGGCCCGAGACCTGCGGTGGGTGCTCATCCTGGAGAACTCGCCCGCCTGCCACATCCTCCCTCCCGACAGCTCCCGACCTGACGGGTGGCCTGCTGGTTTGACAACGTGAGCGACCGACCCAGAGCTCCACGAAGTCACACCCTCCCTGAGCAGCCCAGCCGCGCGGATGACCGTACTCAGTGCTCATGAGCCTCAGCAGGGCAGCCGAGACCTGCCCTCACACTGGGGCCCACGCCCCTCACACGCGGACTCATCCTTAAGAAAGCCCAGTGACCACCGCCTCCTCAGCATCACGGGGAAGTGGGCTGGCCCCACCAGCCTGGCCAGGCTGCTCAGAAGGCAACAGGCTGCACTGAGGGCGATGAGCCCCTGGCTCCTCTTGTCAGTGCCTTAGAACCTCCTTCTTCTTGGGCAACTGGTGGGGCTGAGTGCCACGCCCCGGTTCTCTGTATCTTTGCTTCTATGTGTTTCTGCTGCCAGACTGAGCACCGTGGCCCTTTCCGGTTCCGTTTGGGTGAGGGAGCAGGTTTCCCCCTGCCCCATTCCTTGGGCCCACAGTCTGGGAACAGTTGACTCCAGTGCCTTCCATAGAGCTCTCTTCCCTGCCCAGTTTTCCCAGGGCCGCAAACCCCTCAGCCCTTGCCTTGAAGGGTCTCCAGGTTGTGGCATTCTAAGGTGGTAGGGGAGGAACCAGTCTCCCACCTCCTCCCTTGGGACTGATACAACTGCCACCAATCTCTACCTAGGAGGGCAGGGAGGGGAGAAGATCTGTTACCACTTGTGAAGGAAGCAGGGGTCTGGATTCAGGCCCTCAGAGTCCAACTTCTCTAGGCTTATCAGCAGCTGAAGGCTGCTCCTCCACATCACTCAAGCCCTGACCCCTCACATTTACCTTGACCACCCCAAGGCCTTGGGTCTTGGCTCTCCCAGTTCCTGGTGCAGGGGCATAAGTAGGACCCCTTTGTGGTGCCATATAAATATGTATATGTGTACATAGATTTCTAGGGGAAAAGAAAAGGAAAGGGTTGGAGTAGAGACACTCTTTCAACTCTTTCCTAGGACCATGAATTAGAGAGAGGGAGGGAAAGGATTTTTACAGTTTTTGAACTACTATTTTCTGAATGAAACAGGCTAGGCCAAGAGGTCCCAGGCCCCATCCTTTGTCCCTCACACCCACTTTGTTACAATTATTCATTAATTCAGCTCACATTTATTGAGCATCTTCTCTGTGCCCAGCATTGTGCTAGGCCCAGCAGCTGAGCAGGGTGGGGGGGTGTCTCGACACTTACTTGGTGCCTCCCCCACCCACCCCATACTTAACCATTGCCTTTTGGGGACCTGTGGGAAGTGGGACCCTTTTTGTGTAGTTTGGGAGACTCCAGGAAGCCTGACCAAGCTGTCCCCCTCTCCCATGCCAACCCGCCCCCTGTAGCCCCCTGCCTTGCCCCCTGCTGGCTGGGGGTAGCTGCCAGGACATCTTACAGCTTTGACTTCTTTATCTGAAACCCCTCCCCCGAAATGAGTTTGGAAGTCAAGGCCTTGGACTGTCCCCAGGGTCTAACAGTTAAGGGGACCCACATACCAGTGCCAAGGGTGATGGTAAGTAGCGATATCATTGCTCCTCCCTGTCCCCCCCCCAAGAACTGGGAGTGGGGGGGAGGACAAGTTTGACCTAAATCAGGTGACCTTTCCCTTTTAGTATCTTCTCTGTCATTGAGCCCTTCAGTGTTAAGACAACTAAAGAGAATGCCAGAATCTTCCCCCACCCCACCCTCCAAAGAGAAGCAGCTATGTGTATAGCAGTGCTCTGGGTTTTCAGAGTAAGGTATTTTCCTTTCTATTGGTGAATGTTAGTTACCCCTCAGTACTCTGGAAGGAACCAGCAACCCTGAGTGCCTCAACAGCCTAATGGGGCCCCTATTTGATTAACAAAAAAAGAAAAGAAGGAAGGGAGGAAGGAAGTAAAGAAGGAAAGAAAAGACATGAGGAGGAAGAATAGGAGATATGAACAAAACAAGTAGTAAAATAGAATGATGCCACCATGGACATGCTATCTTGTCACCTAGTTTCACAGAAATTTACCCATCTTTATAGAAATGCTTCAACCAAGCTATTAAATCTTCGCACAGGGGCACCTGGGTGGCTCAGTGGGTCAAAGCCTCTGCTTTTGGCTCCGGTCATGATCCCAGGGTCTTGGGATGGAGCCCCGCATGGGGCTCTCTGCTCAGCGGGGAGCCTGCTTCCTCTTCTCTCTCTGCCTGCCTCTCTGCCTACTTGTGATCTCTGTCTGTCAAATAAATGAAAAACAAAAACAAAAACAAAATCTTCGTACATACGGAAGGAAGCTGAGAGACCAAAGAACTTGAGCAGAGGCTGTGTCTGTGTTCAAGAGGCTGTGTCTGTGATGGCCTATCAGCTGACAGTCCTGCTGAGTCTACAGAGCAAGGGAAACTAGACCCCAGGCTGAATCATCCCTAGTCAATTCTGGATGCATCTCCAGACAAAACAGCAATCAGACACTCTGGCACCAAAGATATGACCCAAGAAAATGCAGGGAAATGATCTGGGTACAGGTCTATGATCCCAAAACAGCCTATGGCAAAAAGTCTTTGACTCCACACGCATCAGACCGCTTTCATCCTGGTTGTCCCCGCATCAGACACACCCACTGGCAAGCTCCTTTCAGATCAGGCCAAGATAACTCCTGCTTCTGAGGCCAGAGCCCCAAGACACCCAAATGGAACTTCTTTAAAAGCTCAGAGAGGATCACTTTAAATGACTTCTCCTCTAAGCACCGAGTCTAGGAGAAACTCCAGTCTCATTGTGAGGGGCACAGACCTCAGTGTACCTCTGTGCATCTGGGCCGAGGATTTTGAGGTGGAAAAAGACAAAGCTCTGCATTATGCACTGCTGGGTGGCTTTCCCAGCCCCTCAAAGACCTTCCTCCATCTTATCTGCAATCTGACCCAGCCTAAGGAACTCTGAAGTCATGAACTAATTCTTTCTCTTCTCCAATAAGGCAGCTTCTTTCATACTAACATTACTAAGGTGACCCCTCATCATTAGCTTGGCTTGGAGGCTTAGCAGCTTTGCTCTGTGGTGGCTTTGATCTGGTATTTTCATTAGGATATCTACAGAAGAATTTGGGGACATTTTATAAGCCCTAAAGACCTAAATTGGATTTTTAGAGATTCATCAGCTCATGAAATCTTAGGTTATGTCAATGTTGTGTGACAGCCAATAAAAAGGGATCTGAACTATGTGTCTCTAGTGACCACATGGTTTCTCACAGTGAGATTCCTCTACAGCCAGGGCCATCAGACAACCCAGCGACTAGCTAAAGGAGGTGGCATTGTCAGAAGACACCAGGACTTCTGTCAGCATTTTCTTTGTCCCTGTAGGGGAAAAAGTTCCAGTTCTTATTTCTTTGTTTGCCAACAAGATGCTCAGTTGTCTAGAATTCATCTGTGAAGAGAATTCAAAGGAATTCATTCCAAGTGATTAGAATGGAAAGTTATAATAGTAACTTGCTAATATCATTTATTCACAGCAGAGATTTGCAGTCTTTGCGGGCTGAGCCATCATTTTGTTTATTAGGAAGGAATGATATCAAGCTCCATCAGAGGAATTTAGATCATTTAAGTACAAGAGATTTAAAGGCTGTACGCATACCTACCAGTGCATAGACAAAAGAGAGAAGATGCAGCCTTATCAAGGCAGGTCCAGGCAAACAGCAAGGAAACGAAAGATGGTGGGAGAGGTCTTAGTCCTCTGATTCTGTATACCCCATCCCAAACTTGCCATAGAGACACTGGAGACTAGTCTCCCTGATCAGAGCCTACATCTCCCACATAGCTGCCGGGTTCTGCTTCTGGTCCATGGACAGAGTCTCTTAGAATGAATGGCATAGGACAGTGGCGTAGATGATAAATTTAGAGGGTACTTCAATTTGACCTCCAAAGCCTATGTTTGACTACTCTTAGCCTAGATTCTTTAGGCAAGGATTAAAGACTAATACTTTAGTTGGGAAGTTCAATGCCAGGGCAATAAAGTGAAGGGAAAGGAAGGTGAGTTAGGGAAGGATGGGAAGTCAACGCAAGCTCATGTCTTACTGTGCTGTCCGCTGCTTCCTGACAAGTCTTAAAGAGAGATACCAGTGGGTATACCTACTTGGCCACACATGCTGTCTCCATTCAGGCTGTAAAGAGAATAAAAGGAAAAAACTGTACCATGGGGCTGTCCATCAAAGGGAGGAATGGAGAGGGAATTTACCCATCTCGTCTCACTGGCTAAAATGTAGCCTATTTAATTTCCCTGCCTTTCTGAGTTGCACTGAATGGCCCTTACTCCTGAGAAAGCTAGGACCTCCCCCCCACCCCCCCCACCCCCATGGCATGGTGCTTATTTACATCCAGAAGTACTGGAAGGAGACAGACTCTGGGCATCAGAACCGTACCAGATCCTTGCCGGAGTCCATCCCCACCGTCACAGCTGAGACAGAGGAAGCAGCTGTGTTGACGAGGCAGGAGAGACTAAGAGAAAAAGGGGGCCCTGAGATGCATCAGACAAAATGACCTGATAATGTAGTTAAAGGAAATCACTCTTTGCTCCTGATTTTCAACATAGCTGTCGTTGATTCTGAACCCATCTTGGCAACTGGCAAAATCTGGAGGTTGTGGGAGAGCCTACAGAAAGGAATCTGAGTGCCTCTGGTGACCACAAGGTTTCTCACAGTGAGACTCTTCAGCAGCCTAAAGTAAGGCAAGGAGCTCCTACCCTTCTGCCTGTCTAAGTGACCTTCAGGAATGGAAGACGTCCAAAGCTTTTTTGCACCTGCTCTCTCAGACAGGCTTTCCACTTTCCAGCCGCAAACATAACGTTGGCCAAATTAAATCCGTTTGGGCCCATTGGGCTATTGTGGGACTCCTCTCTAGTTCTTGGTCTGATGATGCGTATCAAGAAGTCAGAAAGAAGTATGCGTGCCCTCTTCCCTATAGTGAGGCAGGCAGCATAGCAATAGAGCCACTCAGGCACCCCAGTAACATCTTTAAAAAAAAATTAGAACCTCTTCATAGACCTGAGTAAGGATGAAATGAGACATTCTCTGGCGAGTGTCTAAACAGCACCTAAGGGGCAGCTGGGTGGGTCAATGGGCTAAAGCCTCTGCCTTCGGCTCAGGTCATGATCTCAGGGTCCTGGGATCAAGCCCCACATTGGGCTCTCTGCTCAGCGGGAAGCCTGCTTCCCCCACTCTCTCTGCCTGCCTCTCTGCCTACTTGTGATCCCTCTCTCTCTCTCTCTCTCTCTGTAAAAATAAAAAGAAAGAAAGAAAGAAGGAAGGAAGGAAGGAAGGAAAGAAAGAACACCTGAAAGTCAAGAAATACTATTCATAAATAAAAATCTCTTGTGTGTTATTATACTTCATGGTTTTGGTCCTAGCTGCCAAAAAATTGGGAAGTCAATGTGACTGCGTTTGACCTCCTCATTTACACACTTCTTTATTCCTCCTGACTTCCAGCTTTATTGTATTTGCATTGACGTGTGACTGTCCTTTATAATAAGCTGCATCTTTTTTTTTTTTATTAGATTTTTATTTATTTGTCAGAGAGAGAGAGGGAGAGAGAGTGAACACAGGCAGACGCAGAGGGAGAAGCAGACTCCCTGCCGAGCAAGGAGCCCGATGTGGGACTCGATTCCAGGACGCTGGGATCATGACCTGAGCCGAAGGCAGCTGCTAAACCAACTGAGCCACCCAGGCGTCCCTAAGCTGCATCTTTTACCTCCTTTCCCATGTGCTGTTCTCTTTACCCTGCTTCATCCCATCTCCGCTGCTCCAGGTAAAGAAACCGGCAGCCGGTCTGTGTCCTGCAGCCAGTGCCCTTTCAGGGGTCGGTGGCTGACAGCAAAATGGTCGCTCCCTCATTAAAAGGTGAGGGCAGGGAGGTAGGGTCCAGCTGTCAGCAGCAGAGTGTTGGTGGGTAGCAGAGTGCGGAGGAAGTGGAGCTGGAGTAAGTCCTTAAAAACAGACAGACCCTCCCTCAGACAGCTGCAACCGTCACAAGCCAGCTCCCCACCCCGTGACCATCCTTGAGCCATTTAGTGCTGGCCAACACTCTTGTGAGGAGGTAGGAGGCACCCTATTTTCTCCTGCCCAAACAGTGCATTCTGTTGCCTACAACAGTGAGTCTCTTGGGTAATGGACAGGATAGTTCATTCCTCCAGATGTAAAACCCCAGACTTCAGAACAGAATTGCAGTTTCCACTAGGTTACTAAAGCTGCAGATTTCCACATAACTTCCCTGGGACCCCAAAAGTCTCACTCACCTTTGTGATTCCTTTGCAACTACCAAAAGGCCCAACAGCTCAGAGCTAGTGGCTTTTCTGAGCCGCAGCCTCCCAACACCGCCATTCGTGCTTCTGAGAGAGCCGACACAAGGTGCGGGGGAGAGGAGGCTGGGAGCCAGCAGCCGGACCCCCGCCCCCCTCCCCCCATACTCCATGCTGCCCCTTCCCCCCACCCCCAGGTGCTGCAAGCTTCCCCTCTGTCCCAGAGTGCTCCATGCTCCCTTCAACTCCTCTGCCCAATGCTCACATCCGACCCCGCCCAGCAGCCAGGGAAGTTATTTGCACTGCTGAAAGAAAGACTGCAGCAAATGCTCCTGCTGTGCTTCTTCAGGACTGCAGATGGTCTTCAGCTGTGAGCACCCTTGGGTCCCTGTGCCCCCAGGATCTTTACAGTCCTATCCATCATCTCAGGCCACGGGACACAGACTGAGAATAAGGAGGGAGCTCTGGAAATGTGGAAAAAGTCCACTGCAAACCACTCAGAGCCCTTCTGTGTCAGGAATCCCAGATGGACCAGGAGAACTGGGCTAAAATAAAGGGTCCAGCCTCACAGTCCTGGGAAACCTTTTAATCCAGAACAAAACAGGCAAAGAAAATCCAGATGCAGTCCCCTCTTGGTAACACCAGAACAATGCCTGCTTATTTGTTCAGGCCCCAGCCAAACCCAACAAAATAAATGTAGTCATTCAATTTTCATGGCCTTGACTAAGACTGTCAGAGTATAACATTAATTTTATAGAAAACGTTTTCTGTATCTGAGCCCCCATTTTGCTGAAGGCAGAAAACTTCATCTTGTCAAAGTTAAATCAATGTCAGTGCCTACCCTGTCTTCATCAGTCCGGACCTCTTTCAGCCCCTTCTTGCCCATTGAGGGGCATAGGACCTTTGGATATTCACACTGAACTAAGAGGGATGCCAGGACCCCGCCAGGCTGCCTCAGGGCCCCCTGCCAATTCCCCCATCACCTGTGACTTCTCCACCTTTGGTCTTGAAGGACGGGGAACACAGGTCATGCTCTGGTGCCACCTAGACTTATCTGGGATTTCTATCAACATCTCTCTTCTGCTGCTGGGCTCTAATGGTTTGATCCTTCCCCTGAAATACTCCTAATATCAAATTCAATTTATCTACTAACTCAAAAAACAAAACCAAGGACATTTCTCCAAAGCCAATAAAAAGTTTGCAGTTGTCAAGAAAGACTGACCTCATTTTTTCCCAATCCTATTGTTTATGCAGTCAACCTTATCCTCCAACAAGTTTTTTTGACTTTTGGAACTCAAATAATAATAACGGTAATAATAACAATAATAATGGTAATTTTTAAATAGCAACAGTATTTATCCTCTAGGCAAGGAACTACAGGTTTCACTGAGCACGGTAGAGCCCAAGGAACTTGTGATCCCTAGGACCCATTTTTAGAGCCTCCCTTGTTCCAGGTGTCTGCCTTGGGTATTGAGCCTGAAAGAACAAAGAAAGGAAATGCTGGTTTTTTAAAATAAGCAGTTTTTTTGGAACCCAAAGGAGGTAAAAATGTCTTACCCCAAATCAGTGCTGTAGAAGCACTTGTTCAACAGAAACAGGAATAGCCTCTGCCGTCAAAAGCTGTGGCTCTCCTGCAATTGTCTTGAAGGGAAACACAAGCTAATAACACAAGTTGCCCTTCAAGCTGCCATTACTTGATGATTTTCCCTCTTCTTTGTGAGATTCCTTGTCACCAAAAAATAAAGCAAATTGAAAATTGAGACAGAAGATAGGAAAAGGAGCAAGTAAAGATCACAGGAATATTTACCAGCCTATAAAATTTGGAGACTTTAAAAAAAAAATAGGTGGGGCGCCTGGGTGGCTCAGTGGGTTAAGCCGCTGCCTTCGGCTCGGGTCATGATCTCAGGGTCCTGGGATCGAGTCCTGCATCGGGCTCTCTGCTCAGCAGGGAGCCTGCTTCCTCCTCTCTCTCTCTGCCTACTTGTAATCTCTCTCTGTCAAATAAATAAATAAAAATCTTAAAAAAAAAATAGGTGTTATCTTTCTGAGACACAAATGCATAAATAATGATTTTTTTAAAAGGTTTATTTATTTATTTGAGAGAGGGAGAGAGAGCACAAGTGGGGAGAGGAATAGAGGGAGGGAGAGAAAATCTCAAGCAGACTCTGGGCTAAACATGGAGCCTGACATGGGTAGGGCTGGCTCTCTCACAACCCTGAGATCATGACTTGCACTGAATCCAAGAGTTGGATGCCCAACCAACTAAGCCACCCAAATGCCCCCATGATGAAGGTTATTTTATTTCACTTTATTTCTGATTTAATTTTAACTTTCCTACTATTATACAATTTCTAATATTGATATATCATTACAAGCCATATTCAAATTTCCTCAATTATCCTAATGCTGTCCTTTAAAGTCTGATTTTTCTCTAGTATTCAAGATCTAATCAAGGGTCACATATTGCGTTTTATTTTTATTTTTTAAGATTTTATTTGTTTGTTAAAGAGAGAGAGCACAAGCAAGGGAGTGACAGGCAGAGGGAGAAGCAGACTCCCATCTGTGTAAGGAACCCAACAGGGGACTCCATTCCAGGACTCTGGGATCATGACGACCTAAGTTGAAGGCAGACACTTAACTGAGCCATCTAGGTGTCCCCTGCATTTTTTTTTTAAAGATTTATTTACTTTTAGAGAAAGGGAAAGAGCATCCACGTGTGAGGTAAGGAACAGAGGGAGAAAGAGAAAGAGTCTCAGGCAGACCCCAGGCTAAATGTGGAGTCTGACATGGGGCTCCATCTCAAGACCCTGAGATCATGACCAGAGCCGAAAAGCAGGAGTCAGGTGCTTAAATGTCTGCACTACACAGACGCCTCCATACATTGCATTTGGTTAAAATGTCTTGTTAATTTCCTTTACTCTAGGGTAGTTCCCTCATTTGGTTATTTGACTCTTTTTTCTTGAGCGGATTCAAGCTCAACATTTTTGGCAAGAATCCCATGGGGATGATACTGTATCTTCATGTGTCACACCAGAGGCCAGGAGGTTGATTTGTCCACTATTGGTGATGTTGTTCGATTACTTTGGTTAGGTGGTGTCTGCCAGATATCTCCATCATAAAAGTACCTTTTTCCTTATGTAATTAGTAAGTGACATAGGGATGATCCTTTGAGACTGTGAGAATTTCCTTTACCCAGTGGCTTTGGCATCCATTAGTAACTCTTACCTAAGTTAATTATTATGATGGTGGTTGAAAAATGATGGCTTTGTAACTCTGCCATTCCTCTGTATTTACTAACTGGCATTCTTCTACAAAGAAAGGCTTTTCTTTCACCCCTCTCTCTTTTATTTAGTACAAATAAAGACTGGTAGAGTCTTTTGTTAATGTAATATATTACTATCTACTACTGCCATTATTAATTTTTATACTCAAGTTATCCCAAATTTGGTTAGGGGAACCCCTTTAAATAAATTATGTGTCCTTTTGACATTTCCCCTTCAGTATTTCTTTGAACCCTTAAGAATTAGTATTTAAAATGAAAGAAAAATGGGGTGCTGGGTGGCTCAGTGGGTTAAGCGTCTGCCTTCGGCTCAGGTCATGATCCCAGGATCCTGGGATCGAGTCCCACATCAGGTTCCCTGCTCAGCCCGGGATCCTGTTTCTCTGTCTCCCTCTGCCTCTGCCTGCCACTCTCCCTGCTTATGCTCTCTGTCGAATAAATAAATAAAATCTTGAAAAAATAATAAAAATAATTTTAAAAAATAAAATGAAAGAAAAAGATTAAGGGAAATGTGGAAAGAGGAAAAAGAACCATGAAGGACTAGACAAGAGGAGACTTATGGTTTCAACTAAAACAGAGATCTTATCTTCAACTAGAGCTCCCCACCGTCCACTACAGGGGTCCAGACATGCTCTGTGGCCATAGGAACAGGTCTAACAATAGTCTATGTGCTTGGGTCATAGTCTTGTGGGAAGAACTCAAGATTTGTCCTCCAATAGGTTCCAAAATTCTGTTATGGCCGGCAAATAACCTGTTTTCAGAGGGGTGGAGAAAGGTAGGAATCATCCTAAGGGCACGGGAAGTTCAGCACAACTGATTGGTCCTTGGTTGTTAAAGGACATCGAAGTTCGCAAGATAAAGTGTGGGAACTATTAGATAAACCCACCTCCAGCCAGCCCTGAATGTGAGAGAGAGGCAACTCTCCATGAGAGATTTAACAATCCTGCTTTGGGCCCCTTCTAAGAGAGCCACTCTTCCCTGAGCAGCAGAGCCCCATGCAGCTGTGGTTCCAGGGAAGCCGAGGAAAAATCGACGGTGGCTGAGGGATCATCCGGTCAAACAGAATTGACACCACAGGGGGGCTTCTTCAGGAGTACCAAGGATCGACCCCCAGAAACACTTCAGAGTAGGAGAGAAAGGGGACTGTTTGGATAATTGTGCAGAGACAAGAGCCAGATTAATATGGGTTACACAATAAATAGTGCTTTACCTGGATGGCAAACAGAAATGATAACTATCCCTGAATCAAAGGCTCAGTGGGATTCCACTATGTCTCAAGGTCAACCAGCGAGTGAGGGGTATTCACCGGGCTTGAACTCTTAGCCCAATACTTTTTTCCACCTAGCAGAGGGGGTGTTGAAGAATTCTAGAAGAAGGGAAAGGGAACATATCTAAGAGAAAAATGCAGATGACAATGACATAGACGGAGCCATCAAATGATCTACATACAATAGTCAAAGAGGCCAGCTCAGGAGAACACTATTATTGGGATGGGAAGGATCAAGAATGTACCTTACTATGGTGAAATGAAGTGGAGAGAAAGGAGAAGTTGAACCTCAACAAAAACAAAAAAGATCACAAAGGAGACAGAAGGTAAGAAGTCAGAGAACAAAGAAAAAGTCAGTTCCTCTCCCTTTAATATCATCCATTCATTTTGGGGGGCAACGCCCACTATTCAAAAGCATTCAGAGTCTAGGATGCCTTTGTGGAGACACCTCAACAAAAACACAACATCAAACCTTTATGAGAATGCCTGCCAGTCCCTAATACAAACCTTTGCTTTTCTATTTTAAACCCCTGAGCATCATTTACAGGAAAAATACACTTTCCTTCCAAGACTACATACAGCTTATATGCATTGTCTGTTGCCTCCCCCTAGTGATTGCGTATGTGATGTGCACTAAGAATCCATTGACAGAGTTGGAAAATTAAGTGACCAATGATCACAATAATCGTGCTTTCTACTTGGCTGGCATTGCACGGTCCTCCAAATGCTCTCATACATGTAGTCTCCATATCCTGACCACAGTCCTGTGAAATAGGCACCAAATGGCCTCATGCTGACATTGCTTCAGAGCCTGTTCCCCAAAACTGGGAAAGGAGAACATACTAAGAGTTTAGAGTCACACCCTCCTGTGAAGCCTGGTGCTGCCACGCATCCCTTTGTGATTTCCAGCCGGTGCCTTCTGTGCTGTGCCTGCATTGCTGGATGCACGGAATGGGGCCGAGACGGCAGGTGTCGGAGAGCTGCGGGAAGGGCTCAGTGAGTCCGATCTGTACTGGCCTGTGCGTTGTGCCTGAGGTGAGCGAAGGCCCGTGCAAAATTTATGGTTGTCGCTGCTGCCGCTATTGGTAATGGCATCTTGGGGGAGGGGTTTCTACTTCCTTAGAAATCCATTCATGGTTTCTGGACCTCCTCAGAGGCATTTCTTCCTTGAAACTGAAAAACATGCAGCTAGAAAGTACTAAAATATACTTTCTTTTGTTTAAGTATCCTCATCTTCCAGTTACTTCTCCCTTTGGGACCTGGCTGATGACCTGTTACACACTTTACTTTTAAAGAAGAATGCTGGCATTTCACAAGAGTCCCCTTCTGCCGTCCCTCACCTTCGGTCACGAGCCTAGAGCGACACGCAAACCCACAGGACACTCTTTCCCGCTGCTCCCTCAGCTTCTGCGAATTTCTCTGTCCATGCCCTAGGCACCCAGGTTCCTGAGCACAACCAGAAGAGTGTGTTCAGACCAGACTTTGTTCAGCAAAGATGCTCTTACTCAAAGGCTTTCTACCATGGTGGATAAAGAGAAGTCAGTGATCATGAGGAAAGGGAGAAAAATACACAGGAAGCTCTTTAAGACTAAATCAGGGGCGCCTGTGTGGAGCAGTCAGTTAAGCAACTGACTCTTGCTTTTGGCTCAGGTCCTGATCTCAGGATTGTAAGATCAAGCCCTAGGTTGGGCTCCATGCTCACCATGGAGTATGCTTGTCCCTCTTCCCCTGCTCTCTCTCATTCAAACAAACAAACAAACAAACAAACATACATCAGACTTGTTCTTTGGTCAAGCTCATGAAGTACATGTGCACACATAGAAGCCCACAGAGGTTCAGAGCAGTTATAGGCTCATGAGATCTATTTGGGGATGGTGAGGATTAACTCCTATAGTTGGCTACCAAAAATAGGTCCAGCACCTGGAATGAGCAGATGTCAGGATGCAGAGCAGTTTGTTTCCGAGCACTTTTGACACCCTAGGAGTCACCCAGGCATAAGGTTAACAAGGGTTAACTTCTGTCTCCACTCCCTGACAAGGTCAAGACTTGCCAGGTCTCTTTTCAGTCTCAGGAGATGACAAGTTGGGGAGAAAGAAAAAGGGAAAGCAGGGACTACAGAAATGGTTTTATCCCGATGCTGCCTTCCTCCACAGTGAAAAGGAAACAGTCAGTCTTGGCCAGACCTGTTTTGAATCCTGGTTCTACCCCTCCCTGGTTAGTGTATCCTGAGAAAGTTCTTCAATCTCTCCGGTCCTCAGTTTTCTCATTCTTAAAATGGGCATAATAATAACTCCTTCTTGCAAGGAAATCAAGAGGAGTAGAGGAACGTGTAAAATCCTGGATCCTCTTAGGCAGGCAGTAAGTGGAACTTTTGTCATTGTTCCCTTGTAACCTAGTCAAAGGCCCCTGGTCCCATCAGCGAGAGTGTGATCACAGCCCTGCCATTTTGCCCTACGTGATCACACAGGGTCCTCCAGTGCCTCGAGGCTAATGGCCCTTACACGGTGCCTCTTGTGTTATTCTTGTGCTTAGGCGTCATTAATTGTTTCAGAGATCCGTTAGGCACAACCCTCCCGAGATTCCTACTGTGCCCCAGAATAGCTTACAATTCTTCACATTAAAAATGAGCATCCTGCACTCTTCATTTCTTACCCCAAGCCCTCTGGGACATGTTTAAAACAATAATCAAAGCAGCATAACCAGTTGACACAAGTCTTGAATAAAAGCAGGCTGCACCTAATCCCATTCCTCTTGAGCTCATTAAGTGACTTACAGTCCCACTTTAAATAAAGCCTTTCACTCCAGCGGCTGAGCCTGAGAAGCTGCTGAACATCTTAAAGTCACTGCTCGTTACTTAGGTCCTCCTCCTCGTTCCTCCTGAACGCCCCCTTTCTGCTCACCCTCAGCCTCCTCTCCTTCAACACCCTTCCCGCTTTCTTGCTCTGCGCCCCCAGTATCCACAGATGATGACGGTGACATCTGATAACATGTATGGCACACTTACAATGTGCCAGGCATTGTTAAAAGCAGTTTACACGTGCTATGTCTTTGCCTTCTACAACAAACCCATGTGTGCATTTTTCACACGAGATGACTAAAGCACCCACATGTCTGAGGAACCCAGGACCACAGAACCAGTGGACACCCAAACCCACCAGGCACTGAAGAGCTCTCAGCCATCTTCAAGGCCTTCCTATGCCCATGTCTTCCCCAACCCCTGACCAGGGCCTGTCCTGTCTGCCTCCCCGGTTAGCCCTGACTTTAGTCTCTCTCATCTGCATTTTCCTGTTTTAGCTCAGGGTCTCACTGCCTCTTGCCTGGATTCTTACTGCTGCCACCTCTCCACTGGCCTCACTGCCACTAGTGTGTCTCCTTCCCCACATCATTCTCCACGTGGCCGCATCATTCATTCGGTTCTTCAGTCATTTAACAAAATAGTACAAAGCAGCTATCACAGGCCAGCACTGTAATAGCTTTGGGTTCATCCAAATGGTAAGATAGTCCCTGATCCCAAGGAGCTCTTGGTATTGGAGAAGTCAGACTCGGGGATAACGGAAAGAAAGACTGTATGACAAGTAGTGCAGAAGCTCAGAGGACTACTAGGTTCTGCCCAGCATTGTGTAACAATTAAGACTGATTTCTGCTGTAAATCACTATAGTGGTTTAAACAGAGTTGGTGCTTTGTTGTTGTTTCAAAAAATGTACTCAGGAGTCTGGAGGTGAGAAGTTACAGGGATAGGTCAGAGTTTCAAAGATTTGGGGGTTTCTTTTCTGGTATTTCTTTGGTTTGTCCTATATGCCACAAGATGACTGCTATATCTCCAACCATTGTGCCTGTGTTCAAGGCAGGTAAAGAGAAAAGGCAAAAGGGCTAGATGAGCTCATGTATTCCTTTTCTTTTTTCCTTTTGAATCAAGTGAGATTTTGCTTTCTAAGAAGTCCGTTCTGTAGTCTTCAACTTAGGGTTCACAGCCCAGATCTGAGCTATATCACCACCCTTTGCTGCAAGGGAAGCTGGAAAAGTGAGTATTTGGCTTTTCAGCCTCTAATGGGGGGCGGCAAAGGAGAAGGATGTTGGGTGTGGCTGTTTAAGTGGACAAGCCACATATGATCAGAAAAGTTTCAGGGCAAAGACTATGCTTGCTATGGTCTGAATGTGACCTCCCAAAATTTGTATGTTGAAATCTTACCCCCAGATGATGGGATTAGGTGGTGGGACCTGTAGGGAGGAACTAGGTCATAAGGAAGGAGCCATCATGAATGGGATTGGTGCTCTTGTGAAAGAGGCCCAAGAGAGTTCCCTTGCTCCTGAATTGTACCACGTGAAGGCACAATGAGAAATCTGTGACCTGGAAGCCAGCCCTTACTCCACCATGCTGGCACCCTGATCTCAAACTTCCAACCTCTAGAACTGGAAGAAATAAAGTTCTGTTTTCAAGCTACCCAGTGCAAGGCATTTTGTTATAGAAGCCTGAAAGGACAAAGATATATCTAAACCGAGTCTTGATTCCTAATTCACACATTCCATAAATGAGTGCCATGATGGATATGCTGATTCTCATTCAGAAATGCTTTAAGAGTGAAACTTTAGGGACAGAACTGTCTTGTCATCATTATCATGTACCCGCTCAACAACAGGACAGATTTAGATGAAGATGGAAACACACCTAACATTATCCATCACCATTTCCTGTATCTCTGCCACTCCCCACCCTACTACATTCCCTTCTTTGCCTGTATCTCCCACTTCAGGCCTTAGTTTAGATGTTGTGTTCTCCTGAGCCATCCCTGACTTGGCTCAGTGGACCTCCCACACGACTTTCCATGATTTGTAACCCCATGCGGCCCCTTGAGCTCTGTGGAGACTCTGCTGTGTTCCAGACCCAGATCTCCTAAAGACTTAAAAACTTGAATGAATAAAAGTCATACGTCTGCCATATCGCATCTCACTTCCCCCACAACCGGGGGTAATTGGCTGTGCTGTATGTGGGACAATGCTACACAGCTAGAACATGCTGTGACAACAAGTAAGCCCCGGTGGCTGAACAGATTATTTCTTGCCCACTCAGTATGTGTCCGCACAGATCTCCTCCAAACACGGATCTGGAATCTGACAGAGCTCTCTGGTGTGACTCCATCAACCTGATCCTGCATTCCTAGCCATGGAGATCTTGCACTTGTACTTGCCTTGTTGTAGCATACCTGTATTTATAGGAAGTGCCTTTATTCTTAGCCAGAAAGCAAACAAACAAGCAAAAAACACCTGAGAAGTAAAGCCAAGAAGGAATGGGCTTAACTTTGATATGATCCAATACCAAGAAGCTACTTCCTGTGGAGATCTGTAGAAAATCCTAACACAGGAATCGAAATTAGAAGAAGACAAACCAATAAATTAGGCTGAGAGATGGTGCTCAAAGGATCTAAACCAGTTTCCTGGCAGCAAGGACCCGATTCCCCTGCCTCAAACACACCTCAGTGCACGTGCCAGCCCCTTGCAAGTATTTGCTATAGGAGGCTGATGTAGTTTGTCATGGGAGGGAGGAAAATTAACATCAGCCACATCGCATCTCACTTCCCCCACAACCGGGGGTAATTGGCTGTGCTGTATGTGGGACAATGCTACACAGCTAGAACATGCTGTGACAACAAGTAAGCCCCGGTGGCTGAACAGATTATTTCTTGCCCACTCAGTATGTGTCCGCACAGATCTCCTCCAAACACGGATCTGGAATCTGACAGAGCTCTCTGGTGTGACTCCATCAACCTGATCCTGCATTCCTAGCCATGGAGATCTTGCACTTGTACTTGCCTTGAGGGCAAGAGCAGCTCTATTGCAACTTGCTGCTTCCTTCTTCTTCAATGCATAGGCAGCTGATGTACGTACCTTTAGCTTTTATCTGCTGCCGTCTTTTCCTCCTTCCGATGGTCCTTCTGGAAAGAATCCAAGACAATCCCACTGGCTTTCTCCCTCCTGTGCCTCCTGTCTGGCCTACCACAGACATCCACATATCTTTCATTCTGAAAAGTTTGTGTAATGCAAGCCATTCAGCTTAGCCACTTCTCCCCTAACCTGCCAAAGAAGCCACCACCTTTTGGCCTTCGGATTTTCCCGAAGTCATTCCCCAGTCCATTCTTTTCCAAATGGAGAGGATACATTACAAGCTCTAGAGATGGTCCCATTGAAAGCCCTCCCTCTTGACTGGAGATGAAGGATTCCCACCATCCACCTATTTCTCCCCTTTGGTGAAGGTGGGACTCAGCAGAAGAACAGCAATCTCTGAAAAACCCTCTTACCTCATTGCTAACTCTGAACCCCTTTATGACATCAGAGTGGATGGAATTAAAAGCAGCAGCACCATTTCCCCCATCTTCCACTTCCAGTCCTGCAGATTTCAGAATCTCACCACTTGACACATTTGCTTCCACTTTTATTCAGATATGGAGCTCTTTGCCCGGCATGTGTGAAGGACAGGGGTAATGGAACTTAGTTTATCACCAAAGAACTGGAGATAAGATGGACCATTGAGAAAGGGATAAAATCAATAGGCAGTGTAACTTTTTTTTCAAATGTTGTCAAGGGGCAAAGGCCTCCGTAAGGGCAAACGACAGGAACAGTGGCATTTAGAGGCCAAGAGATCTAGAATGATGCAGGACTGTATCAGAGGATAGGACACTGGAGAATAATTACAAGGTTCAAGGTGTGGTCAAAGGTGTGAAAGGGATGAAGGTCTTTGGAGTCTTTCAAATAACGGCCCTCTCCCCAGCCACATCCTAATCCCCAGAACCTGTGACTATGTTATGTTATATGACAAGGGCCACCTGCGACTGTGATTAAGGATTTTGAGATGGGAAGATGATCCCGGATTATCCAGGTGGGCCTTCAATATACTCACAAGGGTCTCTGTAAGAGGAAGGCAAGAAAACCAAAGGATTACATGTGACAACAGAAGTTATGTGTTTGGAATGACACAAGCAAGGGCTGCTCACCAGCCAAGGAATGCAGGGGCCCCCAGAAGACAGAATAGGGAACAGATTCTCCTTGAGAGCCTCCAGAAGGAACAAATCCTGCTGACACCTTTCGTCTACTGAAATTGACCTGGTGCTTCTAGCCTCCTGTAAGACAGTTAAGTTTGTAATGATTGAAGCTGCTAAGTTTATGGTAATTTATTATACAGCCATTATCAACTCTATAGGAGTCAAGGTCTAAATCTTTATTCCAACTGATTGGAGAGAAAAATCCCAACATTAGTCAATATGAAGAATAACATTCATGCACATTCAGGTTTGGAGTAGTGGAGATAGAGAAATTCATCAAAGAGGAAGGAAACTTAAGATGAACTTGTTTTCAAGAAAATACTCCTGGGGCGCCTGGGTGGCTCAGTGGGTTAAAGCCTCTCTGCCTTTGGCTCAGGTCATGATTTCAGGGTCCTGGGAGCCTGCTTCCTCCTCTCTGCCTCTCTGTCTAGTTGTGATCTCTGTCTAGTTGTGACCCCTCTGTCAAATAAATAAAATCTTAAAAAATATATATATATTCCTTGTGTGGCATAACCTGGAAATATCAAAAAACACCAAGGAAACCACCAATTGGCACTTTACATCTTTTTTAAGTTTTGGGAGAATTCCGTTTTCAAGGTAGTAGGCTGACATGCTGCAATCTCTCTCCACCTCCCTGAATTTGTAGAAATTATAGAAATGATATAAAAATAATAAATATTTGGCAATGTTTGAAAATAAGAACTCTCAGTTGACAAGAAACTGCAAAGAAAATGCAAAAGAAGAAAGAAAGTTAAAAACCACAATGCATGATTTTCAAAGTGTGGTCACCAAACCCACATCAGCATCACTTGAAACTCATTCCAAATTGCAAATTCTTGAGCCCCATCTCAGACCTAACAAACCAGAAATATGGTAGGAATATATCAATTAACAATTTGAATTTAACAAACAGAAAATATCCATTCCCTTCAATTGCTTGGAATATTTAAAAATATTGACTACTGGCAACCAAGGAATTGAAGAAAATTCATTGTTGTATTTGGGTTCAAGTTTACTAGAGCTGCATTGTTTTATTACTTGTACAGCTAGCAAGGAGAAAAACTAGATGCCCAGGGCTGAAAAGCCTGCACAATTTAGATGGTGATCAACACAATTCATCAACCTAAGAACAAATTTCCATTTTCTACAACTATCATCTATAGATTACAATACCATGTTTTAGATATTTTGAAATGAATACTGCTTTGAGCAGATAAACAGAAGCTCAGTATTTTGGCAATGAATGAAATCCCAAGAACTCTGTATCGAATAGCTCAGAAAGAACCTGCTCTTAATTCAAACTCATGACTTCTTGATTCTTCATAGCAAGAGAATGCATAAATGTAAATAAGACCTTCACCTACCTCTTTGACTCTGTTTCCTGTGTTCCTGAGATCACCAGAAAATAAATATTACCCAATTCTTTCTCATTTTCTAACTGAAGAGGATAAGAACTAGCCTGGTAATTTGAGATTTCAAATCACTTCATTTAATGAACTCATTTCCTGCCACAACTTCACATTCTTGCTGATAAATCTTTTATTCTAAACCAAAACTAAATGATTTTTGTTGTTGTTGTTTTTAATTTCTTTCTCCTAAAGTCTCCACAAACTCTGGAGATTGGTGTCATATAAGGCATATTCACAGACCAAATGCAATATTAGGAAATAATACTTTAAAAATCCATGATTTGGCTGCCTGGATGGCTCAGTCAGTTAAACATCCAAATCTTCGTTTCTGATCAGGTCATAATCTCAGGATCATGGGGTCAAGCCCCACGTTGGGCTCTGCATGGAGTCTGCTCCAGATTCTCTCTCCTTCTACCTCCACTCCTCTCACTTTCTTGCTCTCAAAAGAAAAAATCCATGATGTGAAAAATACACACTCCAAAAAAAAATAATCTCTTACCTTAAAGGAAATAAAGTTACATAAAATTTTCACAAATTGGTGATATTTAAATGTCCCTTTGAGGAATATGCCAAATAAACTGTGGTATATCCATAGTTAAAAATGAAGAAAAGAAAAGAAAAAAAAGCTCCATGTATAAATTTTAAAGCTAATATTAGGCAAATAAAGCAAATAGCAGAATGATTTATATAAAGTTCAAAGACATGTGAAATACATACTATTTCTGGCTACACATATATATATTAATTGTGTAACATGAAATTAAATGATAAACATCACCTTTGGTGCAGTGGCTACCTCTGGACCAGGGCGGGGTATACACGCCTTTTAAACTGTACCTTACTTTAAAAAAAAAAACAAAAACAAAAACAAAAAAACCCACAAAACCTTATGCAGGACAAAATGTTACTTGCTATTGAGAGGATACTCATAGGTTTTTTTTCTGTATGATTTTCTGTATGTCTAAAATACTTCTGATTTTTTAAAAATTAATAACTGAAAGACAACAAAATCCTCCCATATCAAAATCTGTGGGATGCAAAATAGTACAGAGAACTTAGCCTTAAAATGAATTAGAAAACAAGAATTGAAAATAAATTATAAGGGGCGCCTGGGTGGCTCAGTGGGTTAAGCCGCTGCCTTCGGCTCAGGTCATGATCTCAGGGTCCTGGGATCGAGTCCCGCATCGGGCTCTCTGCTCGGCAGGGAGCCTGCTTCCCTCTCTCTCTCTCTGCCTGCCTCTCCATCTACTTGTGATTTCTCTCTGTCAAATAAATAAATAAATAAATCTTTAAAAAAAAAAAAAAAAAAACCAAAGATTGCTAAAAAAAAAAAAAAAAAAAAAAGAAAATAAATTATAAGAACAAGAAGTTGGCAAAGTGCAGCAAAATAAACAAACAAAAAAAATAAAATGTTTTTAACATTTCTAATTCACTAATCATTGAATGAAATATAAACAAAATACAAGTAAGAAAGTGCTGATAGTTGCCCAGTGTTGGGGAAAAAAACATGCCAGGACAAGCAGCTCTAAAATTTTTGGTCTTGGAAATCCTTTATACTTTACAAAGCTTTTTTGTTATTTCTATAACATTCAATGTACTAGAAATTGAAACCAAGAAACATTTTAGATGTCATTTCTTATTTTTTTTTTTAAAGATTTTATTTATTTATTTGACAGACAGAGATCACAGGTAGGCAGAGAGGCAAGCAGAGAGAGAGGAGGAAGCAGGCTCCCTGCTGAGCAGAGAGCCCGATGCGGGGCTCGATCCCAGGACCCTGGGATCATGACCTGAGCCGAAGGCAGAGGCTTTAACCTACTGAGCCACCCAGGCGCCCCTAGATGTCATTTCTTATTTTAAAATAACAACATAATGAATATGTTTTTGTTAAATGTAACTTCATTTTCCAAAATAAAACCAACCAAAAAGATGTAGCGAGAAAACTGGCATTACTTTACATGTTTGCAAATTTCTTTACTACATGGCCTAATGGAAACCAACTACTTCTGTGTGCAATCTGCTGTGATGTGCTGTCTGGGTTGAAGTATATGAAGAAAACCTGGCCTCTGGACACAAATAACATGTCATTGGAAAACAGACCAGCAGCCTTTCAGACCACTGTGGATGTTCTCAGACAGAAGAGCAAAACTCAACATGTTATAATCACAGATTAATTACAACATGGAGTCTGAAACCCCATCAGTGAGCTTTTGCACTGTTACACTGAAATCCATTAGAATGGATCTCATCACCATGCATGATTTTGTGAACACTGTGTGTTGGTCATTCTCCCCTCCCTGTCGGTTCTTCTCAACCTGAGTAATTTTCTTAGGGCTTCCTGCCTCAATTGGCTGCAGTGGTGGCAAGGGGAGTCACTAGAGACAGAGAACACAGGACTCTCTCTCTGGATGTTCCTTTCCTCTCTCAGGGATCTGCTTATAACACACTGGGAAAAGGTGGACAGTTGAAGATGGAAGAGGGAAATATGAAACTGTCCCAAATTGGAACAGACCATGTTATGAACTTCTTGCCACTTCAGAGGCAAAAAGGTGAATGTGTATTGATTCGGATGTTGAGGGAGAGGACACAAAATTAATGAGATTGGACTGAAACCTTAATTTAGTAATTTAAAAATTGTTTTAACTTTTAAAAATTCAAACATATGAAGAGGTTGAAAAATAATTACACATTTTTTCCAAGGAACTACGCTGTAAAGGGAAGGGAGAATGGCAAGAGAAAGGAAGGATTTCTGTTTTCTTTTTTCAGATGGCAGAGACATAGGTATATTTATAGACAATCGCCAAGGAAAAAGGTTGAGAGATGATATGGTATCTGGCCTTCCAATCAATTTTCCAGTGGTTTGCTGAAGGCAGCCAGGTAAGCCCTGAGGTAGTCCAAATCCTCAGGCCAATCATCACTGGCCATGAGCAGCCTCTTCAGTTTATCTCTACATATGTAACTTTAGAAACACTATCTGGTGTACACGGGATGATATGAAAAGGCACCACTTCAAATAATTCTCAAACTATAGAAATGAATTTCATCCATTCATTTGTTTCAATACCTGAGCACAAATAAGTGTTAGGCACTTGAGCAAGGGTAGGAAAAAGCAAAGAACAGAAGAGAAGATTCCTGCCCTCATGCAGCAACTTTCTAGCAGGAAGAAGAGGTGTGACCAAGTATATACTGGAGGCTATAAACATTGTAATAACAAAAACAGGTAGGTGGATAGGGAGGCAGGGGGGATACTGGATGATCCAGAAAGACCTGGTGAGAAAGGTGACATTCAGATTTCCAGATGGTGAAAAAGCAAGCCACAACTGACATCCAAGAGAAGAGAGTTTTAAGTAGAAGCATTAATGAAATAGCAAGGAGACCACAGTATGGGGCACCTTGGTGGCTCAGTGGGTTAAGCCTCTGCCTTTGGCTTAGGTCATGATCTCAGGGTCCAGGGATTGAGCCCCAATCAGGCTCTCTGTTCAGCAGGGAGCCTGCTTCCCCCCCCCCCCCCCGCCCCTCTGCCTGCTGCTCTGCCTACTTGTGATCTCTCTCTGTCAAATAAATAAAATCTTAAAAAAAAAAAAAAAAAAAAAAAGGAGACCACAGTATGGCCTAACAGACACTTTCATATTCAGTAGCACAAGACAGCATTCAGTGGTTAGTTAGCATCTGTAGGGTTCAGTGCTTGCATCAAATTATCTAATTAATTAGAACTTCCTCAACAAAAAATAACACATGCAAATTATATAACATAGTGCCTGACAAGAAGGACACTAAAAAGTTACCTATTATTGGTTAATAACAGTTAAGTGTAAAAGCAGAGCTCTTCCACCAAAAGCTGGAGTGGTGGGTCTGAAAGCTAAATTGTCGCCTCGGCCTTTCTGCAGCACACAGGACACAGTTCACAGTGCACAGAGCCACACAGAAGACCCAGAACTCCCCTTACAGAAGCTGTATGAGTAACAATACCTATCTTACCTTGTCCAAGAGCTGCAATTAATAACTGTGTTCTAAATTATGTTCATCGGTATAGCTAATGAGATCTGCTAAAGCACAATGAAAATTAGAGCAAGTTTGAATAATAAGCATCCCTTTATTTGCTGACGCCATTACAAAAAACGGATTACATTAGCAACAAAAAAGTGTCTTCTTGAAGTCAGAGGCAGTCCCCCCCCAAATGTTAAGTAAAACAGTGTACAACATCAGTATTAAAATGTTAAATTTTATATTGTCTTTACCACTTTTGATCTTCTGAACAATTTTATTGAGCAAAATAAGATAAAAGATTACATGTTTATTTTATCTTCAGGAATGTAAAGGTCTAATTATTCAAACAGTTTTTTATTATAAAACTAAACTCTGAAGGTGTCTACAGAGTTGGCTTTTTTTTTTCTCTCTTTAAATCAGTAGTCTAACAAGGATTAGAAAAGACAAAACTCTGTTCAGTGTTTCCGACAAAGTAGAAAGGGTGAAAACATAAATAAGGCTTTAATTTGGCAAAATATAATACAATGCCTTCTGTTATCCTTGAATGAACAGTTTCCCAGTTACTTCACTCTGTAAAAGATCAGAAAGAAACAAATTCATTTTAAAAGAAGAAATAAAAGGCAATCAGAAGACATTTGTCAAACACCAAACATACATACTCTATTTGATCCAGCATGGCTCTTTCAACTAGGATCAAAGCAATTATACTAATGGTAATCAAAAACAAGGGAGAAATAACAGGAATCAGAAGTTTTTGAGGTGGATTTAAAAATATGAGTGAAAACCTCAGACCAAACAGAGTAATGTGGGGATTTAAAAATACCATTAGAAAATTTAAGAGAACATTGGGAATACATTTTT
The DNA here is from genome assembly GCF_964662115.1 of Mustela nivalis. NCBI lineage: Eukaryota > Metazoa > Chordata > Mammalia > Carnivora > Mustelidae > Mustela > Mustela nivalis. Next base: position 43,872,552 of record NC_139025.1, read on the forward strand.
GTTAGTTCTACTCAAGAAAATATAAAGCTAATGAGATGAGTAGCACTGAAATTTACAACTCTCCCCCATGAATAAAAGTTTCAGACAGAAATTTTCTGAGGTCATGTGAAGCTTTCCAAGTCAGATAAAATGACTGTAAGAAATTAAACCTCAAAAGTCATTAGAAGGACTAAAAAAACTTAACCAGATCCAACATATAAATCCTGGTTTGGGAAAAATAGCTAAAAAGATACTTGCAGTATAAATGGGGAACTTGAATATGGGTTTAATAATGGGTAATTTTATGTAACTACTGGTTTTGTTTGGATGTGATAGTGGTACAATGCATTTATAACAGAATGCTTTTGTTCTCCAAAGATGCATACCCAAGTGCCTAGGAATAAGCTGTCAAATCTGAAAGGTACTTTCAAACAGTTTGACATTAACCAAATACGTTTATACATGGAAAGAAATGAAGCAGGTAAAGGATGTATGAGTGTTGCACTATTCTTTCAGCTTTTCTTTATGTGTGAACTTTTTCAAAATAAAAAGGGAAAAAGAATGAGAAAGCGAAAAAGTGAAGTTATCACTGGCTATTATGTTCTCCATTAAAAACAAGATTAACACTGGATCAGAAAGTCTACATAGCCCACAGGTACAGGACACTTTAAGTGCTACGTAAACACACAACAGAAAATGAAAATCAGTGATAGCCAAGTGTAAAGTGTAGATATAAAAGCTACTTTTTACTCTGGACACTAATCCTTATACTTCAATACCACTATAAAAGAATATCTTTCAGAAACAAGAGACAACTACATCATAAGATCTATTTGTCACACAGAACAGGGAGAGCACCTATATATAAAACACATACACAAAACATCACCTCAATTTTTTCTGGGTAACACTAAGAGTCTCTCCAACTCACTATTGCCAACAAAATACTTTAGAAAAAAGTCAGAATTGACAACCCAAACTGTAAGATGCTGGCAACAAAGGATTAGACAGAATGAGGAGGGAAAAAAAAGCATCAAGAAAAAGAGGTCAGGGCACAGAATGCCTGAATTACAAAAGAAAAGTACTCACTAAGAGCACAGGCACTGGGCAGAGATCACCTCAATTTAAATCCCAGCTCACCCAGCCACTAACTGCATGACCTTGGGCAAATTACTGAACCTCTGAGGTTCGGCTGTAGAATGGCAATTAAAAAAATAAACACCACCACCTACCTACCCACTGCCCTGGGTTGCTGTGAAGAATAAGCAAATGACCACAAGTCAGAAGCCTCTCAAGCTTAGAGTGATACTCATAAAGTGACTGCTGTTAAAAATCAACCTCCTCCCTCCACAGGATTCCATAAACGGGACCTGAGTGTTACAGTCTGAGTGTTTGTGCCTACCCCCAAAATTCATATATTGAAATTGTAATCCTCCAGTGTAATGGCATTTGGAAGTGGGGCCTTTGGAGGACTCCACCATCATGAATGGGATTAGTGTCCTTCTGAAAGGGATCCCAGACAGCTCCCTTGACCCTTCTGCCACGCATGGACTGTCAGAAATAAATGTTATTTAAGCCACCCAGTCTATGCAATTTTTGTGATAGCAGCCCAAACAGACTAAGACACTGGAGTAATGAAATCTTCTGATATGGTCAGACATATAGTTTGAACACTTAGAAGACAAGCAAATATGAAAGAAACATAAGGAAAAATAGATATCTGGGAACAACAACAACAAAAAGCATACTATAAAGTACTAGTATTGTTAGCCCAAAGCTTAAAAAAAAAAGGTATCTTAATTCATACAAAGGAAGGAAAAAGATGACAATCTTCTATTTTTGGGGTGGGGGGATAGGAGATAGGAAGACTTCTAAAATAAAAGAAAGGTTAAAGTTTTATAAATTAAGGATATAAGGTCAATACACATACCCCTACAGCTCAGAGAAAGGCTAAGTAATGTATATTAGAATTCAAAAAATTAAATAACTGCACATCGTCATCCCATTTTTGCTTTTTTTAAAGATTTTGTTTATTTATTTGATAGATCACAAGTAGGCAGAGAGGCAGGCAGAGAGAGAGGAGGAAGTAGGCTCCCTGCTGAGCAGAGAGCCCAATGCGGGGCTCAATCCCATGACCGTGGGATCATGACCTGAGCCGAAGGCGGAGGCTTTAACCCACTGAGCCACCCAGGCGCCCCCCCAGTTTTGCTTTTTAATAACTGTTTTTCCCTTAACAAATATGATATATACTTGCTGTATATCTTAAAAAGAAGCAAGTTTCCTGACATCAGATATTAACCTATTAGCTAAGTTTTGATGATTAATAAGCTGTATTTCCAATTTAATCATCACGTAATAGTGGGTTTGTTTTTCTCATCCAATATATGTACTAGTTTTAAAAGAGTTCACAAGAGGGGCGCCTGGCTGACTCAGTTGGTTGAATGTCAGACTCCTGATTTCGGCTCAGGTCGTGATCTCAGGGTTGTGAGATGGAACCCTGCATCAGGTTCCACACTGGCCATCCAGCCTGCTTAAGATTCTCACTCTCCCTCTGACCCTTCCCACCACCCCCTTTTTAAAAGGAAAAAAATAGTTCACAAGAGGAAGAATACACCCAGCTAAAAATGATGGCTGAAGTTTTAAAGGGTACAAAGAAGGCTGTGGAACCAAGGAAACTGTGGGGAGGGGCTACCACCGCCAATGCCAGGTAGAACTTACAGAAGAAAGAGTTCTCAAATGCCTAGCAGACGCTTTTCTTCATACAATCCATTCTATCCTTCACACTGCACTGCTGATGCTCAACCACCTTTCCACCTGCCAAATTTGGACTGAGGTTCATTAGCTGATGAAGAGTTATCACTTAGAAAAGCTGCAGCCAAACTATAGTTTGTTTTTAGCTATGTTGCCAGGATATACATATTTAACAAGTTACTACAATTTCATAAATCAAAGAAAAACTCTGAAAAATAAAAGTGTTATACTACCAACAATCAGTAGAAGTCTCAAATTTAATATGAAAATGACCAATGTGGAAATAGGTTCGTAAGACTTAGTATGAGCAGACCACGTGTTTGGGAAGAAAAAGAAACACTAAAGAACACCTTTGAGGTGCCAGAGAGATACTACTGATAAGGTTGAAAGGCACAGGGTAGGAAGTAATCTTACAATTTTTGAGGCTCTCAGAAATGAAGTCCTTTCCTTATCACACCAAGGCCTATGGGATGACTTCAGCCTATTTAGCATATAACTATTTTTAATCTCTTATACTGGAAATTTATACTTTCAGTATCAAAACAAAGGCCTGTATCAGATCTAGCAATCAGGAAATCACTAATGACCTCAGCAAAAAAGTTTTCATCAGAATGCATTCTAGTGTACACAGAGCTGTTAAAGCAAGTAAAGAAGTAGATACTGTGAGAATAGTTTCTTATTTTAAGAATCTCTGTTAAACAGTAATGTTAAAAAAAAATTAGGGTGGTAACTGAAGGAAGTACAAGGTTAAAATAAGACATTAGAGTAGGTTTTCAAGACTGAACAGAATGAGCATGTGCAGAGAAGAGAATAAGGCTGAAAACATGGGAAAGAGAGTTACCAGCGAAGCAGGAAGCAGATTACTTTCTAATTTGGAAAAGGGAGGTAATGTGGCAGAAGTTTAACTGTAGGCGATGGAGAGGTCAGCTTACCAAGGATAAATGATTAAGGTGTAATTATTTTTGCTGACAGGTTAAAAGAATGAGTTGCATTTTTCCACAAAATCTTATGGAGGTAAATGACCTGATTAGCAGGTTTTTTTTTTAAGATTTTATTTATTTGACAGACAGAGATCACAAGAAGGCAGAGAGGCAGACAGAGAGAGAGAGATGGAAGCAGGCTCCCTGCTGAGCAGAGAGCCCAATGCGGGGCTCGATCCCAGGATCCCAGGATCACGACCCGAGCCGAAGGCAGAAAGTTTTAACCCACTGAGCCACCCAGGCACCCCCTTAATAGCATTTTATTTTTTATTTATTTTATTTTATTTTATTTTTTTAAGATTTTATTTATTTATTTATTTGTCAGGGATAGAGGGAGAGAGAGCAAGCGAGCACAGGCAGACAGAGAGGCAGGCAGAGGCAGGGGGAGAAGCAGGCTCCCTGCCGAGCAAGGAGCCCTATGTGGGACTCGATCCCATGACCTGAGCCGAAGGCAGCCGCTCAACCAACTGAGCCACCCAGGCGTCCCCTGAATAGCATTTTAAAGGAGAGTTTATGCTAAGGCAGACCAGAGGACAATCATTCTATAAAAGTGAGACAGAATGCCTCTATAATCAAAATGGTGATACATCCAACTTTTCCAGGACACCTAACCTATCAGGAGGGCAATAAAATTTCATAATATGGTTTAGTTAATGATAGGTTTAAAAGTGAGATTTCTTTGATTACTTTATAAGCAGACTTAAATAAAAACTCAGTTTCCAATTTTAAAAAAACTGTGATGACTTGATTTTCAATTCAGTATTTAATCTCAGTAAAAACATTTAACTTTATTTTACCAAGTTATAAAGAAAAAAAAAAAAATCACAGATACTTTACCAAAACTAAGATCAGGATAAACTACAGAAGCAGCTGCCCATATTATGCAATGAATAAAACCTAGGTAAACAAGTTGTAAGAGAGCCTGTTTTATAAGAAGGTCAAAGGAGTCAAAAAAAGCCCCCCCCCCCACAAAGCTGTGAGACCAAAACATGGAAGAGATGAAAATAAAACTCTAAGAAAGCTAAACCTGTTATTTGCAGGGGCTGAAAGAGAGAAAGGGAATATTTCAATGAGGGCAACAGGAGCTCTGGTAGTCCTGGTAAACCCTCACTACAAATACACACATTCTGTCAATTAGCCCTAAAGAGACAACAGTACTTCAGTTACTCTTACCTAATACCTGGTAGTGTTCTTTCTCCTTTGTGAGCTGTTGGTTTACTGCCTGAAGCAACTGCTGTAACTGTGTGACAGTCTGATTTAGACTTACAGACATCGTCTCCTTCTCAGAAGACTCCTAAAGAGAAGAGGGAAGAGATGAAAAAACTCCATACATAAGGAAAAGGTATTTGCAACCTAAAACAGAAAATATTTTATTGTTTTAGATACAAACATGAGAAATCTTGAAAATGACAAAAATTAACAAAAAACACATATAGAAACAGTGTTTGCTATCTAGTGACACAAATTAGGTTGCACCAAAGAAAGCTACGTTATGGGGTGCCTGGGTGGCTCAGTGTGTTAAGCCTCTGCCTTCAGCTCAGGTCATGATCTCAGGGTTCTGGGACTGAGCCCCACATAGGACTTTCTGCTCAGCACAAGCCTACTTGTGATCTCTGTCAAATATTAAATAGATAACATCTTAAAAAAAAAAAAGAAAAAAAAAAGGCTATGCTAAGTCATTAGGCCAAAAAGGCGAAAATCCAGACTCTGATTAGTAGTTGTAAATCCATTTCTCGTCTCAGAAAAAAAATCTGCCAGACACCAAAGGAGAGGACATTCTTAACAGTAAAACTAAGTTCACATATATTGAGCTCTAAGTGCTAGGCAGCACCGTTTTAAGTGCTACGTACTATTCTTACGTGTTTTAGATAGTAACTCATTTATTCCCTTCAAAAATCCTACAGGTTTGATGCTATTAATATGGCCTTTCACAGATGGGGCAACCAAAGTACACAGAGGCTAAGTAAAGTTGTCCAAAGTCACACTGCTACTAAGTAGCAGGGTCAGGATTCAAGCACAGGCAGTCTAACAAAGCCCACATTCTTCAGCAATATACCATAATACTTCCAAAACAAACAGTACGATTAAAGTACTATCTTACTAAGCTAAAGTGACATTAATAAAAACATTAATTAAAAAAGTGCATTTCAGAGATGGAATATCTGGAAGAAAAGACAACCTTCGGTAAGAATCCAACAAAACTGACAGAAGTATATCATTTTTTTTAGTCAGAGACAGATCTCACACATTTTTATTCTTCATGTAATTTACAACAAGGTAATTAGCCTAGAGATCTGGGGTAAAAGAAAATGCATACCATTTCTGGGGAAACATCACTATTCTCAATAACAGTAGTGTCTCCAGCAGCTTTTACTATTTTTGACTGAATGAGATCCAGCGACTGTTGAGCCTGTAAGGAAAGCAATATGGTAGCCTCTAAATACTACAGTGGAGTATTATGAGGGATAAAAGGAGTGATTTTCTTAGGTATTTTGTACAAGACTAAAGTTCATCTCAAAATACAATGGACAGCCAATCTACTCCATTTTTTTCTTCCAAAATGAAAACTGTTCCCTCCCTGACCAGATTATAAAAACATATGCTTGTTTTAAAAAGTTCAAGCAATAGAGGATATGTAAAAAGACATTAAAAAGAAGAAATAACCACAGTTGATATTTAGGTTAACATTAGTCTAAATAACATTAGTCTAATCAAGCATCAGCCAAATCTGGCCACAGCCTGTTTCTGTATAGCTCACAAAGTAAGACTGTTTTTTACATTTTTAAGGGTTGTGTTAAACACACAAAGAAGGGTATGTGAGAGAAACCATACATGCCCCACAAATTCTAAGTAGTGGCTTTGTTCTGACCCTCTTTTCCAGATCCCTCTTGTATACATATACATGCTAACAGAAAACTTGGGCAGAAAATTTCATATAAATGGGCTTTTAACATACCTGCTATTTTATACTCGCTTGTTTTACAAAGTATTTTGTTAATATTTTATATCAATAAATATTTATGTGCATTTCTAATCAAGTGTTGCACAGTATTTCTGGCCTATAGATATGGGGCAGTTCACGGTCTTCTACGGTTGCATTAGCGATCATAAATAACATGGCCCATCCATATCTTTGAGCACCTGTTTAATATCCTTAATACTTGAGAAACTAAACTGCTAGGCTAAACCTGCATGTTTTATATTTTGATCAAGAGGTCAAAAAGTTGGGGCGCCTGGGTGGCTCAGTGGGTTAAAGCCTCTGCCTTTGGCTCAAGTCATGATCCCAGGGTCCTGGGATAGAGGGCTCTCTGCTCAGCAGGGGGCCTGCTTACTCCTCTCTCTCTGCCTGCCTCTCTGCCTACTTGTGATCTCTGTCTGTCAAATAAATAAATAAAATCTTAAAAAAAAAAAAAAAAGAAGAGGTCAAAAGTTAAAATCACCTATCAAACTAAGTCAGATTGCTCATCCTTGACAATGTATCATGAACCTAGGTTTGAGCAACCTGAATTCACATTTTATCTACTGGTAATAATAACACCAAAATAATCTGAAGCAATTCTGAATTCCTACACTTATTTTTTCAGCATGCTAAATGTACTCTTTGGATTCCTAGACTTTTACATAACAATTAGAAGCTATATCATACAAAACAAACAAAAATATTTCTTCCAACCTGTAAAAAAGTGACATATTTGTTTTCCTAATGACTCCCACAAATACAATCATAGAGCTAAAGCAGCTCTGATACAAGCATATGTGACTTGCACTATTAAAAATACCTAAAAACAGAATTAAAAATAACTTGCCATCCTAATGTAGAGAATAAGAAATGTAATCTTAAAAACTACCCCCCCCAAAAACAAAAACAAAAACAAAAAAACCCCTCCCTACTTATATATGAGATTAAAGAAGTGTATCTCCACAAAGAAATAAATGAAAGGAACAAATTTCTGAAACATCCAAGGTCTACACATTTTGGATCTATAAAAATCAAAAGAAACATACTCTGTAAGCAACTACAAAGAAAATCCCAACAAAACAATATATGGATGTAACCCCATTTTTAAAAAAGAGTACCTTCAATTACACTTAAAACTTAATCTGTACTTTATAAAGTAATTACTTATATAAATGTGTTGAAATAATGAAGCAAATTAAGAATAATCGAAAAACAAGTCAGAAAGTAGTTCCAAAAATGCAACAGCTTAAATTTATAAACACATTAATATGAACAAAAATCCAGAATTAGCAGTATGTTTACTTAAGATTCAAGGCACAACAACATAGCATGGTGATATGGCATCTTTAAGACAAGCAGTGTCTTACCTTGTGCAAGTCACCAGCTACCTTCTGTCTTTCACTTTGTTCAGTTCTAAGCTTTGTGAGTGTTTCATTTAACTGTGTCTTTAACTGTAAAAATAAAGGACCACAATTAACTTAATTTGCATCCTTCTTTGATTGTGCTGAGACCTCTAGAAGAATGAATGAGAAAGAATGGGATCGCTAACAGTTATTATGCACAGTGGATTAGCCAATATGCTGCACCAGATGTATAGAAAAGCTAAGCAGTGGAGGTTCCCATCTGGAAAGCTAAATATAAGAAAAGCTAGAGAAACAAAGTAGGGTTCAGAGTAGAAAACTGTAAATGTAAAAATAAAACCATCACATTCCAGTAAAGTGCCTTTTAAAAGTATTACTATTCACTATTCAAAAAGTACTTCATTCATATTTAAATTAAAGTAAAAGGCAAATAGGCCAGAAATTTTACTGATTGGTTTTTTAAGGACTTATGACCTATAGAGTTAACAGTCAATTGTGTAATATTTTAAAAAACATTGAATGGAAGATTACAAATCCAGTAAAATGAAAACTTCAAAAATTTAAATGTTGATCATCCTTTAAAACATCACTAAAGAAATCAGTGCAAGACCACACGGGCCTAATTATACAATAAACAATGTCTTAAGATACACTTCTCAAGAACCAATTTGTCCCAACAGTTATAAAGTTCTATAAACTCTAGTGCCAATATGTAATGCCTCTTCTCATGATAAATGCTCCGATTAAATAAGAATGAGGGAAATGGACTACACTGACAACAAATAACTTTCTTATTAAACTCATCAAGTTAATTAATTTTCCCTAACACTGATAGGCATAATACTCGTTTCTGGAGACCCAAAAGGGAGAAATATAAGATACTAACCTTTCCAACTGAAGAAAGGATTAATGAGGGACATTCCATTTGGAAATTTTATTTGGGGAACTCTATCTAAAGACCCAAATGCTTCAGGTTTTGCTCTTTCACTTAACTCTATTTAGTACATCAGAGTACTACTCCCTTGGCCGCCAAACATACAATGTATGTATAAGCAAAAAAATTATTTTATCTTAAAATGTGCCAACAGTCATCCTGAGCAAACGGAACTAAAATAAAAATTATGAATTCAAGGCAAAAATAAGAAACAAGTATCATTTAAAATGGCCCCTTAACAGAAGTAAAGAGGCAAAAATACAACAAGAACATTAGGCTGAATTTAACCATAATCCTATGGGTTTGATGCTACTGTTGGGGTTAGCTACTAAGCACCAAAGTTAAAAGTAAATTTTCCAACAATTGTAGTTAAAAATGATTTTTAAAAAACACATTATAAGGTAAGGCTTAAGGCTTTCAGCTATGGCATAATCACTGTCCTGATCTGTACAATATATATAACAAGCATATGTATAAAACTAGTCACACATTGCAGTGGGAATGATTCAATTAAATAAAATGAAGAAGAAAAGTAAAACCAAAATTTTATTTCAAAAATAAAGAGGGGGACTCTATGTGTACTTTTCAAAGAGCCCTACCTTGAAAACTCATTTCCATAAATCACTGCCATAACACAGAAGACCAACCACAACTGAGTGAGTTAACAAGTTTTATTTGATACACACAGCAGTACTAAGAAAATTCCAAACCGGGCAAGACTTGAGGTGAGGAGAAAACTAACTATAATCTTCCTAGAGTTTATTCAGATACTTCCAATTTAGTCACGTGTTGTATTAATTTTTCAGTCACAGAAAGACGACGATTGTTTGAAACATACAATGAGACAGTAATATTTATGTAACAGCTAAAGTATAAATTTGTAAATTTGCCAGAATCCATTAAATTTCCAGAAAATTTAAGAATGGGAATACAGGGTACTCTGTCATTATAAGGCATTTAGCTATCTTTAGTTAACTTTAAGTCTACAGTTTTAGAATTGCTATACTCTAAATATTATGTTGATGATAAAGACTTTCACAAGCTTGTTGTTATCTATAATTTGTAGGAAGACCAGTTAAAATAAGCAGCTGAAATTAATTATTGCCCTTGAATGAAGAATATGTATCTTCAACCTTCAATAATCTCCTTCAGATTAGAGAACAAGACCAGTTAACTATCAATCATTAACTCTAAAAAGAGAATCTTCACAATTCAGCCAATCTTTATCTATTTGTTTCACTTCTTTATTAACTGAAAATAATGCTGTCCAAAGAATTAAGTTTTACAAAACATGAATTTTTTTCTGGAAAAAAGAGTTGCAAGCCAAACATGCCATTGTTAGGAGCTAAGAAAGAAGGATCATTTTAGGAGTCAAGAAAAGAAAGATCAACTTAGGAGTCATCAGAATACGAAGATTATCTTAAACTTATAAAAATGCCAAGCTAAAGATGTTAGCAAGGAGAAAAAGTTTGGATGGTTTCTCCACATGTCAACACAAGTGTTTTCAGAGCCTACTTGATACCCAGTGGAGAACAAGCTTCTTACCAAATTTAGCTCTTCATTCTGTCTTACTGCTTCAGAATATGAATCATCAAGTTTTTTCTGCAATTCAGTCAACAGATCTTTCAGCTGCAATGAAGTTTAGAGTTTAAGATTGATCTCCTTATGATATCCCATGTTTTGTACGCTACTTGGAAGCTCTGCCACAAACAACTTACACTGAAATATTTTATCATTATTACAAACTTAATTTAAATTGAGAAGCAAGGTCAAAAAATTCTTTAAGTACCTCTCTGACTTCTGTAACATAGGTAGATCGTTCAATTTCTGCCTTCTCTAGTTCCATTTCCAAATGCTCTCGTTCTCTTCTCAGCTAGCAATGCAACAAAGAAGAAAATGTTAACACATTTAAGAATTCCTTTCGATGCTATGATGCTCCCCCATAATGGAAAGTTATGGAACTTACAAATATAATATCATCTCAAACACTACCCAAGATTTTTTTTTTTAAAGATTTTATTTATTTGACAGACACAGATCACAAGTAGGCAGAGAGGCAGGCAGAAAGAGAGGAAGGGAAGCAGGCTCCTCGCCAAGCAGAGAGCTTGATGCAGGGCTTGATCCCAGGATCCTGGGGATCATGACCTGAGCTGAAGGCAGAGGCTTTAACCCACTGAGCCACCCAGGTGCCCCTACCCAAGATATTCTTTAAAAGCGTAACAACTGCATCATTACAGAAATCTTAAAAAACAGATCTTAAGACAATGCTTAATGCTAAAAATGAGTCCACAGGTTATAAGTCAAGCGATGAAATAACATACATTTTCAATATCTTTATTTTCTCTTCTTAATCGCTCTAGCTCTTGTTCTGAAGATGTGACTGAAAACTGCATCTGAAATGTGAAACAACTATATGACCAAGTAAATCAAGAATATAGAGCTGCTATCTGGGAGAATTTTAATCAGACACTTCAGAGATTTTGAAATGCGTCTCATTCTAAAGTCATACTGAATTTTAAAAGACCTTGAAAGTGAGAGCATGACATTTAACTTGATTTATATTGTCACCAAAACATACCCTATTGGCATATTATATTAAGGCCTAGCTAGAAATGCTTATTTTTTTTTCTAACAATCATTTAATAATTGGCTATATTTAATCCCCAAATGCATTAACATAGAATACCACAGGCAATGCTAAATTCTGTACAGGTTGGCCCAGGAAAACAACTGAGCAACAGAGGACACTCTTTACTTTCCCTTTATTGTAATGGATTTTTATTACAGTATAACTGGCATACCATATCCTGTTAGTTTCAGGTGTACATTATAGTGACTTGATACTTTCATACATTACAAAATATTCCCCACAATAAGTCTAGTTACCATTTGTCACCATATGAAGAGGACTACTACAACAGATGACACTCTTTACCAGAGCCAAGTAAATGGGAGAAAAATTAGGGCTGTACAAGAATATTCAGATCACATGAAGAGAAAGACTCATTAACTTTTTCTTGAAAACGATATCATGGGTCACATATCAACATCGCAAAGCTTGTTCTGAACCCCAAATTCTTTGCCTTATTTTATCACATAGTAGTTCTATAACTTCCAAAGCACTTTACATTCTAGATAACTACCTTTCAGCCATGCTCTAAAACAATAATTCTCAAACTTGGGTGGGCATCAGAATCAGTTGTGGAAGCTCTTTAATGTACAGCCTGCTGTCTCCACAGAGTTTCAGATTCAGAAAATCTCAGGTGGGGCCCAAGAATGGGCATTTCTAACAAGTTTCTGGCTTATGGATACTGCTGATCCAGGGCCCACATTCTTGAGAACTACTTGCTCTAAGCTTTTTAAGGTACCTGTTTAATAGTCTTCTGTGATTCATCAACCTTAACTTTCCATTTATTTTCTTCTTGCTCCACACTTCTCTGTAGTTTCTGTAAAATTCCTTCCTATGGGCAAAAGCATAGTTGTTTTGAAAAATTCATGTTCTAATGACAAGATAAACTATTTAAGCCACTAAGGAATAAGTTAATTTAAAAATAAAGCCAAAATGTAGGTTAAAAATCATTTCCTACTGTTTCTGCTAAGACGGATTTGTATTTTTCACACTCAAGCTGTAACAGTGTGTGCATTTCATCAGCTTCTTTCAACTTGTGCTCTAGAACCTAGAAAAGAATGAAATAAAGAAAACTTCTCTAGTTTTACCAGTTTTGTGTGCTTCAAATTTGTTACAGTATTTAATGGTATATAATGACAAATGGTTTCTAATTGTTTTATAGTGAGACACTACATTTCAACCTTCTTGAGTAGCAATCAAGTTCAATGACCCTTTTGGTCATCTGTCTTTACTAAAGAAACTCTGAGTCTGATTACTATAAAATATATTACACAATTTATAACAGGCTTATCACTCTTTAGCAGGATGATAAAAATCAAAGCAGAACCACATGTGAAGTCAAGTCACAACACCTATGCTACACACACATGGAAAAGAGGATTTTATTCATGCCACTTGAGATACAAAAAAAATCTTCCAAATTTCAGCTAAGATAAAAACACATCTAGATTCTGAACACTTTTAATGATGTATTTGGGGAATACTTTAGCAAATCAGTCAGTTTCTACCTACCTACCTCAACTGATCTTTACTTTTTAAACCCAGGCTAAAAAGAGAGTAAGAGATAGTTAAATATACAGTTTCAGAAATGATTAAGATACAGAGTTAAAGAAACAGCAAACATTAGCTTTGTATACTTATCAAACGCAATGAAGACTTACAGCATTTCTATCAAAATTTATACAAAATGAAATCACCTTCTTATACTTTCTCAAAAGGTCATTATTCTACCCATAATATATACTTTATCTTTCTAAGCTCATAAAGACAAAGTCTGATTTACTTCTTTCTTCCATGTCTGGTTACAACATAGATAGTTCATTTCTTGAACTAACCTTAACCTCCTCTGAACCTGAAGTTTCAGCCACACATTCTTTTGCCTTCTTTTCAAATCCACGTAACCATTCACTGTAACTCTGTAAAAAAGAGAAGTCAAAATAACCAATTTTCAAAAATATCTAAATGAAACAGGTAAAACATTTGAAACAACTAAATTAGATGACCATGAAATAAACCTATAGACAAACACCACCCCTCTGGAAATTTCAAAGAACATAACTGCTGCATAAATTGTACCTAACCCAGTCTTGAAAATAATAGAGATAAATAGAGATCTGAGTTCACTTAATTCCAGCCTCTACCACTTACTAGTGCCAGGATTAATAGATTCAATCTTTAAAACAGAGAAAAGTGAAAATAAATAAATTTCAAAACTTTTCTCGGGTAAACCGATTCTCAAAAAAGAAGTGTTCTGAGTTCATGAACTAATGAAGTTGAACTGAAAATACTTTATTCAGAGGATTTCAAACACTATGAAGGTGCTCCAGGGATTTTGAAAATACTTAGAAATACATACATATAATGAAATATTTTTAAAAGCATAATGAGAAGCAGTAAGAATGCATAAACATTTACTTGTTTAAATTTTTTTTTTTTAAGATTTTATTTATTTGACAGAGAGAGAGATCACAAGCAGGCAGAGATGCAGGCAGAGGGGAAGGTGGAAGCAGGCTCCCTGCTGAGCAGAGAGCCCAATGTAGAGTTCAATCCCAGGACCCTTGAGATCATGACCAGAGCCGAAGGCAGAGGCATAACCCACTGAGCCACCCATGTGCCCCAACATTTACTTGTTTAAAACCAAGAAAGGGGGAGCACCTGGGTGGCTCAGTTGGTTAAGCAACTGCCTTTGGCTCAGGTCATGATCCTGGAGTCCCGGGATCGAGTCCCACATCGGGCCCTCTGCTCAGCAGGGAGCCGGCTTCTCCCTCTGCCCCTCGACCCTTTCATGCTCTCTCTCTCTCTCAAATAAATAAAATCTTTAAAAAACAAACAAACAAACAAAAAACACCAAAAAGGGGGCACTTTCGTGGATCAGTCAGTTAAGCATCTGTCTTCGGCTCAGGTCATGATCCTGGGGTCCTGGGGCTGAGCCCCACATCAGGCTCTCTGCTCAGCAGGGAATCTGCTTCTCCCTCTCTCCACCCCTACCCCTGCTTGTGCTCTCTCTTGCTATCTCTCTCAAATAAATAAAATCTTTGAAAAATTATAATAAATAAAAAAAAAAAGCTCTATTTGTGTTGATAGATTAGCTAATGCAAAAACAAGGCATATACCTTGGTTTAAGTCATTCTAGATTTTAGAATAAATTATCCTACATTTTTGATGCTTCTTGTCCAAATTTTAAACTCTGATAAAGAGTATCTCTTATAGGGGCACCTGGGTGGCTCAGTGGGTTAAAGCCTCTGCCTTCGGCTCAGGTCATGATCCCAGCGTCCTGGGATCGAGCCCCATGTCGGGCTCTCTGCCTGCCTCTCTGCCTACTTGTGATCTCTGTCTGTCAAATAAATAAGTAAAATCTTAAAAAAAAAAAAAAAAAAAAAAGAGTATCTGTTAGATACTTAAAAGAGACTAAGAGGAAATTTGATTTAAACTCTTTGGTTTAGTTTACTTCGAGGAAAAAGAACACATGAGATTTCTATCAACTGCTCAAATTTAAAGCTTTACGGATATGGCTGAATCAGGATTCTCTATACTTTATCAAGTAATAATAAAAAACAAATAAAGCTGGATGCTGTGATCACCCCACAGTACAGTAACTCATAGTTCCAATTGGTCAAAAAGGCCTATTTTTTTTAAAGATTTATTTATTTTTGAGGGAATGAGAGAGCCAGTGAGCGAGTGAACATGTGGTGTGGGGGAGAAGAGGGAGAAAGTCTTAAGCAGACTCCACACTCAATGCAGACCCCAACGCCGGGCTCGTTCTCACATCCCTGAGCCCCTGACCTGAGCCAAGACCAAGAGTCAGACACCTAACAACTGCACCACCCAGGGGCCCCCCAAAATTACATTCTTACATCATAAATTTGATCCAAGACTAAACGTATACTATTAAAATCCTACTTAGCTTCAAATACTGGAATTCGATAAAAGTTAAAAGTCAGCTGAAAAGATGATTTAGTTGCTTAAAGTTTGTAAACATTCCTCTAGGTCATATAGTTTGGATCTCTCCTATATTGATTAGCTAGCAGAAAAGCAAAAGAAAACAGTAAAAAGATTTTACTTCATGTATAAAATTCCTTTTATATCTACTGACTATATTAACTTAATAACTTTAATTAACACTGTTTTATCATAAATTAATCTATCCTTCACATTTTCAAAAGCCTAAAAATGCTATACTTTTAGTAGCAGAGTTGATATATTTCTATATATCAATAGAAATAAGAGACTACATACAGAAATAGCCAACTTTTAACAAGCGGATGAACAAAAGCGAAATATCATCACCCAAATCTTATGGTAATTTATAAATATTTGTAGTGTCAAAACCTATATGGCGGTTGAGAGTAATACTGCGGTTAAGAAAGAGTCTGTTAGGGCCCCTGGGTGGCTCAGAGGATTAAAGCCTCTGCCTTTGGCTCAGGTCATGATCCCAAGGTCCTGGGATCAAGCCCTGCATCGGGCTCTCTCCTTGGCGGAGAGCCTGCTTCCTCCTCTCTCTCTCTGCCTACTTGTGATCTCTCTCTCTGTTGAAAAAAATAAATAAAATCTTTAAAAAAAAAAAAAAGTCTGTTACATTAAGAAGAATTTTTCATGTCAGTGATTTTATACAATCTTTAAAGAACAGATATCATAATCACTAACTCTCAGCTCAATATAGCCAAATATAATAAATCCCAATTTTATTTCCACTAAGTAATAAAATTGTAAAGTAGAAATAAAAACAGGTCATGGCCATAAAAGAAAAAACATTAAATAAACAAATAGCAACCCCTTTTTCTAGGCTTCATGTAAGACTAGCACTAGAACTAACAATGTATCCTTAAGTCTGTCCAGTACAAGTTGTCTCATCAGTTGAACTCATAGTGGTAGACATTTAACTATAGTGATCAAACCCAAATGTATCCACAACAGTTACCAAGGAAACAAAAGAATTGCTGCTTCTTGTACAAGTTAAATGTAGACAGTATGTAGATATAATCTGAGAGCAACAGCTAAACTCAGACTACACATAAAATGGACTATTAAATTTACTTATACCACACCTAGCACCCACAGAAAGAAGAGCCAAGAGCTCCTCGGAGAAACAGTTGACTCCCAAGTTTGGGGTAGAAGACGTAAACGATAAATCAGAAACATCTTGTCATATCACAAAACAAAGAAGCTGTGAGAGTTTAGCAGTGCTGTGTCAAAAAAAAAAAGACTTGGGGCGCCTGGGTGGCTCAGTGGGTTAAAGCCTCTGCCTTTGGCTCAGGTCATGATCTCAGCGTCCTGGGATTGAGCCCCACGTCGGGCTCTCTGCTCAGTGGGGAGCCTGCTTCCTCCCCTCTCTCTGCCTGCCTCTCTGCCTACTTGTGATCTCTGTCTGTCAAATAAATAAAAAAAAAAGACTTGATAGCCAGCCTAAGTAAGTTCTCATCAGCCAAAGAAAAACAAGCAGACCTTTTACAGACCTCATGATAGAAGTGCACAACACTGCTATGAAGAAGTCTTGCCTTGGGGCGCCTGGGTGGCTCAGTGGGTTAAGCCGCTGCCTTCGGCTCGAGTCATGATCTCAGGGTCCTGGGATCAAGTCCCACATCGGGCTCTCTGCTCAGCGGGGAGCCTGCTTCCCTCTCTTTCTCTCTGCCTGCCTCTCTGTCTACTGTGATCTCTCTCTGTCAAATAAATAAATAAAATCTTAAAAAAGAAAAAAAAAAAGAAGTCTTGCCTTACTCCATCCTACAACTGAAGGACAATCTGAATCTCATCAGGACTCTAATGACTACCAATTTATGGGACATAAAAAGAACAGAGAACACACTGACACTACAGGGATGCAGTTGGTTAAATCCAGACTGGGAAATTTCTTATGAAACTACCTGGTCTAAAAAAAGGCGGGGGGTGGAGGAGGACTGGGTGGCACCACTGGTTAAGCATCTGACTCAATTTCAGCTCATGAGATCAAGCATCACATCAGGCTCCACGGTGGGTCTGTAGCCTGCTTAAATTCACTCTCTTCCTCTTGAAAAGAAAATAGAAGAGAAGGGGGGGGGCTGCTAACATATAGGAGGGGATCTGCAGAATCAAAAGGATCTAGGAGACATCTTAAACCAATCACATACTGACCTTACTTAGGTCCTGACTATAACAAACTAGAGTAAGTGGTTGTTATTTCATTAAAACTGAAAATTTATATGGCAAAAGGGAGAAATGCATTGACAAATGTATAAATTAAGGATTTTTAATATTATTTTTAAAGCAATCCTTATCTTTTAGAAATATATACTAAAATAATTATAGACAAAATGCTCAGATGTTTGAATTCCTTCAGAATAATCTAGGAAGTACAAGAAACAAGGTAATATAAGACTGTGTACTGATGAATGGGGTACACCAGCCTCATTATGCTATTCTCTCTACTTCTGAGTGTTTATATAATTTTCCATGAAAATAAAATTTTAATCATTTTAAGAAACTACATGCACTCACTCTGCCCTCAAATATTCACTGTAATAATTCTCTGAATCAGAGAAACTTTTATCTCTCACTTAAGCTGAAGTAAAGCAAGATCTTCTGTATTATCTTCAAGCCTTTCCTTAAAGAAGTTAATAGGTGACCAAAATCTTGAGCTTTGAAATGAAAAGAGCCTGGTTCAAACTATTAACACATTTAATTAAAAAATAAGGCGTTCCTGGGGCGCCTGTGTGGCCAGTGGGTTAAGGCCTCAGTCTTCAGCTCAGGTCATGATCCCAGGGTCCTGGGATTCAGCCCCTCAGGGAGCCTCCTTCCCTGTCTCTCTGTCTACCTGCCTCTCTGCCTACTTGTGATCTCTGTCAAATAAATAAATAAAATCTTTAAAAAAAAAAAAAAAAGGTGTTCCTAAAACTAGAAGAAATCTATTTTGAGGTGTCGGGATGGCTCAATCAGTTAAGTGTCCAACTTTGACCTCGGCTCAGGTCTTGATCTCAACATCATGAGTTCGAGCCCCATGTTGGGCTCCATGTGCACTGTGGAGCCCACTTAAAAATAAATACATATATATATGTATATATATATATGCACATATATATATTTATATATATATAAATACAAAAAATTAAATTACAATAATAAAATCATGCTGTTTTGAATAAAGCTATTAAAAACATAACTGGTTTATTAAACATTAAGAAATATTTCTCTCCCAAATTTTTATGATCTTCTAAATAATACATATTATGTAAATTTCATAGCATACAACAAAAATATCAGTTGAATAAACAGAAATGAGTTTTGAACCAAGCTATTTATCTTACCTACTCAAAAGCACCCTATGCTAAAAATAGAAAAGATTAAGGAATAGATGTACTTCTAAACCAAGTGTAGAATGCAAATGTTGTTTATTCACAACTTCCTTAAATAATGGTAAAGAGGACTTATTTAAAAAATAATAAATCAATCTTACCAAACTAGAAGGAACAGATACTTTTGGGAATAATTTTTTGAGAACTTCTTTAGCTTCTAATTCAATAGCTTCCACATGTTGTTGTCTTTCCTAAGGCAGAAGAGGAACCAAGTCAAACTTACAAGATTCTAGAATTTTTTTAAAAAAGCCTTTTAAGCTTTAAGGGAGGAAAAAGTCACAGTATTTTAAAAATTCATCTTAATACTGACAAAAGCTACTATTTCTTATTTTAAAACGTTAAAATGCTTCCATAAGAAAAAATCTGCAAAATTTCTAAAGCATCCTAAATAATGATGTTTTAAGTTAATCAAACCAAGGCAGTATCTGATAATATGGACACTTTCCTTGCTCTTAGAAATCAAGTGATCTGCCCTTCTAGAATCAATGCAAAATACAAACAAGAACAAAAAATTAAAAATACACTTCCTACAGCTAAAACTTAAACTACATGCAAAAAATATCTACCTGGACAATATAACTGAGGCTTACTGGCTGGCAAATCTCTTTCTATTAAAAAAAAAAAGCATCATGGGATTAAAAATGGCATTTCCACATTTCCAGTTTCAAGGTCAAGTGAAGTTACAAAGAAAAAAAAAAGGCCATCAAAATTTGATGGGTGGTACATATACGAAAAACAGGAAAGAAAGAGAGGAAAAACTGATGGTGATTAATTCACCAATACCAAGTATCAAGAAGACTAATTCTGACACTCACAGGACTATCAGCTGTAAATTTAAAGGTATTACAAATGCATGTCTAAATTTGGTGATTTTAAAACTACAATGGGTATCAATTATTAACTCAAAACTATGGTTTGTCAAAATTAGGGTAATGACTTGATTACACGTTAAATAAAAATCTAATGGTCAAACTACCTCTACAAAATTTTAAAAATGACACCCGAAAAACGCACATCTAAACTAAGCCAAGAAAAAAAAAACACTTGTGAAGTTCAACAGATGACAAGAAGGAAAGCAAGCTAGCAACATCTCAACCTTATCTTTCAAACACCATTTAAATGTAACCTTTGAAATCCATCGCTGATTTAAGATGAATACACATCAATTCAGAAAGTAAATAAGGGGTGCCTGTGTGGCTCAGTGGGTTAAAGCCTCTGCCTTCAGCTCAGGTCATGATCCTGAGATCAAGCCCCACATTGGGCTCTCCGCTCTTCGGGGTGCCTGCTTCCTCCTCTCTCTCTGCCTGCCTCTCTGCCTACTTGTGATTTCTGTCAAATAAATAAATAAAATCTTAAAAAAAAAAAAGTCTAAATAACATGAAAATCTAAAATTACACAATAAAAAGCTAGAGATTCATCACATTCTGTACACACACAAAAAACTTTTTTTCAACATTAGTGGCAGTATTTTACTAGATGTTTTAATGGATTACTTCCAGTGATTCAATAAAGTCCACTATTTTTCAGAAATACACCTAACTGCAGAAGATACATTCATTCAAGGAAGATGATTAAATGCTAATTTAGAATTAATTCACAATTAAGAGGTCATTTTTATCATCTGACGACAGAAGTGGCAGAACAATCACTAAAGAAAAATAGGAAAAGAACACTGTGCAACGAAATTTTATGGAAAACTTTCCAAGGGAAAAAGAATCTAACTAAAAGAAATGTGTCTTATTTATAACAAGAGGGAGAAAAATAAGTTAATTTTGATTTGTACTAATTTTGCTAAAAAGTTTCCATCTAATTTAGTACTTTGGTTGTGGATAGCATTTTCTATTCCACTTTAATACCCGGAAAAGATCTGGATATGGAAAGTTGCTATTTTTATCTAAGTGTAATATTTATGAAATATCTTCCACATGAGCCTATCATTTATAGTAGCTCCTCAAGAGTATTTACTACTTTAAAGATAACTGTGAAAAAGCAGTGTATCACCCTCTCTTACATTTTACATAAAGTTATTGTTACTTACTTCTATCATCAAAAGCACTAAAGGAGTTCTACAGAGTTCTTTCTCCTTCCAGCATAACTTATGGTTCTGCTTCAATCAACATCACTTTATACTCAGGCTGTCTGACAACAGTGTAAATTCCATTAAATTAGAGAAAGACTGGAAATTCTATTCTCTGCAGATCACTAGCTATGCAAGCCACCATACACGTGGTGTTGAGTTTTGAAATAAGGGTCAATTTCTATACCAAGCACATGATGAAACATGGATAAATTCTAGTTCTCTTTTGGAAATAATATGCAAGAATGCCGAAAACGATGGCCTGTAATTTCTTGCAGGAATGGCATGATATTAAGTAAGGGATGCATACTTCCCAGAAACCCAGTCTCATGAACAAAATAAAAACTACAACGCAGGTGTTAAGAGTAAAATACAAAGTAACAAAAACAACCAGAAATTACACCAGAACCCCCATTGCTAATGGAACTGACTGCAACCACTCACAATGAAATAACGTCCTACCTAGCTGGCCCTGCTTTCTATTTTCCCTGGCCTAGATTTCTCTAGTCCCAGTGTCTGCCAGCTGTCCCAAATTTAGGTCTTAGTGAAATTTAAGGCAGGTGAATAGGTACAGAAGTACAAGTCTATTACACTAGAGGAAAAATAATGACAAACATACTTGATTATAAAAAAACTTTACAGAAACTATTCTACTTAAAAAAAAAAAAAAAGTCCTTCAAATGTCATTAAGACCTACATTTAAAATTCAATAGATTACCATGGTCCACAAAATACTTAGAGAATGCTCAACTAAATCACATAATTGACTTTATTAACCCATCTACAAATTTCAATACCCCTGTTCCACATATATTCTTTTTTTTTCCCCCCACATATATTCTTGATAGAAACTGTCAAAATGCTTGACTGAACTGGCACATTCATTTGTCTCCATCTTTAAAAACAACTCTTCTCAATATTAAGCCATCAGAATCTCTGAACCCATGGAACAACCTGAACTCATGGAGAATATCTTCTATTGTTTTGAAAAAGAGGGAGCTATATATTTTAGGAGTACTTTATATACTCAGGTCAAAAGAACTATCCCTTTTATTAATATTCCATACTAAACATAACACATGCCCCATTACTGTCCAGCCACTTCAAAACCTCAAGTTTAACTCATTTCTTCTAAGGAACCACCAGAATTGATCCCTTCCCTGTAGTTAACACTTCGATTATTTTCTACCTTGTGTGAGTCATCTTGGTGTGCCCCAAAGAACTTAGGAGAGTTAGTGTGCATCTAGGTATTCAATTGTGTTCGTTAATTCAGTTAGATTTTGGGGGCCAACGTTTTTACTAAAGTGCCCTTAACTAACCCACAAGGGGTACAGTGACAAGAGCTTACATGGGTAGCATAGATCTCTTTAGATTTTTCAGCTTAAAGCAGTCATCACCAAAGCTCAAACAATCAGGTAATCACAACTGCATGCTCAAAATTAAAGCTTCAAAGAGTAGATGAAAAAAGCAGAGATGACAGAGATGATAAATGTGGATGATAAGGAGATTTTATATTTAAATTGCAGTAAAATTAAATGCTTTAGTCTGATTTTAAGACAAGCTGCAGATTTTCTCTGTTCAGTGGATTGCTTCTAGGAGTTAGCATTACAACCTTGGAAGTCTTGTTCACTTTGTCCTGCAGCATTTTTTCAGTTGATGCCAATGCTTCCATTGCTTCCCAGTTTTTCTCCCGAAGGTCCTAATCATTTTTAGAAAGAATGATTTCAGTTTATCCATAATTGAAAGATTTTTTGCTTTTTATTTCATCAGTATTTTGCACTGCATTTAAATGCTGGTTACTGCAAAATTATTTCAATGGGAAATATGTATATTAGCAAAAAAATAAAAAGCAATGTTTAGAAGTCTGAATGAGAAAATAAAGATGCCCACTTCCCATGTTTTAGTATACACACCAGATATGCCAGCTATAGAGTAATTACTGTGTACATGTGACAAAGAAGAAAGCATTCAAAAGTAAACACACAAACCAAGATAAAACTATGGTTTCAGGTACACCAAATATTAGGGGATTAAGGACAGGGCAAATACACAAGTACTGCAAAAAGCTTTACATGTGATTCTTAAACAAGGCCCATGAACACTCAGACTTTCCACTACAGCAAAACATCATTTCCTCTAAATAGGTTTTATTGAATTAATGCATTTCGAGTCCACCTAGGAATAACAGAGTCACTCCTTGTGCTTGCCCATCTTTTTTGGCATAGTCAAATGTGTATGCCATAAAGCAACCTGACATGAATGTATGAGCTACTTGATCAAGGCTGAAAACAGGGAGGCTGGAAAGCTAAAAACCACATTCTTTTGGAAGAGAAAAAGAAGTCACTGGAAACTGAGTTCTGAACTATCTATTTTAATAGCATTTCATTAGCAAATACCAGTAAGGACAATCTGCTATATTTCAGTCTTTCTTCAGATTTAGAAATCTAAACATTAGATTTAAAAAAAAATAAAAAGCCAATAATCACCATTTACGTGAATTCTTAATGTGCCCAACACTGAACTTGGTGCTTCCCATAAATTCTCATTAACTCTCACAACAACGCTAAGAGGTGTTTACTCCCATTTTATAGATGGGGAAACCACAGGTAGGGTAAGTTAACAATTTTGGCCAGATGTACACAGCCAGGGTGGTGGCTGAACTAAAATGGACTCATTCCCCAATGTTCTGGCTCTTTTCACACACGTCAGTGCCTGCTGCAATGCTGCTGCATTAGAATGCTATTACTATGTCCACCTCATCTCAGAATCCGGATAATAAAACACAGTTAAGATGTTAGCAGTATATTGGCAAATTCACCTCAGGTTTTGTGGCCAAGCAATACTGTTAGTAATATTACACAAAAATACAAAGGGCAATTCACATACCTAATTTTGACAAACTCAGGGGTGCAAGTGCATGTCAACTTGTTAAACAAATTTATGCAAATTTTGAAAAACTAAGCTTTCATTAGAAAACACATATCAATTTCCTACCAATATCCGCAATAAGAGATTTCAGTAACATGTTTAACCTTGTTGGCGTCTTAGCAATCATACTTTTGTGTGCAAAAATCCCTTCTCTAGCAAGAATGTTTGGATTCTACTTACAGGTATCACCTTCTGGTCAAAAAGAATTTAAGAAAATCACCCAAATTCACTGTCTATTCAGTAAAAGTATTAGGACTTAAATTTCTTAGGGTACTACCCCTTCCCATTCTAGTATTAATGTATTAAGGCTCTAAGGCCCCTAATAATCTTAATTACCAAAAATCTGATCCAAAGGAGGTTCCACAAGGCTCTGAAAGACAAGTACTGAAAATACTAGGTTTCAATACTGGGTTACTTTTGGTTTACAAAAAGGCTAGCCCCGTCAAATTAAAAGGCGATGCCACTGATTTTAAAATACTGAGATGAAAAAATAATTTTTTCAAATAAAAGTTCAACAGAAAGTTAGCTGTATTTAAAAAAAAACAAGAAATCTGAAGCTGTAGTAATTATAGTTCAATATCTAAAATGATAATTAGAAGTACACGAATTCATCTTTTCATTTATTCATTAAAATATCTGTTCTCCAGTAAAACGATTAATAATCCTCCCCAAAAAGGCACACACAGAACAGTACTTTCTTACAAATATCAGGAAGAAAACTACAGAAGTAAATTTTTTAAAAATGTGATGCACGGTATTTCAGTGAATAAAAAGAAAAACTTTATTCTGACAAAGATTTGCTTACATTGTTTTTCTTCCTCTGGTGTTCAACAGCCTCCTTCAAAGAATCTAACTCATTCTGAAGACCAGTTATTTCTTCCTCTCTTTCTGAAATTCTAAACCAGAACATAAATACACATAGCAACATTTTAGGTAAACACTGAAGGTATTTATTACTACAAAATAAAAACAAGTAGATGATGCTTTGCAAAACTTATTAACTTAACAAGCAAACTCTTTTAAGCTTAGCTATTAATTGTCACCATAGAAAACCTATTTGTGATACATTCTTACTTTCAAAAATGGCTTTTACAATATGGCATGATGATATTTGTGCTCAAGAGAAATCATCCTCTTAAGAAACAGTTCATGAATATATGAACTGCTGTAGTTATAATTGTTTCTATTTTTATCTGTGGCAGGGAAGTAGCTGTTTTCAGAAGAATGAAAACTGACATAGACATATTCCCTTTGATATTTTTCCCAAAAGGTAATGAAATTAGTTATGACTTTCTTTAAATGGCTAACCCACAATAGAAGTATGATATTAATGTGAGGTAGGTATCATCATTTTCATAACATTTTCAAGATTCAGGTTTTTCTAATTCTAATGCATTAGTTAATTCCCAGAAATGCAGAAAACAATGGCAAAGATTCACAATTTAATTCTGTTACAGTTGAGAGCAGCTTGGGTAGAAAGTTAAATTACAAATAGCTCCTTCTTAAGAGTAGGTTCTATATAAAAGGCTGGCAAATTAGGGATCGAGGCCCAAACAACAGACTTTTTTAGTCTGGCCCTCAAGCCCAGAGCAGAGATTATGGTTTTAAAGAATTGTTAAATCAAACAAACCAAAAAAAAAAAAAAAAGGGGGGGGGGTGCAAAACAGAACTCTGTGGCCCACAAAGCCTAAAATGTTCACTACAGGCCATTTATAGAAAAAGTTTGCTGACCTTTGCTCTATACAAACTCCAGACTCAATATACCAGTAAATAATTCTAAACTAGTAAACTAACAACCTTGTAAATGAATCAAGATAAAAGAATCTTTACTTTTATCACCTAATATACATAATGTGGATAACAACTAGAATATTCAAACATACCAACTTAGCTGAAATGACCTTAAATATACCCTTTTACAGAAAAATACAAGCTAACAATGAAAGAAAAATGCTTTAGTAAAAAAAGTCTCCTTAAGGTGACTGGGTGGCCCAGTCAGTTAAGCATCTGACTCTGGGTTTCAGTTCTGGTCATGATCTCAGGGTCCTGCTCAGTGGGAAGCCTGCTTCTCTCTCTCACTCCCCCTGCTTGTGTTCCCTCTCTCACCGTCAAATAAATAAAATCTTTGAAAAAAAAAAAAATATATATATATATACACACATATATGTATTTTAGCTTTATTAGATGTTTTCTAAAATACTAAAAACCTTAAAATCTCCCTTAACAAAAATCCAAATATCATAAAAAAGCACATCAGTTTAGCCAAGGGCATAGCTAAATGCTAGTGACCCTGTAGTTCAAGAAATCCAAACATTAATGGAAAAATTAGGTGCCATTTGAGGTACATTAAATTCTTATCTGAGAACTGTTTAACACATAAAAACGATTACCACTATCCAAACCGTGAATCAAAATTATTACTTACACTTTTAATAGTTCTTCATGTGGGGGAAAAGATGATGCCTATTAAAAAAAGTTAAATGTTATTTCAAAATAGTTATTTCTACAAGACTACAAAAAAGCTCTTCTCAGATATAAATTAACAAAGGTAAAAACACTATATATTCTGTATACCTGTGACCAAGTAATTTTAATAAAAATATGTATAAGTTTGGAAAAGTACTGAGTGTTAAATCGAATCTTCGTTGCCACAACATAAACTCTTCATTTAACAAGTATTTATCAATTTCCAATATATGTAAAGCACTGAGCTAATGCCCTAACTCTTCCTATTGTATAATTCTTATTGGACTATATTAAACTTCCAAAAGCCAAAAAAAACAAAACACAAAAACCTTAAGATGAAGTCAAAAGAAAAACTAAGAAAAGTTAGCTTCCATGTAAAAACAGAAATTCTACATAATATGTATAAGTATACAGACCTTCACATACAGTATTTACATTCAATCTCCCAAACTTACCTACTATACTATAGTATCCCAAACTGAATGACTACAATCTCCCAAAATGAACCACTGTTCTATAATCTTCTTGCTAAGAAGAACACATTCTTTGGCCCCTCATAATACTCTCTAGCTTACATATATTCAGAAAAATCAAACCATATTTTGTTAACACCTTAAAAAAATTACATATTTCCATTTTATTTTTATTAAGCAGAATTATACCTTGAAAAAGTATTTTAAATAGAGGCCAACTATTATTCATAACATTAGACATTTCCTAGTTTCTCTCCAATTACTAAATTGCAGGGAGGGCGGGGTGGGGGGGATGGAAAGGAGGAGGGAAATGCGGTATACACCTAGAGTTAAACTGACCTCTCTAGGATTCTAACTGACTTGCTAAGAAAAACATTCTGGAGGATCTGAAAACACAGAGATATATAAAAGAGCTAGAATACAGTAGCAGTATTATTTGCATATACCTTATAAATTATAGATTATTTTACCTTGCATATGGCATAGTAAATTACTCTTTTTAAGGACATCTTCTAAATACTTATAAATAAAACAAGGTACTTTAGTCTCCATAAAAAGGCAAAATAGTTAAGAATACTTATAGACAGTTATGAGTTATATAACTTCTTACCACATAACTGAAGGGCAAGCTACCTAATAGTACCTACCTGTTGGTAGTTCAGTTGCTTAAACTGCTCGATTTCAGACTTGAACAATTTGTTTTCTTCCTGTACTTCCTATTGAAACAAAAATTAAACATGAATACCTGCACAGAGATTATTTTCCATATAAATTTTTGAAACATATATAAGCCAGGGTAATTCTAAAATAGTTTTTTTAAGTGATCATTTAAAACTAAGCCCTATATTAAAACACAGTATAAAATTAGAATAAATTACTCAGTAACAATCTGAGAGTATGTCTCAATGGAAGAGTTCAGGATCCAGAAACAGATCTAAATACCTCTAAGGTATATAGGGTGACATTTTGGATCAGTAGGTCAAGTTCTAAGTGACATTTTGGGCTGGATGTTTCTCTGTTAACAGGACCATCCTGTATACTCTGGCATGTTCAGCAGTATCTATGGCCTCCATCCTCTATATGCACTAGCACCTCTCCACCTGCTATGACAACCAAAAATGTCTCCAGACATTGTCCCCTGGAAAGCAGAACTACTCCAGTAAAGCAGTAATGGATTCTTTAATAATGTGGTTAATCTTTTTTTCCCCCAAAGCTAAAACACTATTCTCAGAACTTACTCAAATAAATTACACGAGTAAGACATCAAACAAAAAAGCAAATTATAAACATATCGAAACGTGAAAATATTTTTATAATCATAGAGTAAGAAATACTTTTCATTCCAAGACTTCTCAGGAAATTACTTATATTTGAGTATATAAAAGTTTTAACTTCCAAAAGTAGGAAGAAAAACACAAACGAAATTTTTTTAAAAATTTAAGAAAACAAGTCACTTCTTAGGTGACAAAAGGTCACCTCTTATTATGGAAAAAAAAAAAAGGTTTTAATTTGGTGAGGAAAAGTCAACCCAGAAAAAAATATGGGAAAAATTAAAGGCCAATTAATAGACAAATCAAGTACTTCTCTCACAATCAAATGCAAATTACAACAATCCAACCATCTTTCAAGCATAATATCAAATGTTTTCATCTTTGTCAGTGTGACAGTCTTTGCAGTAGATGCAACAGATGCAAATAGATGCAAAAAAAAAAAACTTTTGGAGGGTGATTTAGCACTATCTAACAATATTTAAAATGAATCCACTTAGCGGAGAAAGAGAACGCAACAGAACACTTGGAGCAAGAAATGTAAGCAAGAGTGGTTGGAAACAATACAGCCATCCAAAATTTGCTTTCATTTCAAATTAATGTTCTTTCAATACTTTCAATATAACAACATGGGGATGAGGAGATAAGGATTTTCAATTTTAACTACCTCTTTTCAAAAAGAAACTACATAACCTTTGGCCCAAAATTTTGTTTCCTGGTTTTAAATACAGATATACTAGCAAAAGTACTGACAAGGCACACACAAGGATGTTCACTCTTGTAATAGGAAGGCATCCATATGCTGTAATCTAGGTATCCATAAACCAAGACAGGCTATATAAATGACAGCAGATGATAAAACAGAATACCACAAAACCATTAAAACTTGAAGACAGAAATGTGCTTATGTGGAAAGATCTCAAAAACATTAATAATAGAGGGAGAAAAGCCAACTACAAACTTGTGTATAGTTGAATACATGTGTTTAAAACAAGTATACACATATTTTATGAATGGACACTTTCTCAAAAGATATAAAAATAAGTGCTAGTTTTCTGAAGAATGAGACCCAGTACCTGGCTGGGAGGAAAGAATCTCTCTATCCTATTTTCTTTTGTGGTAGTTAAAATTGTTTAAAATATGCAAAGACAATAATTCACACAATAATTAGTTTTAACTAATATATTCACCTGTAACAGCTTTGTTTTGCTAGAAAGATCACTCTCCCTCTCTTTTAGTACAGTTTCTATTCTCTTCATTTCATTTTCCTTTTCTTTCAACCTAGAATTTTTATAAAGACCTTATATTTAGTTATACAGATAAAAAAGGACAACCAGACTTCAATACCACCCATAAGGAATAAAAGCAGAAACAAGGTCTAACAGATCTTCTCTCCAGATTACACCAATTTATAAATTTGTTTTAAAAAACATTCCAGAATCACTCAACTCAAAGTACATCATAAAACTGTTACAGTTTATTTCATAGTTAACATTTCTTAAGCAAGCATGGTTTTATCAATGCAGAAAATCTAAAACAAAAAAATTTTTTTTTAAAAACCCATTATTAGTTGATACTGGAACTTAAAATATGGCCAAGCCTTTGTAAAGCTATGCTACATATAATTTAATCTGGTTCTCCCTTATCCAACATAGATTTAAGTCTTACTCTATCTAGCTCATGTGAATCCCAATTGCCCTTGTCAACCTAAGCAAAAGCCTCAGTAACACCTAGCGCTATTAAATTCATCTGTTTATCTATTTCCTCAGGGCAAGAACCCATCTTAGCCATTTCAGGATTCCTGTGCCAAAGGGCACAAAACCGGCTCTCAAATATTTGCTGAACTGAAAGTTATTTTTATCCCACCTTAATGTAGAAAGAACTTCAAAATGTTTCTAGGTCTACATGAAAAATGGCAAAGGAGAACACATGTAGAATAGGATTAAAAAGTTGGGGGGAAGCCCAGAAAAACTTAAATACATATTGTTAGGTGAAACAAGCCATTCTGAAAACCTATATTCCGTAGGATTTCAACTATATCACATTCTGGAAAACTCAAAGTTATGGAGACAGTAATTATGGAGAGCAGTGGTAGCTAGAGATTGGGGGTGGTTGGGGGTGGTATTTGGAGGAAGGAAGGGATGAACAGGTAGAGCCAGGAGATTTTTAGGACAGTGCAACTATTTTGTACGATACTATAATGATGGATACATGTCATTATACATTCCTCAAAACCCACAGAAGACAGAAGAACCCTAATGGAAACTATAGACTTCAGTTACTAATGGTATTTCCACACTAGTTCATCAATTGTAACACACCTACACACTAACACAAGATTTAACAAGAGAAACAGGGTGGAGGTGGGGGGAAAATAGAAACTGTACTTTTTTCTCAATTTTCTGTAACCCTACAATTGCTCCCCCCACAAACCTAATTCTATTTTTTTATTTTTTCAAAGATTTTATTTCTTTATTTGAGACAAAGAACACACAAGCATGGGGAAGGAGCAGACGGGGAGGTTCAAGCCAACTCCCTGCTGAGCAGGGAGCTTGCCACAGGACTCCATCCCAGGACCGGAGGATGGAGATCATGACCTGAGCTGAAGGCAGACACTTAACCAACTGCGCTACCAAAGGGCCCCTATTAATTTGTTTTTAAAAAGAAAACTAATGCAGAAATAGACCTAAAATCACATACTTTGGGGCGCTGGGTGGCTCAGTGGGTTAAAGCTTCTGCCTTCAGCTCAGGTCATGGTCCCAGGGTTCTAAGATGGAGCCCTGCATTGGGCTCTCTGCTCGGCAGGGAGCCTGCTTCTCTCTTTCTCTCTGTCTGCCTCTCTGCCTACTTGTAATCTCTGTCTGTCAAATAAATACGTAAACGCTTTAAAAAATAAATAAATAAAATGGGGCGCCTGCATGGCTCAGTGGGTTAAAGCCTCTGCCTTCGGCTCAGGTCATGATCCCAGGATTCTAGGATCGAGTCCCACATTGGGCTGTCTGCTCAGCAGGGAGCCTGCTTCCCTTCCTCTCTCTCTACCTGCCTCTCTGCCTACTTGCGATCTCTGTCAAATAAATAAAATCTTATAATAATAAGTAAATAAAAATAAAAATTTAAAAAAGCACATATTTTAATGATTTATATACCTACTACAAATAGGCCAGAAATGTGTCTCTAAGCTTTCTATTAGCAAATGAAACAAGTACCTTGATAACCATACAATGCCCCTATGATAAACAATTAGCTGTACAAATGAGAATTTTAGTGTCAAGAATAGAGACATCTCCTTTGTCCTCATAAAGACAATGACCTAATATCTTCAATATCTTACTTTTAAAGACACAGTTTCAAAGGGCCACTTCTTAAACATCCAAAAAGATTGATGGCATCACAGCAAAGCAAAAATATCTTAAAAGTAATTCTATAGTATGCCAAAAAAAATGAAGTCCAGATATCCCTCTCACCACTGTAAACTGATTTAGTTAGCTAAAATTAAGAGAACAGACTTTTTTTTTTTTTTAAAGATTTTATTTATTTATTTGACAGAGAGATAGCACAAGCAGATGAAGAGGCAGGCAGAGAGAGAGAGAGAGGGAAGCAGGCTCCCTGCTGAGCAGAGATCCCGATGCGGGACTCGATCCCAGGACCCTGAGATCATGACCTGAGCCGAAGGCAGAGGCTTAACCCACTGAGCCACCCAGGCGCCCCGAGAACAGACTTTTTAATACAAAAATTTTCTAGGATGAACATCTATTAAGACTAGTAGTACCTTCTGTGCTGATCAGACTCAATATTTTTATTCTTTAGCACAGTAACTGGTATGAAAACAGATAACCATTCTTCTCAATAAGCAAGTTATTTCTTAGAGATTAAATAATCTTCATCAAGGTTATAACTAAGATTATCTTCTGGTTGATGGGTTTGATATAACTAAGATTATCTTTTTGGTTCATGGGTTTGAAGGGCTTGGAAAGGATAATATCCCCATGTATCTGAAAGCACTCTCTTTTATTACCCCACGTATCTGAAAGCACTCTCTTTTATTACACCAAAAGAGACTTATTAGCTTATATGCCTCTGGACTTTAATTCCTAATTTAACAAGAAATGACTGAGAAGAAACTCATGGTATTCAAGTACATTCTGCAAAATAATGAGAACTTCCTCTTTGAAATGCTGTATAAAATTATACTTACACAGTCTCAAGTTCTTCAAATCGTGATGCAGAACATGCCTAAGGAAGAGATTCACATTTTTAATTCTAACATCAAGAAGATCAGGTATTACAAACTACAAAGTATATGTACTATATATAAAGCACCAATAAACTAGAAACATAAAAATAAAGACATAATTTTATGTTAAAATTAGGCTATCTACAAAGATAGAATGAACTTTAACTGGATTTTGTATATCCATTTCTTTAAGGATTACAGATTAATATACCAATTAAACATGGATACTTAGGTAAGTTTAAAAGTCAATCTCAAAAAGTAAGGATGGGAAATGCTATTAGGCTTAGGCCAACAAATCAGGCAGAAAGACTTGAAAAAGATAAAATTTAACTTATTTCATCAACAACACCACAACTACAGTACAGTAATTCTTATGCCAAGTAAACTAAGAGAGTATACTAACTTCTTTATTTTCTAACAGAATATAAAACAGACTCCTCACTTTTTATGTAATGTGCTGGTAATCTATTTATACTATACCTCTTTCAAGTTACATTGTGCTACCTCCTGAACATGAGCTTTTAAAGATTCATTTTCTTCTTGAAGATCCTGAAAAAGAATTGGTATGAATTGAACTGACAGTCAAGTATAAAAAAGGTGTTTACTTTTGTTTTTAACTTCTTACCTGTAACCATCTTCCTTGACTGGCTAGGTCTTTCTCCTTCTCTTCTAAAACAGTCTTCATGGTATTCATCTGTTCTTCCTTTCCTTGTAATCTGAAAATAAGTTAATAAGAACTATCAGTGAAAATATTACAGAACCATACAAACCAAAATTATTGACGACTAGAGAAGTAGATTTTGGATTGTAAACAGACATAAAATAAACTAAATATTTTAAGTAAAAAACCATACAAGATTTTGCAGATAATAAATTAAGAAGTATAAGATGATTGGAGTGCCTAGGTGGCTCAGTCAAATAAGAGTCTGCCTTCAGCTCAGGTCATGATCCTAGAATCCTGGGATTAAGCCTCATATCAGGCTTCCTGCTCCGTGAGGTGTCTGCTTCTCTCTCTTCCTCTGCCCCTCCCCCTGCTCATCTTGTGTCTTCTCTTTCTCTGTGTGCTCTTTCTCAAATTAAATCTTAAGAAAGTAAATATAGGATTATTAAAGAAAAAACTTCCATCTATCACTGCAGATCTAGATACTGAATAAATCAGGGTAGCTCTACTCTCACTCCATATCATCTTCTTTAAACCAATACCAGGAAATCAGCGTATTACCACTGGTTTGGCTATGAAATACACAGTCAGTTTCACAGTGGCTATTAAAATGGGCAAAGAGCAATATCTCAGTCCAAGGTCATATTCAGATTATAGAGTATGAAAAATAAGACGTTCCACTCTACCCCCATTTCCATCAAAAAGCTTAAGTTAAATCCTAATGAAAACATAAAACTATGATAACATTTTGAGATATAATTTCATATTCCTAAAAATACTACATGAAATTAAATAAAAAGCAGCTCTGATTTTCATTATAACCATAGTGTATTGAATTATACATACTTATATTTAACCTGTGGAAAAAGATATTAAAGGGCAATGAAAGAAATGGTACTTACAAGTTCTGAAGCTCCTGAATTTGAGAAGTAATAGATAACTGAAAGAGAAAAAGAAAAAGCAGAAAAAAGGCTATTTATAATCCATTCAAATGACCTTATGCTTTATGATAAACTTTAAAATGTGTACACTTCAAATTACAAAGATCCTAGCTGAATTATTCATGCCAAAATGAGATGTGTTTGGATTTTGACTTCTTTTGATTCCAAAGACAGTAAGAGTAACAAAATAAAAATTGGAATAATAAGTCTAAATAATGTGGTAAATCTAAAGTTGTGAGAATTAGAGTAGTAACTGTACATATACCTCTCTACTGTATCAGAGCTCTTCTTTCCAGTCTTCCATGTCATCTACTCAACAGTACTCAACACTGTCCTTTTTTTTTTTTTTTTTTAAATCATACAGTTATTCAACACCAACTTTTACCTTCCACTGTCTTCTCACAAGTTCCTTCAGATTTTGGCTTAGGTGTCAGTTCCTCAAGAGATTTTCCTAACCTTTCAATCTATATCAGAGTACTGTGATCTTTTCATCATACCCTGTTTCTCTTAACACATGATCTTAAATCATTAACACAGTGCTTTCACAAGCAGAAGGAACTCAGGAAATATTGTTGAATAACTCTGTGGGATGAATGGATGAATCCTCACTTTTATGCAATCTTACTTTTTCAATGAAGCCTTATCAGATTAAACTCACCAAACCCCATCTATGTCCAGTAATCTCTGGCTACCTCTGAAATACCCTCAATGTCTTTTGTTCTATAGGCAAAAGTTAAGCAATACATATTCTATAACAAAACATTTTAATCCATGCAATTTAAAAAAAAGGTTAAAAAAAGATTTACCAAACTGTTTTCTGTTTAACTTGGCAAACTAAAATGAAACATTAGTACAGAAAACAATTTTTAAAAGTTAAAAAATATATTGAATAAAATATCAAGAACACTTTCTCAAATCAAGCATAAATAAATAAAATACATTTTTAAAAAATGCACATAACCCAAAATACTTACAGCACACTACTAAAAGTTTTTTTCTGAGTAACAAGAAAAAAACCAAACAGCTCATAAACACATACACTAACAAATCTGTCATGCTATGGCTCTGGGATTTTTACCTGTTGAGCCTTTTCAAGCTGGATATTTCCTATTTCTTCTTTTAGAGCCTCTATTTCCTGTTTCAAATCCTTGACAATGACAAAACAGACAAAATTGGACAATGGAAACACAGAAATTGACATAAAATGCAATGTCAGACAAACACATGAAATTAAATGATATTCACTAAAGCTGATAAACAAGGGGGAAAAAAAAAAGGAAGAAAAAACCCAGCACACAGTTTACTCTCTCCCAATACCTGAATAGTTTTCTCCTTATTAGCAACTTTGAGAACTTCTGCTTCCAGAAGCTCTTCCACAGACTTGATCTTTCCATCCTTTTCATAAATCCTTAGATGAAGAAATGCAGTATTAAACTTTAATAGAAATCAAGACATAAACAAATAGCACCAACAGGGGTCATCCAAATTAACTCTTCCCATTTTAAATAAAATAGCAAAGTAGCCTGCACATAAGAAGGGAAAAAGATACTTAAAAGTCTTCTTAAATGAGGGGCGCCTACGTCGCTCAGTCAGTTAAGCATATGACTCTCGATTTTGGCTCAGGTAATGATCTCAGGGTACTGAGTCAAGCCCAGCATCGGGCTCAGTACTAAGTGTGGAGCCTGCTTAAGATTCTCTGCCTCTGTCCACCCTGTCTAAGAAAGAGATGGCAGGGAAGTATTCCTAAATGAGAATTAATCAGTAAATACCAGATGGCTAAAGCTGATACACAGAAGGAGATACACACAATACTTCAAAAGTGCATAGAGAATGATATGACTTATACCCTGAAAAACACCGGAAGAATCAAGTTTCTCTCAACAATATTGGCTTCCAGAGTTCTGAAAGCAGTGGCAGAATGTATACACAATTATGGCATCAAACTTTACAGAGGTCAAGAAGAGGATAAATGTTCTCTATATCCAGTATATCCTGTTCTGTTCTGTTTTGTTTTTTTAGTAGTTCAATTCTTACTGCAGAAACAGAAAATTAACAATTCGATGCCACAAGAAAATAATTGGAATTACGAAATGTTTTAGCAATCACACTGCACTAGAAAAGTACAACGAAATTCCCTTAATTCAGCAGTGAAAAATTCTAGAGTGAAGGTTAAACTAACATACAGCTATCTAAATTGCACAAAACAAGATCTATGAGCACTAAGAAAATGGACCAAAAGAGAAAGACCAGTTTAAAAATATCACCACTTACACTTTCTTAAGTTCTTCAACTAGAGATGCAAAAGAAACCTGGAAATAGGAAAGTATCCTACTTAGCAATTTGCTCAAAATATTAATGAATTCAGAAACAGAGAGTATATTATCCTTAAATTTTCTATTATACCAAAATCTAAATGAGAACAATAAACCCAGGAATTCTTTCTAGGTTTTTTTTAATGTTCTAATTATGAAAATGAAAAGCACTCTGAAAGTAAGTAGCTTTAAGGCTACTTATGGAAAGTGTAGGCTAAAAGAAAAATCAACAGATACAATGTTACAATTAATGAATAATTCTAACCAGATAAGAAAACAGAACTAGGGGGCGCCTGGGTGGCTCAGTGGATTAAGCCGCTGCCTTCGGTTTGGGTCGTGATCTCAGTGTCCTGGGATCGAGCCCCGCATCGGGCTCTTTGCTCAGCGGGAGCCTGCTTCCTCCTCTCTCTCTGCCTGACTCTCCGCCTACTTGTGATCTTTCTCTCTGTCAAATAAATTAATAAAATCTTTAAAAAAAAAAAAAAAAAGAAAACAGAACTAGGAAATTGCCTAATTCCAGATAGGTCCTTCTACTATTATTTAGAGTCTTTCTCCACATTTGTACACTCAGAACTTTTATAACTGCAGTAAGCAGCAATGACATCCTATCTAGAGTATGCTACCCAGTGTCTGGTATATAGTCAGCATTCAAAAAATTGCAGCTTCTAGTACTGTTAATCAAGTCACTAATCATTCACAGATTAAAACTATGACTGACAAATTCCACATTGATGAAAGGAGGAATAAACAGACTTGCTCTATTTGAAAAGAACAGGTTTGTGCACTGTTTAAAAAGAGAACAGTTGCAGGATCTACTGAATACATTACCTGATCATTTTGCTTAGCCTTTAAGTCTTGAACTTCTTTCGTCAGAGATGAATTTTCTGTTCTTATTGCCTTTTTCAAAGATAAAGAAGCACAACACACTCTTAACTTTCTAAAAAATTAGCTATCTTCAAAATATCCTCATTTCTCATTTTTCTTTAGCTGCTTCTTTCCCTCTCTGGAAGACCCAGAAGTCTGTCACACATGTCTACAATTCTGTAACTTCTGGAGATACTCAAATGAATTTTTAATTCATTTATTCCCACAAATATTTCTACCTATGTTTCCACAACCTCAAGAGCACATAGTATACCACTTAAGTGGTATACTTAAGTCATTTCTCCCCCAAAACTCAAATACATCTTTAACATTTCTTCCAGCAACCCTGTCCTTATCATGTTAGTTAGAACTAATGATAATCACAGAACAGAACAGGAGTCTCTCCTTTCCCTGGCCTCCAATACTATTTCATGAACTTATGAAATCTGTTAGTTTTCATCTGGGCATGGTGGAGGTGGGGAAGCATTAATTACAAACCAAAAAAAAAAAGTATTTCATTAAGACAGTGAATGCTACAATCAACTATGCACTTTTGTATTCCTAATACAATGTTAAGTTTAACGGAAAAAAATAATATATTCATTAAATGTGGATAACTAATATTAAGTTTTAAAGGTTATGGAAAAAATCTTAATTTACAGTAATCCCCTTCATGTTCACAGACAAACTCACAAGGAAAACAAATGTACAAAATGTTTTACA
Source organism: Mustela nivalis (assembly GCF_964662115.1). NCBI lineage: Eukaryota > Metazoa > Chordata > Mammalia > Carnivora > Mustelidae > Mustela > Mustela nivalis. The sequence continues at coordinate 43,910,417 of NC_139025.1, forward strand.
TTCAGTTCCTCCTCTTTTGTGGCCACTTGAATAAGTCCAGTTTCAAGTAACTCTTCTACAGTCTTCAACTTCTCATCCTTTTCTTGAATACTGAAATCATAAATTTAAAATATATTAACCATTTTTCAAGGTAAATACTATCACTGCTAAATATTTTATATCAATCAACTCCTGTGTCTCTCATTTCTTATAAACTTAATTTCTAAAAAGGTTTCTGAGATCTCTGATCATGGTCTAAAAGTACTTCTTAACCAATAAGTAAAATGTGTCAAGTAATACATAATGGCCTAAATAAAATCATTCCCACACCTAACACCACAAACCTACTGTAATCCCAAATCAAACCAATCAACAGCATGCCACCATACTTCCATTATGAAGTACAAAGAGCACTTTAAAAATCTAGATTAATATAGTTAATAATTCTGTTATCTCAAATTTGGTAGAAATTAGCCATTAAAATATAAAAAGAAAAACTTAAACTTACCATTTCTCCATTTGTTCCACAACATCTTTATTAGGCTAAAATAAAAATCACCCCCCAAAAGAAAAATGTTTAATTTTACTACGTTTGCATGATGTAAAACTAATTTAAAAATATGATTCTATGAAAATTGTTTAGTTTTAATTAGAACCAAAATTTAGGAAGGTGAGCCATACTTGAAGACTGCTAATAATTAAAGTGTTATTTAATTTAGAAAACTCAAGACAAAAGAGAAGCAGCTACACAAAAGACACAGAAAAGGATGAAGTATGAGCCAGTAAAATGAATCAGTACCTTCTAAATAATTTTTAATTGCCATAAAAGAAAATCTTAAGAATAAAAAAGAGAATCTGCCTTAATTCTGTATCAATTCTGTTCTTTGAATATAAAAAATCCAAGGCTCTAAAGCCTTGAAGACCAAGAAAGGAGGCTTTGTTCTTTCTTCTAATAAATTGATTTTTGACATTAAAAACTAAAGTATAACATTTATATGGGCAAGTGCAAAAATCCGATATACAAATCAATTAATTTTTAACATGTAGATATTATGTGACCACCACCTAGACAAATATATACAATGTTTTAAAACTGATTATAAGTTGCAGGAGCAACACATGAATATATTCTCCCTGTAAAGCATTAAAACAGGATATGTAAACTGACCCCCACTTTTAACTACTTCCCTTCCAGCATCTCTCCAGAAACACAAAAAGTCCCCACTGCTAGAATTTATTTTGTGTCCAGAAGAGAGGCTTCCCCGTTAGCATTCCTAAGCCTTCAGGCAGCTAAGTAGCCTACCAAAACAGACTTTGAACATTTTTTCTGCCCATCCCATTCCTTATCTGTACTTTTCTAATTTTCTAGTTTCCTTCTTTTCCCCCTATTCTATTATAACCCTTTTCACAAATACTATTAATTTTTCCATTGCCAAATCCAAGTCCTGAGACTCCACTTCTTACATAATTCTAAAATTAACCCCCTTTTCTTCAATGCCTTAGGTTAGGCCCTTGGCTTCATCCATCTCAAATATCACAATACCACACTATACTTCTCTCTGCCTGTTGCCTACAAGGAGTATTTTGTGAGGGGTACAGGAAAAACTTCCCAATGGGAAAAATTTCCCTATTACCAGAAAGGAGACTGGAGTTGTCAAAAGTATAGTAAGTCAGGTTTATAAACTACAAATATAAATCATGCAATAAGTTTACAAATTTTTCATCAAGATGGGTTTTTGTCCATCTTTATTTTTGCTGATGGCCATCTCATGTAAGGTTTAACAGGAGCACTTGGGAGGCTCAGTCAGTTAAGCACTGGACTCCTGATTTCAGATCAGATCATGATCTCGGTCATGAGATCAGGACACGCATCCCAGCTTCATGCTGGGTGTGGACCCTGCTTGGCACTCGCCCTCTCTCCCTCCCCTACCACCTCCCCTCCCCCAACTCCCACCCCGCCAGAGCGCGCTCACACACGTGTAGTCTTTTAAAAAAAAAAAAAGATTAAACAAAAAATTTGTAACCGTATGGTGATGAATGTTAACTATTAACTGGACTTCTGCTGTGCTCATTTCACATTATCAACACATAAATCATTAGTCCTTCTGAAACTAATGTTATATGTCAATTATATCTCAATTTAAAAAAAAGACAACACTATTAAGTCCAAGTTATCTGCACCTTAATCACTTACTGCATTATACCTTTAGTCCTACATACTTCTCCCCCACATAAATTCAAATACCTCATTGTTACCAGAGTGATCCAAAATGCTAGATAGAACATTTATTCATCCTTGCAATTATCTTTCAGGGATTTACCAACATACTAGTTCAAGTTCATGGTCCATACACAGCATACAAAGTCCTTCATAATTGGGCTATAGCCAGCCTTTCTCTACTCCTTACACTGTATCCTTTGCACTTCTACAACATGCCAATAAACTATGAATACACCAGTTTGGCCACTCACTGACATGACCCATGACTTTTTTTTTTTTTTTTTAAACAAGGGAAAGCACACACACAGTCCCCCACAACCACAAATTATGCAGTCGAGTTTCCCACATTTGGGGAAATCGCAGGAGTCAGCACATCCGGAGTACAATGGATAAGCCTTGCCCTGGGAAAAACACCTTTCTGACCATAGTATCTCCCCTGCCAGGTAAGTATTAACACTTTATTCCCTCAGCTGGATTTCCCCTTAGCTGTTGGGCAAACTGATGGCTATTTTTCCAAATCAAGCCTTCTCTGTGATGCCTCTTTACCCTTAGTGTCCGTCAGATAGAATTCATTATCTCTTCCTCCAACCCTGTACCACAGTTAAAGAATTTTATTCATCATACTTTTCTGTGTTACACATCATTCTCCACACTAAAAGCCATATTCCTGAGGGTAGGAACCAAGTCTCATTCATCTCTGTAGCCTCAGCATGGAGCATAGTGTCTAGCACATACTCAATTCATAAACCTGGAGCATAGTGTCTAGCACATACTCAATTCATAAACCTGAATGAAATTAATTTCCTTTAACAGAGGTACACTTTAACATGTACTCTCAGTCATCAGCTTACCAAATATTCAATTGCAGAAAAGTGACCAGCTTAGCATCCATCCAGCCTTTTTACTTTAAACATTACCGGCCTAACCCAATCCAATTTCATTCTCCCTAGACAATTTCCCAAACTACATTTAATACAATAATAAATTCTTCTGCAATAAAACATAAACAGGCAACAGGGCAAAGAGGAAAAGATTTCCTACCCCTATAGTTTTCACTAATAAAAATCTCCTAGAATAAGAATAAATATGCTGTCCCTATGCTTTAAAAAAAAAAAAAAAAAAAAAAAAGATAAGTCAGAACCTTGCTTCCCCAGAAGTTTTATTTTGAATAAATGAGATCCTAGTAAGTAACTGATTTATTTGCTTCATTAGGGTTATCATATAGGCTTATATCAGCATGGAGCCTTGCCCTCTTTAGTGTATAAACAGGTTACCTTACCTGATATTTGTTGTCTTTCTGTCTCCTACACCTGAAGAAACAACAACTTGGCACCATCACTGGTTTCTGTTTCAATAAGCTCAATCTTTTCCTCCCAGATAAAAATCCATGGAGCAAAAAGACGGAATTTTTTTTTTAATATATATATAACTAAACTGTTCATCTCTCAACTGTCACTTAGAATTCTGACTGCTGGATAGGAAGGGGTTAAAGAAAGGTGGAAATCAAAGAAATTAAGATTACACTAATCTTTATCTCTTCTTTCACTAGTGATAGCAATAAAAATGACTAGAAAAGAAGCCAAAGAGATGGTTCTTTGGTCTGCCAAGATGAGAAAGCTAAGTCACAACTACAACCAAAACACACCATTGTAGTTAACATGCTTTCTAAACTATTTTTAAGAGAGAGCTTTAAGAAGAAAAGTTCTAAATTACCAAATGGCAAATCTTAAATTAGTACCACAAAGTAAGTTTTCCTTATCAAATTCTTTTAAAAATGTAGCTATAAAATTTTGTTCTGTGGACTCTTCATTAAACTTCCTAAAACTATTCTTCATTCATTAAAACCTATCTCATGCAAAAAGCTGTTATTCTAATAGAATATCTACAGGTACATGGAAATCTTAGGAGTATCAGAAAGCTGATTTGGTTAAGGTAGAAATTAGAGGATTTTTTAAAAGATTTTATTTATTTATTTCACAGACAGAGATCACAAGTAGGCAGAGAGATAGGCAGAGAGAGAGGAGGAAGCAGGCTCCCTGCTAAGCAGAAAGCCAGATGCAACGTGGGGCTTGATCACAGGACCCTGAGATCATGACCTGAGCCAAAGGCAGAAGCTTTAACCCACTGAACCACCCAGGCGTCCTGAGGATTTTCTTTTTTAATATTAACTTCCATACATACACTGGGGAATTTTATGTAAGATATTAGAATGGCAATTCTTAAATCATCATCATATTCTCTTTAAGAAAAACAAAAATTTAAAGCTATTGGTTTTGTTCCTGTCTAATGAGGCAGAACTAGAGAATTAAAAGATTCTAAAAGTTAAAAGATTTGTAAAGATTCCAGTTTTCTATTTAAATGTAAGAGTTACCAGCACCATTAATACTGAAATCCCACAACAGGGTCATACATTTCTAGGCATTTGTTTTCCCTTCCATGAAGTTAATTTTAGGAAGTATTTAAAAGCTTATACACTGAAATAAGTTTTTCAGAATCTCTATAACCAACTCACAACTTAACATTCTGCTTTTCTGGGCAAGAGGTAACACAAATCAAAAATTATCAATCACATTTTACCTCATCCAAGTCATTAATGTTACATTTCCTACTGGTATTTTATGTAGCTACTAAAATTTTAAATGCTGCCAGCTAACCAGAGATTCTAAGATACATCCAGACTTCAGAGATGCTAAAGTGAGGGGGGACAATTCTTACAACTGATGAAATGAATCTCTTATAAGCTACATGACAACAAAGGGAAATAAGATTTAACAGTAAGACTTAAATATTATTTTAGGATTACAGTGGCATACAGTCATGTCCCCGCACTGCACTAAATATCATCAGTTTAGCATTACCTCCTCTACTGCCTTTTGTTTGCAAGGGTAAAGTATATACAAAATAATAAACATTATGCAAGGCATTATCATATTTAAGAGGAAGAGAATAAGATTATTTCTTGAAAAGTGAACAGATATTAACAAATACTTCCATAGCATGTGGCTCACCTGAAAAAGAGCTACTTATATCAATTTAATACCTCCACAATGTGAATTTTAAAATAAAAAATGAAAGCATATATCTTTGAAAGGAAGTGCTACCATCTGCAACTTACATTTCAGCTTCTAATACAAGTCCCCACGTTTAACACTATTAGAGAAACATTCAAAGCTATTTTAATGTGTCATCTAATACCAAGAGTTTCTAGAGTATTTTTAAACCCTGGAATTTGAAGAGTTCTGTAGGAGAAAAGTCCAAAGGCAACTCTTAGGAACAGCCATAGAATGGACATTGCCTGGAGCTCGTTTATGGAGCCATGTATACTAAGGCTGCTACAGTTTTGATAGGTTGCTATAAATACAGAAGAGTCTGATGACAGCAGAGGGTAGAGAGGAGATGAAAAAATAAATATTCTAACGGAAAGGAACTGAGGTTTAAAATGCCTGCTTAATGCCAACCACTAGGCGAAGCACTATACATAAAGGTCCCCATTTAAATCTAACAAGCTTATGATATAAATAAAATCTCAGTGTAAAAGACTTGGAATAAAAGGTCTCAAAAAGGTTAAGCAATTTGATCAACATCACTCCACTTTTAAGTGCTGGTAGCAGGTTTCAAACCCACTTTCTTTTTAAGAAACCATGTTGCCTTAGATAAAAGGCTCCAAAAGTGTAAAGAATTTTATCCTAAGAACCGAATGTAAAATACTTTTTTTTGTATTCTATGGCACTTTTTTTTTAAGTGCTTATAACAGGGAGTTAGCATTAGCTTCCCCTCAAGGAAGAAAAAAAATTTTTTTAGACACTTGATAAGCACAAGATGAACTGAAATGCAATGGAAAGATATACCCATAATTCAGCAAAACTCCTCAAAAATGAGCTGGATATTATTTAAGAAGAATCAGATCTTGTTAATATTAGATATTTCAGCCTTATAATTCATTAAAGCCTTACCTGTTCAGAAACAAGAGTCTGTAGCTTCTGAACTTCTAACTGTAATGCTTTGTTTTGGTCATTTAGAATCTGAAGGGAAAAAAAAACCTCAATATACTCTTCTATTAAGAAAAGATAAAGCAATCATTTGAATAGGTTAAAAAAAAAAAAAAACCAACCCCCCCGCCATTCAAACCCATATTAACCCTTCAAATATACTTAAAGTGACAGGTGAATTATATACTGACCTACAATGCAAATTTCATGTGGTTTCCATTTTTCATTTTCAATGAATGTACTTCCAAAATATAAAAATACAGGACTAGTATAAACAATCTGTATAATGATCTCTAAAACTAGTTTCAACTAAGCCTTCCACTTCAGTCATGTGTTTATTCCAAAACAGAACAGTGTTAACACTGTGCTTAGAATTGTATCATGTGTATTTCAAAGAACTGAAACAGTCTATGCCAATGGATTCTGGGAAATCCTGCTTTCCTAAGTGAATATTTACAGGATTCCTATTAAATTAAAGCAAAAAAAAAAAAAAAAAAAAAAAGAGGAAGAAGAAGAAGAATACAAATCTCACACACATGAAGAGATGTACCCCAGCAGTACGAATGCGCTCAACTCAAGCTGAGAGGCCATGACCAGAAACTAGCACTGCACTGACAATGGAGGCAATTAAAACTATCACACACTACCAAATGAAAACCACAGTAGAGCAAAGACTGAGGCAAAACAAATTTCAAAAGTCTATTATAAGAACAGATAATCCAGGCAAAAAGTGTAACATTCATTGTCGTATAATCCCCAAATAAACTACAGAAACATTGCTTCAGGGTGATTTCATATAAAAACTAGTACAATTAGACTCGTTTCAACTGAAAATTTTAGTAGGTTGTTCTAAGCTCAGCTGACAAGCTTAATCACACACCTTAAATTCTTCCATTTTGTTTGAAATTTCACACTGTAGCTGTTCTTCAAGCAATCTTATTTGATCATCCTTAACATGAATACTATGAGAAAAAAAAATCAATAATTCACACTAAGGTTTACATAAATCATGTGCACAACTATCAGTTATGAGTAGCAATAATTTATGCAACTATACTTGAACATAAATGTATGAATGGCTCCATGTACAGCAACACTCTAATCACCTTTTTTGCATCTTCTCCAGTTCATGTGCAGCAGCAGCCTGTGTTTGGAATGGGATGAGAATTAAATCATTTCTTAGGAAGCACTCAAAACCATTCTTTCCCTTATTTTTATGTACTGAAAAGCTGCATTTCCATATATTTGAAGTAAATGTTAAAGCAGTATCTACGTATTTTTGCAATACTTTTTGCTGTCCAGTATTTTGTACTTCTCACTCATCAAATTTTATCCAAATGAAACTATCCTTTTTGATTAAATAGCAGAAGGCTAAAACAAATCAGCACATTAAGAATGTTTTAGTGGAGGGGCGCCTGGGTGGCTCAGTGGGTTAAGCCGCTGCCTTCGGCTCAGGTCATGATCTCAGGGTCCTGGGATCGAGTCCCACATCGGGCTCTCTGCTCAGCAGGGAGCCTGCTTCCCTCTCTCTCTGCCTGCCTCTCCATCTACTTGTGATTTCTCTCTGTCAAATAAATAAATAAAATCTTAAAAAAAAAAAAAAAAAAAGAATGTTTTAGTGGATTCTTTGGAGATCCGAAAAGTGATCAATTCATTTGATCAAACATGAGTTTCAACATGAAAATAGTACTATCTAGGTGGGTTGTGACAGTCATGGTCAAATAGAAGAGGCTTTCAACAATATGCCATGTAACCAAACACAAATAACCATTATATTTACTATGTATATGAATGAAATTAGGGCTTGCAATTCCAATGGAAGTAAGTATAGACAAGGTCAAATTCTGACGTAAACACTCAACAGCTATAAAAAATCTACCTGTTCATTTGCCAGGGCCTGTAACTTTTGCACTTCAGCTTTTAATAAGAAATTCATATTCTGTATGTCCTAGAATAAGAAAAAAAAATATGTAAATATGCTTGTAAAGCATCTCTTCTACCTAAGTAAAGGTCTCAAAGTGAAGGCCTCAAATCACAATTTCTTAAATAGGAAAAGGAAATCATCAATTCCTGTTATTTAGCAAACTTCCCAAATTATTATGAATTGCATCATATGAGAAAATCCTCTGAACTTCTTTTCTTGGAAGGCTAACGAGGATTTTGTAGCTTAATTAAGAGACACACATTTTAAATGACTTTAGAGTATTTTCCATTTTTCATAGATGGTCATACTGCTTACCCTATCAGAATAATTCAATGCTTACAAAATAACTTGCCATTTATCAGAATTACTGTACCTTAAGTTCCTCCTCTTTACTTGTTAAGTGATCATGTTCATTTGCTAAAGAATCTTCAGTCTGTTTTATCTGCTTATCCTTTTCAGCAATCCTTTAACAGGAAGTACATTTTTATATTCAATAAACATTTCGAAGTCAAGTCACAAATCAAAAGATTAAAAGCCTTAAATATGCTCACGCTTAGTTAAGTAGTTTCTCATGCATCTGTACCCTACATTTCTGTAGCTCCTTTCAGTTTAGTACTATCTATCATATACATTCTACAACTTCCTAAAATACATACCCCTGTTCTAAAACTTGAGGTAAAAGAAGTAATTTGTTCAAGTTCACAAACCTGGTAATGCCAAAGCCAGATTTTAGATCTTCTGAACTCAAGTGAGCCATGTCTATGTAAATTAAACAATACACTAAAAACAGAACCTTGTTTTGGGTATCTCCATATAGTTAAAATACAGTGTAGGTAATAACTACTTATGAGGCACAAAAACTAATTTACTTCCATTAATCTCAAATCACAATTCTCTTTCACTGCTAAACCCCACATAAAAAAAAGGTTCCCCAACTCTTTTTACGATGAAGACATAAAAACACAAATGTGTTCGTGCAATGTGCAATGTGCAATGTTTAGGAACTCAACTCACTGAGGTAAGGGGGAGAGCAAAAGTTGCTCCAGATCTAGGTAGGAGTATTTTCTGAATAAGTCAGAATATAAAGCAAATCATGTTTTGATGGAACAGGTATCATTTAGTGGTGACTAAGCAATTATAAGAGAAGTGTAGAAAGGCAGACTTACACTTTATGTAACTCTTCTGCTAGGACTGAAGCAGAGGTCTAAGAAAGAAAAACAGTATCAACATAAAAGCATTTAAGTCTAAAAGTTGTACAATAATCAAACAGCTTTAAAAATTAAAGAAATTAATGTATATCAAGTTGTTAAGGCAGTATCTGGCCCATGATGAGTGTTCAATAAATAGCTATTATTCTGAAAGCAACTTGATCACCAACAACCAGTATCAGAGAATTACACTGCATAAAGCAGTTAAAATGAAACAAATTGCCAGACCTGGAAATTATATAACTGACAAGTAACAATATACAAGAAAAACACCTACAAAGGTCATGTTTCATCTTTATCTTAATAACAACTTCCAATAAAGAAATAATACAGTTCATGATTAAGGTAACAATTAAGTTACCTTAATTTAGTAATTTAGTAATAACCATGCTCCTCTTTTTCAAATACATACTTATAGCATTCTCTATTTAATTCCTGATAAATTTTCTAGAGCTACCTCACAGCTAATAACTTAAGACTTCAATCCACTTTGAATTGGTAATTCATATATACATGTACATTCACATATGTACAAACAGCCTCCTCTATAGTAAAAAATTCTTAGTTCATTTTTTATTACAGTTTCTACAAAGAAAACAACTAGAAACAAATATGTGCAATCTCAAAATTTTGGGGTTTGAAATTGCCTGAAATTCAAGAACAAGTTTTTAATGTTAAAATTACTTTTTAAGGTAGAAAAAACTAGTACTTTTTCTACAATTTTTAGAATTTTGAAGTTGAGGAATTGAAATGAACAGTACATGTTACAGAAATAAGTACTTAGAAGTTTTTCTTTTTTAATATTGTATTATAGATATATACACTTTAGACTACATCTATGTTAAAAAACAATGTTGCCAAAGTATAACAGGTCTAACAATACAACTTGCAAAACTCCGGAAGGTGTCCCCACTTGCTAAACAGAAGTTTTAAAGTGATCTTTTTGCACACATAATCTGAGATTATGTATTAACATACTGTATTATATTATTAACATACTGCTACCACCTGAGGGTATATAAAGTTTTCCCTTATGGCCAGTGAGTATTTAGTAAGCATTTTTAATACATAAACCACTATTCTAAACACCATTTGGGCAATTTCTTCTGTTTGAGTCAAGATTATGAACGTTTCTTCCTCCTATGGTAAAAACTCTCCATTAGTTGGATTTGGACTTCTTTCTTGGTATTTTCCCCCAACACTCTATATATAATTATCAGAGTGTTGGGCTCTCAGGACTATCAGTGTTGATTCACAGACTAGTTTCCCAACTACTAATCCAGTGCCTAGCACTCAACAGGCATTCAGACAATTAATTTAATGGCTAAGAATTATATTCTATTATATCATTATTAAATTATATGTATTTATATTATATATTGGTAATAACATGTTATCATTATTATAATATATATTAGTAACGACAAACAATATGAAAGCACATTTACCTGGGCAGCTATCTGGGAATGGAATTGTTGAATTTGAGCTTTCAAAGCCTCGTTCTGCTCCAAAATATCCTTACATAAATAATGACCAAAAAGAAGAGGGGGGAGGAAGTAAGCTATTAACAAATATACCAATATACATGAATTAAATGAGGTACAAACTTATGTTTATCTTTAAAAAGCCATTCTCAGATTCCAAAAGCCATAATTTTAACAACAATGACTAGGCACTATATTTTGAGAGTTGATATAGAAGGTAAATTAAGAATAGGTTGTGTTGTTCCTAATCTAACACAATTTAAGACTGAGTGAGGACATCTTTAAGCACATATTCAAACACACCATATTGCAACAACTGCTCAAAGATTAAGTTATAATTATTCATCACCACTCCACAATTAGGATAAAGTAGATGGTCTTCTCTCTTCTACAGAGACACAGATTTTCTCAAAAAGAGAATTAGATACCTGAACTTGCATTTGTAAAGACTCTTCTTTGGTCACCCTTTTTTGCTCCGATTCCATTAACTGCATTAGTCTCTGCTCCAACTGTTGCTTTGATACCAAGGTGTCTGTGAGCTTACTATGCAGACTCTGTACTTCATTTTCTTTGGCCACAAATTTGCTCTGTAAATCTGTAACCAAACAGCATTTTACAAAGTTCTCTTCCTTTGCATGGTTATTACTATTCATCTTTAGCACAGGCATTATCTCCTCTAGAAGAAAACTCCTTGAATCTCTCCTCTTTTCCCCCGCCTGCACATGGCTCCTCTGAGTAGTCCAGGTTTACCTTTATCACAGAACCTGCCACACTGTACTAATTCTTCTCCTCGCCTACAAAGTACACTTTCTGAGATCAGAATTACCTTTTCTCTATATCCAGAGCAGTGCCCAAGGCTTGGTGCACAATACATTCTCAAAAATGTGTTAAGTTAATGGTACATGGATGCTTAAAAGTGTTGTATCATTTCTTGAAAGCATTCTTTATATCCCCAAACACAATTTAGTAAGTTATCTAATGAATTTCTTATAAATTCCCCGTACTATCCTACCTGGAAAAGAGAGAAAGTTGTTGAGGGCTGACAAATGTTCTGGTGTAGAATGAAATACAACTTTCCTGTTGTACTTTTTTCTGCTTCTCTTATTAGCAATGACCCCAAAACAACAACAACAAAAAATGAGAAACAAACACAAACTATCTTTGATACAATCAGAAATGAATTAACTCCAAATCCAGAAATTAAGATAAAATGAATGGGGAGATAGATGATCACTAACATGGAAGGGGAAGGTGTCTGAAAAATCTGGGAAGTCTCAGGAAATGGAGGTACTAGGTATCATGAGAGCTACCTCTTAGCCCCACAAAACAAACAACAAGTCCACCACCACAACCACTACGGAAGAGAAGCAAATACAGAGAAAAAAAGAAAATGCAAGTGTGTGTATATTTTAAAAGATGTTCCTGTCATAACAAGACACCAATAACAGAATGAAACAGAACTCAAAAAAGGACTTATAATTAAACATACTGGTCATATCCAGGATTGGAACTCAGAAGAGCGTAATATTTCTTTACCAGCAATAGTGAAAGTCAAAACACTGAATTAATGCCTTCAAACTTCTGTGGGGAAAATTATCAATAACCTAGAACTCTCCATCCAAACTACAAATCAAGCATGAAGACAGAAAAAATAAAAATGTTTTCAGATATGCAAAACCTTAACAAATGTACTTAGAGGCATGCTCTCATGGGACTCAAAGATATGCAATTAAATGAAGAAGGAAAGCAAGAAAGATGGCAGTAACATAGTATCTATCCAGAATCCAGGTAGTCTCAGGAAGACAGATATGGAGCCAACCTAGAAAACAAACAAGTCCTGAAACAGGAAGACAGAGGACTCCAGAGGGATATCCCCAGGAAAATCTGAAAAGATTCTCCACTACCTCATATGTTGAGAGACAGGCAGAGGAGAGAGGGTAATAGTTTAACCATAGGTAAAATTTTAAATCATAAAATAAAAAAACAAGTTAAAAACATAAAGCAGTAATTAGCTCTAGGAAAGAAAACATCGTTCATGGGAAGAATTGCAGTTTTAATATTTATCTTGGCTCAGGACTAAGCTACACTGTAATAATGATGTCAACAATGAATACTGACATGATCAAGAAGTATGCGTAACCATGCTGGCAGAATGAGGGGAAGGTGGGAGGAATGGTGTGGGAGTTAAGACCTCATTTCCTGTAATAAAAATCAACAGATGCCTATTAAGGGAAAGCAGTAAATGTACAAATAATACATGTATTTACAAATATGATAGACAATACTAGAAGCAAAAATGATTGCTTCTGGTCAGAGTGAGGTTTTACGGTTTACAGTTACATAGTTTATAGAGAAATATATTCAGTTTACAGATCAATTCTTTTGTCAACATTCATACGTGCTTCATTGATGAAATGTAAAATGTAAATTTAAAAAATACGCTAATATATCTGAACATTGACATAAACTTCATATATAAAGAAAAAAGCCTTTAAGTATGTTGGGTATATTAAAATATTGAACCAAAGGGAAATATGGGAATGGAGGGATGGCAGGCATGGAGAATCAGAGGAAACCGAAGGCCTAAAAACCCAAAACTGTATGATCTATCCTACTGTTTCGAACTATATTTTACTACACTGACTCTTACAGGAGAAAAGGAGTAACGGTGACAAATAATACACATAATACAAGCTCCATTATCCCCCAGATGGATTCATCAAATTAAGAGTAAGTAATGAAAGTCAGCATTTAAGTAGACTGTTTTAAGTCAGCTATTTGAAATGGTAATGCTCTTTCTCTTCACAATACAGAAAGTGAGTCAGTCCTCCTTTACAAACAAAAAATAAAGAGGTAATCAAGGAACCAAAGGGAATAACTACAGAAAGGAAACACACACAACTAGATTCCTATTACTCCATTATAAACTATAATTTTCTTTGCAATTTAATGCTTCAGGATAAAGCTAGTAGAGAATTTATTTTAGGAACTCCAACAACTCTTAAAAAAATAAAGTACTCTGAAAGTGCAAAAGCTACTTTCAATGGCCTAAACAAAAAATGTCAAATCACACTTTCTTCATATATACAGAGGGGAGCAAATTTTTCTTTTAACTAACATATAATGTATTATTGGCCCCAGGGGTTCAGGTCTGTGAATCATCAGGCTTACACAATTCACAGCACTCACCATAGCACATACCCTCTCCAATGTCCATCACTCAGCCATCCCATCCCTCCCATCCTCCTCTTCCCCAGCAGCCCTCAGTTTGTTTCCTGAGATTAAGAGTCTCTTATGGTTTGTCTCCCTCCTGGTCCCATCTTGTTTCATTTTTTCCCTCCCTACTCCCCCAACCCCCTGCCCTGCCTCTCAAATTCCTCTTATCAGAGGGATCATATAATTGTCTTTCTCTGATTGACTTATTTCATTTAGCATAATACCAAGAGGGGAGCAAATTTAACCCAGGATTATATACCAAATTTACATGAATACCTCTCCCCTTACCTTGCTGTGCTGCCTCATGCTCTGCTGTTCTCTTCCTAATATAGCTTTGGACTTCTTCCCACCTTCTCTCAGCTTCTTGTAGTTGAACCTGGAAAAAGAATAAGTCAGCATAATCACAGGATTTCAAATTTAAAAAAAAAAAAAAAAAAAAAGCATCCTCCTCTTTACTCTTGTCATAAAACAGCTTATTCCATCAGTCTCCCACATTAATAAAATAGGCAGATATGTCCAGACTTAAAACATACAAAGATATCAGCCATAGTCATTCTACCCTCCAAGCTACAAAAACCAAATATTTGTGCAGGTAAATCATTATAGCTACTACTATGTATTTATCTGATCTATTTAGTTAAGATCTGTTTTCCATTTTTATTTTCTTCAGCTGATAGGCTTTCAAAAGACAGAATATTATCTTTACTGCTAAATCTCAGTAGGTACCTAAAATTCAAATTTTGAGGTCCAGCACACTTCAATGATGACTATAGTCTTTACTATCATTTATCTCCTTATCCATATCCATATAGAACTGCCCTATTTCTAAGTGCCAGCAGTAAACAGACCAGCAAGATAAATTTTACATAAAAGAAAGGATAATTATATTAATCTCCCAGAGGGAGCCATGAAAATGCCAAGAAAACAAACTTCCACCTTCATTTATTCTCAAAGTTCTTTTAACCCCTACCACTCTGAAACTGATATTAAGGTAGGATTTACCAATGACCTAGGTAGGAATCTAATATACTTACACAAATTAAAGTATGTGTTCAATAAATCCTCTCCCCAGTAAAAGGAGGAAAGGACAATTCTATTTAGAACTCTACTCAATATGCATATGCTATAAGGTACAAAAGAAACAAATCTATTCCTCTGTAGACTAAGCAACCCCATGCATGACTTCTCAACATGAGCTTCTAATGGTACCAAGTATCCTTCTGGTATCTAAAAAAAAATCTGTGACTTTTTTTTTAATACTATGGCTCAAGTGAAAGCTACTAAAGCAGTTCTTGGTCTTATGCAAAAGAAAATCATCTATTCCAATACTGGAAGAAAAATATGCTCTAAAGAACTTACTGAAAAATCCAAGTTATGGATGATAAATTAAAGGTAATTTTAACTATTCGATTTTTGCCTCACATGTGAACCCTAACCACCCAAAGAAATTATGTCAATCAGCAAATTTAATTTTTCATTTCTTCAGTCTTTAACTTCAGTCTCAAGCCCATATTCAATTCTCTTGTTACTACACATGCAGAGTACTTAAATTACAGGTTCCTTTAAACCTCAAACTGCATTTCTCAAACCTACATACACATTTAGGTCCCTGAATTGAATACCTACATTATTTATGAAATGATAACAAAAGGGGTGGGACTAGATCACCTTCAGCTGAGTAACTGCTTGCTCAGCATTCTTCTTTTGGACCTCCTCTTGCTGTAGCTTTCCTGTTTTCTCCGTTAGCTCATTAACCAACCTAGCATAATCCTGGCGTAGTTTATTTAGTTCAGCAGACTGCCTGAAAACAGTAACTGGATTAGGAACCTTCTGTTATTACAAACACATAAAAAGAATACACAAAACATATTTGATACCTGTTTTTCTGAGTAATTCCACTTATAGCCAATTGAAAATAAAATGTTTTATGTCTACTAATAATGAAGTTTGGCTGACTATAATTTGTGAATCATCCTGGTAACAATTACACAAATTCTAAAATCACCATAATCAAGAAAAATGGATGACCACATACTCATGAGCATAATCAACAGCGTCACCCTCAAAACGGCTGTTCTGAAAATCGACTGAAATCAGTCAGAGTGCTTATTATTTTTGTAACCATGCTACTAACTCTTCTCGAAGGCACAGTTTCCCAAAGCATAGACCAGGGCCAATTTCATGACTTTCACAAGGTCTATGTCTTAATATGCAGATTCCTGGGCTCCACCTCAGAGCCACTAAATCAATCTTTTAGGGGTAGGACTCAAGAATATGCTTTTTTAATGAACATGCCAGAAGCCTTTCTGAATAATAAAGCTTAAGGACTGCTGTTAAAGGGGACAGGTGTTTTAAAACTTAGATATTCAGTTTCATATATTTGTAGACAATGTTGCACGGCTAGCACAAGTGTTTATCACATAGCTTAGCTGAAGAGGTTCTTCACATAGCAAGAAAATTGTTTTGGAAAATTAATTCATTTTAGAAACAAATGTAAAACACAGAGTCTAATCTATTACTATCAAACACGATTTTGATGGTTCAAGAAAATATTCTGCCATTCAATGAAAAATTCTGCAATTCAATTAAAAATAAAGCATTTGGGAACATACTTGCTTTCTAGCTGGTTTGTAGTGTTGCTGACAGCATCTCTCAGTATGCCATTCTCCTGTTTCAAGTGAGCGATCTCTGCCTCCATCTGCTCACGAACTTGCTGGAACTAAAAGTATTTTACAAACGTAAGATTTACAAACAATGACTGCCAAAGCTAACTTAAAACATACTTCATTATAATGAGAATGTAAAAGGCATTAATAGAATGAAGTTTGGACCATCTTTCTCAAATAAATATAAACAAATTTAAAGTATGAATTATGTTTCTTTTTAATAATTACTTATTTGTTTACTTGACAGAGAGAGATACAGCAAGAGAGGGAACAAAAGCAGGGGGACTGGGAGAGGGAGAAGCAGGCTTCCGCCGAGCAGGGAGCCAGATGTGGGGCTCCATCCCAGAACCTCAGGATCATGAACTGAGCCAAACGCAGCCCCTTAACAACTGAGCCACCCAGGCACCCCAAGGATAAATTACATTTTGATTGTGGTGAATGCAAAGTAAATACAAGCTGCCACAACATTCAAGAATGCAAGTGGATGTGAGCTGCTATCATACTGGAAATGTAAAATAAATACAAATAGAAATGTTGTTTTAGAAATAAAAGACTTAGAATTTCTTTCCTACCCAACAGACTCCCACAGAATAACCCTATCTTGATCCTTTATCAATTTTATGTTTGTAGTTTTTAATGAAAAGATTTTAGTAATCAAAAGTTTAAAAACTGAAAATATGCTTAACACATTCATATTATCACAAACTGAGCTATAACCAAATAGATGGCAAATTCATCACGCAAAAATCTATTCTCTAAAATTCTGGCCTTTCAACCCACAGAATGGGAGAAGATATTTGCAAATGACAGCACAGACAAAAGGCTGATATCCAGGATCTATAAAGAACTTCTCAAACTCCACACACACAAAACAGATAATCGTGCCAAAAAATGGGCAGAAGACATGAACAGACTCTTCCCCAGTGAAGACATACAAATGGCTAAAAAGACACATGAAAAAATGTTCTTCATCACTAGCCATCAGGGAGATTCAAATTAAAACCACATTGAGATACCACCTTACACCAGTTAGAATGGCCAAAATTAGCAAGACAGGAAATGTGTGTTGGAGAGGATGTGGAGAAAAGGGAACCGCCTTATACTGTTGGTGGGAATGCAAGTTGGTGCAGCCAATTTGGAGAACAGTGTGGAGATTCCTCAAGAAATTAAAAATAGAGCTTCCTTATGACCACGCAACTGCACTACTGGGTATTTACCCCAAAGATACAGATGTAGTGAAAAGAAGGGCCATCTGTACCCCAATGTTCATAGCAGCAATGGCCACAGTCGCTAAACTGTGGAAAGAGCCAAGATGCCCTTCAACGGATGAATGGATAAGGAAGATGTGGTCCATATACACTATGGAGTATTATGCCTCCATCAGACAGGATGAATACCCAACTTTTGTATCAACATGGACAGGACTGGAAGAGATTATGCTGAGTGAAATAAGTCAAGCAGAGAGAACCAATTATCACATAGTTTCACTTATTTATGGAGCATCAGAGATAACATGGAAGAAATGGGAAGATGGAGAGAAGGGAGTTGAGGGAAATTGGAGGGGGAGATGAACCATGAGAGAGTATGGACTCTGAAAAACAGTCTAAGGATTCTGAAGGGGCTGGGGGTGGGAAGTTGGGTGAGCCTGGTAGTGGGTATTATGGAGGGCATGAATTGCATGGAGCACTGGGTGTGGTGCATAAACAATGAATTCTGGTACACTGAAAAGAAATTAAAAAAATAAAAAATAAAAAATTCTGGCCTTTATTTCTTATTTCAGAATTACAGAACCAAGAGATAAAGAACATGAATCTCATATTCCCGTAAGGAAAGGTCTTATTTTAAAATGTGAAATAATCTTAATTTTAAGAAAACCTAATTGAGAGAAATTAAAGTATATGTATTTATTTTTCAGAGAACATATCACATAGAACCTATATCCTGGCTTCTAAAAAAGAAAAAGAAAAAAATAAATCAACTTCCATCCTCAATAAGAGTACTACAAATACTTAATAGTAAGTAGCAATTAAGAAGAAGAAAAAGAAAAAAATAATTTGAAACTAGGAAAATCAATTCTTCAATAACCCATTTATTAATGGGAAAGGATATCTCACACCACTCGGGGTTGAAAAGACAGAGGATCAGGTCAAGTGAAAGCACAAAGCAGTGGATATTATAAGAATCTGACAACAGATTCATTCACTTCTTCTTTTTTAGTGTTTTTCTGTGGAAAACATTGGGACTTTGAAAGTTGTGAAGAATAAATTTTTTCACAGACTAGCAATGTGATCAAAATAATATCTAAGAAATAAATATCTGACAGTACTTACGTGTTTGAATGGAAATGAGAGATTAAAAATCGACTATAATTATTCCAGTATGAAATAATAAACTAAGGAAGTATCTAAGAACTGAATGAATGCAAGAGTACCTTGAAATAAAGTATCTTAAAGATTTCAGAAAAAAACTGTAAACTGGGCAAGAGAGAAAAACCAAAACGATTCAAGCATGAGGATAATAATGCCTCGGATGTTGGAAAATAAGAATGATCAAAAGCAAGAGTTTGATCTTAGACATATGTTAAATTTGAGGTGATGACGAGAGCTTCCAAATTGAACCATCAGCTAGCAATGGAAAAAATTCAAAAAAATCACTGGCCCAGAAAGATCATATAGGCTAAATATTACACACCCAATAGATAAGCCAACACAAACCATGTTCTTCAACAGCCTCTTCATCAACGATAAAAATGGTATTTCAATCTTAGAGAAAGAGAGAGAGAACCAACCAACCAACCAGACTTAACTGGAATCATGAAAACAAGTAACATGTAGAAAAGAGAGTAAGAACTGAACCTTCTGAAATGCTGAAAGAAGAGAGGTGGAAGTAAGACAAGAGACAAGTCACTTGGCCAAAACCTTAGGAGTCATCACCCTTCGTTATCAGCTCTCTCTTGCTCTCTCCTACACTCCATCACTAAGCCCAATCTACTAACTCTTCTGTATCACTCAAACTCAACCCTTCATTGTCAACATCTGATTTTAGGCCCTTGTTCTTGGACCTGGATTCCTGCAAAAGCCTTGCAATTATCTCAAATAACTAAATAGCAGAGTAATAACTAAAAATACTAATATAATCACACCACTGAGTTCCATAAACTCTTTTAGTAGCTCCCCAGTCTTCAGGTATATAAGGCCCTTTAAGACAGGGCCTCTATTTGCATCTCTAGATCTCTTCCTCACTCTACCCTTGATTTCCAAACACAACTTCTACTGCATTTCTTATGAACTGTTATCACTGGGCAACCTCTATCAAAAACACTTGGGATGCACTCATTAAAAAGCTCCATCCTAAAGAACCCAGATGAATGCATAAAGAAGATGTGGTATAGGGGCGCCTGGGTGGCTCAGTCATTAAGCGTCTGCCTTCTGCTCGGGTCATGATCCCAGCATCCTGGGATCGAGCCCCCTATCAGGCTCCCTGTTCAGCATTAAGACTGCTTCTCCCTCTCCCACTCCCTCTGCTTTTATTCCTTCTCTCTCTGTCCTGTCAAATAAATAAATTCAAAAATACACACACACAATGGAATACTATGCAGCCATCACAAGAAATGAAATCTTGCCATTTGCAACAACATGGATGGAACTAGAGGGTATTATTCTGAACGAAATAAGTCAATCAGAGAAAGATAATTATCATATGATCTCCCTGATATGAGGAATTTGAGAGGTAGGGCTGGGGGCTGTGGGGGGTAGGGAAGGAAAAAATGAAACAAGATGGGATTGGGAGGGAGACAAACTGTAAGAGACTCTTAATCTCACAAAATAAACTGAGGGTTGCCGGGGGTGGGGGGTAGGGGGTTGGGTTATGAACACTGGGGAAGGTATGTGCTACAGTGAGTGCTGTGAAGTGTGTAAAACTGGGGATTCACAGATCTGTACCCCTGGGGTTAATAATATATTACATGTTAATAAAAAATTTTAAAAAGTTCCATCCTGGGCCCCAAAATAGACTCACTGAACAACCACCTCTAGGAATGGGACTAAGGAATCACACCAATAACTCACTGCCCATTTCTTCACTCTTTACCTGATAATGCCTAATTGTTTTAAAACATTCAACATAGTCTGCATGATCATTTCTAATAAGTCTTCCCTATAATCCTCCTCTTCCCTACTCCCCATCTCAATAGTTCCAAAGCATCCACTGCTTACCTCTACAGTAATCCCCTACCATCCACAGGTAGTACCTTCCAAGATCCCCACGTAGATGCCTGAAACTGCAGAGTACTAAACCATAGGTATACTATGTCCTTTCCCTATACATACATACATACATACATACATACATATCACAAACTTTAATTTATAAATTAGGCACAGTTAAGAGATTAGTAACTAAAAATAGAACTGCAACAATATACTGTAATAAAAGTTACATGAAGGTGATTTCTCTCTCTCAAATATATTATACTGAATTCACCCTTCTTGTGATGATGTGAGATAATAAATGCCTACATGATGAGATGGAAGGTAATGACGGAGGCACTGTGACACAGTGTTAGACTACTACTGACCCTCTGACAGTATGTCAGAAGAATCATCTGCTTTCAGACCACAGTTGACCATGGTAACTGAAACCACAGAAAGTGAAAAGGGATAAGGCAGGACTACTACATTGTAATGGAGTATTTACTTGTCAGTTTTGAGCCTCTGCCTCATATCTACCTCAAAAAGGTGCTTACTTACAGACAGGGAGCCAGTTTAACTAGTCACTGTACCATTGCCCAGCACACACCCTTGCACATATTAGGCACCTGAAGTTTGCTAATTAATGAATGCAAAATTTCATTTTGTTTTCAAAAAATAAAAAGATACCTTCATCTGCATCTGCTGAGTCTCTTGATAACTAACATGCATTTTGTTTTGAAATACATTATGTTCCTTTTCTAATGTTCCAATACGATCTTTCATCCTTGCTATAACCACATTGCTTCTTTCTTTCTCTGACATCATTTCCTAGAAGAATAAACCAGAAAAAAATGATGAACACTTATTTAAAAATAAATACCATAAGATTATAATTTTAAAAACATTTTTAGCATCAGCAAAACTGATGTCAGTAAGACAATCATGAATTTTGTAATAAGTATATGCTTGAGGTCAAAGGTTTAAAAAAGAAATTGTCTCTGCATCTTACCTGCATCTAGCTTTACACCAGCTACTTTCATAAACACTTTGTTGTTCCATCTACTCTTATTCCAAATCTACTTTCTGGTCTAAGAGTTAAAGAGCTAAACCTAGAATAATTCCTACATTCTAACTTGATTATAAGAAAGAATAGTTTTAAGGCAAAATAATTAGGGTTTAGATAAAGACCTTAAAAAAAATAACCTAGCAGAGAAAAAAAAGAAGTCCCTTTGCTAAGAGAAAAGATAAAAAGATGCTTAGAGTAGAATGGAAGATTGGAAGAAGGAAAAGTAAAATATCAGAATTCCAAGTTTTATTATCTTCCCAAATCAAATCTTAAAAGGGTGATTTCATTTTGTATTCCAACTATTATGAGCTCCTAGAACAAATAATACCAAAGTAAAAAAGAGCCAACCAACTTTAAATTTAACCTGCAGACATCATCAGTTTATACTCCCTCCTCTAAGAAACTGAAAAGTTTTAAACTTTTTTTTGAAGTGAATATATGTGCACATGCAGGGGTGGGGGATGGGGGTAGGGCAGAGCAAGAGGGAGAAAGAGAATCTTAAGTATGCTCCATGCCCAGCATGGGACACAACTCAATCTCACAACTCTGAGACATGACCTGAGCCAAAATCAAGAGTGGGATGCTTAACTGAAAGAGCCACTGAGGCACCGCCAAAACTTAAAACTTTTATGGACTGATGGTTTCCTCCCATAAGAGTTTACTTATATCTGCAAAGTGTTAACTGATGTATATAATACACTTAGGAAGAAAGTATACATGTCATAAGTATATATAGCTCAATGAATTCTACAAAGTGGATACCTTCTTAATCTTTAAATTATAGTCTGAAAATTATAGCCACATAAAACTGTACTAAAGTGTGTAATCTTAAGGAAACATGCTATTTTAGTAACATTTATTGAGTAACAACTTCGATTAATCTTAATCTGACCAAGTTTTTCCATTAATTTTTATTTACTTCAAATTCACATAAAAGGTATTATATTCAAATGAGGCCATCCTCATAATGTCATCAAGTAGCTTTATGAAAGATTAAAAAAAAAAACCTCATTTACTGTATTTAACTCCTAAAAGGAGAAACAAGTACTTCAGGAAGAATAAGACCACATTTTTCCATAGAATTTCAATAAGTCTACCTAATTTTTTTTGGAGATATAATTAACACAGAACATTATGAAGTTTCAGATATACAACATGGTTCAATATTTATTAATATTGCAAAATGATCACAATAAGTCTAGTTAACATCACCATTTTAGTTACAATTTTTTTTTCTCATGATGAGATCCTTTAAGATGTGCTTTCTTAGCAACTTTCAAATACATAACACAGTATTACTAACTATAGTGACCATGCTATACACTACATCCCCAGGACTTATTTTCTAATTAGAAATTTTTATCATTTCACATGATCTTTACATAATTTTTAAAGGTTTTTTGGGTTTTTTTTAACCTCTTAGAGTAAAATTTCTGGGGTTTGAAGAACTTCATTGATTAAAAATTATAAATATTTATCACAAGAACCTTTATAAATAAAATTAGCTATTAAGAGTTCCACATTTATCCTACTAGATTTAAATAACCAGTTCTATGCTTCCTTAGAAACTAATAATAGGTCAGACCCAACTGAAACATACCCCCAATGCCCAAATGCTTCTGTTATTTGAAATTAATACACTTATTATACTGTTATTATACTGTTATTTTAAATTTGTAATTCAACTGTAGGTTACAATATGAAAAAGTGAGAAATCACCACAATTCTGTAAGAAATTGACTCTTACTGGGTATAAATTTGCTATAACAAGCAATTTCTGTGATTACAATGTCTGAAATCCCTCACTGCTTTTGATTCAGAACACATAAGCATTAAATTCAAGAATTTCACCTGAGTCAACTGCTTACACCGATCCTTACTAGCAGCCGCGTCTTCCTTCACAGCAGCAAGTAACTTGTCTTTTTCTTGAAGCTGATGTACAAGTGCAGTCAATTCTCCTTTACTTGACTACAATTAGGAAATCAATACAGAATTAGTAAGAGTGAACATGAGCTACTGAAAATTATGAAAATGAAGTATCTAATAAAGTGTTCTTAGGCCAATGCAGAGTTCACAATTACATATAAAGCAGAATAATGTTCAATAACTTTCATGAAAGTCACTGTATCATTCTATATTCTGATGCATACAATAGGATATATAACAACCAAGAAATAAATTTTTTACAAAGAATTTTAAGTCTCCAGTTTTAAACCCAGAGTCAAGATAGCAATCTCCTTCTTCTCTTCCTAAAAGATCAAAAGAGGAATATAAAACCAAAATGAGAACAACCAAAATGAAACAATCATCTGTAATATCAAAACGTACATCAGAAAAGACTGCCAAAATTAGTGCAGATCAAATACAAGTGCTTGACAACCCTGTCAAAATACACAAGACTATAGAAGTGCCCCAGTGCCTAGTTCTCTGAAATTAACCAGCATATCCTGAAACGAAAAACCAACAATCTTCCACTTGACATCAGGAACAAAGACAGAAGGTAAGAATCTTCTTGGAAGGAGAGCTCAAGAAGCAAGAAAAGAAGAAATCAGACAGACAAACTTTACAAAGTGAGCAGCTAGTGAGGAAGAGTCGAGAGAAATTCTCTATAGTGAGACTCCACAGTGAAATCTTTTTTTTTTTCTTATGATTTATTTGACAGAGAGAAAGAGCACACAAGCAGAGGAAGAGACAGACAGAGGGAGAAGCAGAGTCCCCACTAAGCAGAGAGCCCAATATAGAAATCGATCCTAGGACCCTGGGCTCATGACCTCAGCTGAAGGCAGACACTTAACCAACTGAGCCACCCATGTACCCCATAGTAGTGAAGTTTTTTATCTGAGAAGATGTTAAGGCTAAAAGAACTTATTTTCACACACAGCCTGAGGAAAACAGCAGCTACCCTTGGTCCTTCCATTATCAATCTCCAGGCACAGAGCTGATCCAAGAGCAACACCCTCACTGAGAGTACTGATTAAAAAGAAAACCGGGTCATGGCGCCTGGGTGGCTCAGTATGGTAAGCATCTGACTTTAGCTCAGGTCATGATCCCAGGGTCCAGGGATCCAGCCCCAACACTGGGCTTCCTGCTTGGCAGGGAGCCTGCTTTTCCCTCTCCCTCTGTGCTCTCTTCAAATAAATTTAAAAAATCTTCAAAAGAAAATCAAGTCTATGCAACATACATGAAAAACGGAAGGAAAATAACAAAAATAAGCAACAAACGAAGAAAAATCACCAAAAAAGGATTGTAAAAGAGCAGACAAAATTTTGTCAAAAAATATTGCCAGGATTAAAAATCTTACAGCAGTCACTTTTGGAAAAACAAGAGCAAAGAACAGAGCTCATGAGAATAGATAAGCTCAAAGAAAAGACCAGAGAATGAGATGAAATATGAGCTGGCAAAACCCAAACCGGAAGTAAAAATTATACCATCTGAGAAGTAAAATCCAACTAGAAGCAGAGAACAGAAAAAGACACGCTGCTGAACTACGGTAAGACATAGCATCCAGCATGGAGAAAAGTAAAAAAAGAAAGAAAAATAAACCAAAAAAAAAATTTTTTTTAAGGATTAAAATGTGAAAGATAAAAACAACAGGTAAAGATTTGGCATATACTTAATCGATACCCATTATTTCAATTATGCTAAAGGGGCAAATCTCATGACTGAAAATACATGCTTTACCCAAAGAAATATTGAAAGAGGACACAGGTGTCAAGGCCAAAACAGTATTAAATTTACTGCTGAACTTAAAAGAAGCTGAATCCCTTGATGTTTGTATAGTAGGTGGACACTGGTAAAGTCCAATAAATAATAAATACTTGGAAAGATTGCCCAAAGGATGTTTTTATTCTGAGTGTGTAGTCTGACAAAACTACATGAGAAGAGTACAAAATTCAGCATGGTTTCAGACATCTATCCAGCTATATGAGTAGAGAATAGTAAAGCAAGAGTGAAAAATTCTCAAGAAAGTGAAACCCAGATATATTATACCCCACCAAATTATCATTCAAATATAATGACCAAAAAAGTCATTTTCATCTGCCAGAATTTGGAAAATATAGTTCCTATGAGCCCTTTTTGAAGAAATTTCACGAAAAAGAACTTCAGCCAACCAAGAAACGAACACAGAAACTATGTCCAAAAACAGTTATCAGATAAGCTTTAAACCCACCATTAATCTGTGAAACTATGACGAAAACAAACATGAAAATTACAGTCACAAAACAAACATTAAGTATTCTAAGTATCTGACAAACAAGTGCTATAATTAACAAAAGTTTAGAGGCAAAAAGGAGAAAGTATAGGAAAAAATTTAAGTAGGCAGACTTCTTCCTGTTATATAGCACAGAGTCAAAAGAATTAAAATTTAAAGTTGTAAATCACATAATGGAGGCAAGTATATCTAAAGGCCAACACTAAGAAATTAATAATCAACTCAAATTATCAAATCAAATATTTTCTTACATTACATTAACAGTTAACATTTTTGAGCATTTACTGTATGCTAGGAACTCTAAGCACCTACTATATATTATTTCATTTAATTTCAAAACCTGATTATCATTCCCATTTGGGAAATAAGGAAACTGAGGCACTCAGGTTAAGTCACTTACCTAAAGCCAAATAAATCTCAATTTAGCAGAACTCAGATATGACCAGGAAATGTGACTCCAGAACCCAATATATTAACCTAGGTCTAATATAAAACACAAGTGTCTTGTACTTTAAAGATAAAGACACATGCGAGCACACATGCACACAACATAAAATCTCCTCTTCAAGTCTGCAACCCCTTTAGCGCTTTTTCTCCTCTTCCCATCTAAGATTATTCAAACTGAACACATTATCACCTTTTCTATTTAATAGTTATTTACAGTCTAATACTCCAATGAAACTGCTTTTACTGAGGATATCACATCTAATTTTTCCATCCTAATCCTCCTTGATCTCTCTAAAGAAGGTCACTGCTGACTTTTCCCCCTCACCTGTGAACTCTCTATCCGCCTTAAGCATCTGTGATTCCACTGTCTCCTGGTGTTGCTGCTCCTCTTCATATTCTTTGTGGTGGCTTTACCTAATCTTTACATGCTGATGTTTCTCAGGGCTCATTCTTAAACCTTCTTAGCACTCCCCACATCACACATTTACCATGTGCATTGGAGATAGATTACTTTCCTAAGTCACACCCTAAGTAATATTTTTTCAACTCCAGAAAATATATATTCAACTGTGAAATGAATATACCCACTTAAATGATCCAAAGGATGCCTAAAACAACTTCCTAAAATTTTTCATAACCCTCTACACTCTCCTGCTCAGCAAAGCGTTCATAAATACCGCAATCACCACAAGCTATCCAGTGACTCAAGGAATAATAAGCATTCATTCTAGACCTTTCTTTAGTCACCGTATCCAACTGGTCAGCAAGTCCTCTAACTCCTATATCTCTATCCTGTGTTGGTGCTCCTGCACTTACCTTCACCCTTTACCTGGAGCAATCTTTATTAGGTGTGGGGATTTATTTATACCTAGAACCCTGCCATCTCTTAAAAGGTCTGATCAAGGCAGTTGTTATGACAGGAAAGGGAGAAACTAAACTTACTTTTGCAGTTACAGAGGACAAAGATACTGAATCCCTACAAGTGAGAACAGTACCACTCCAGTGGTTCCAGAACATTTTACAAAAAAACAAATAGTTCCAAAGATGGGGAAAAATGTGAAGCTGCAAAATACTCTATTTTAAAAGGCTATCATTAAGAGTACCCAACTTCCTCTTTGGCCTGCCTAAAACAGCTATCAAGGGGAGGCTCATTTACCACCCAGTCTCTAAAGTTCAAAGCAATCTCAGACAATAAAATAATTATTCTTGCCCCCATAAGCCACCACCAACATCCTCAGAAAAGAACAATTAAAGCAATTATTTTCAATTTTAAAGAGGAGTAATTTCAAACATTTGGCATAGTAACTTCAGCTAGAGGCTTTTCCCTTATCCCCACAAATAACTAAGAACCCTTTTAAGATATACACTTACCCAATTAAAATAAAGTAAACGAAAGGGCAAATTCTTCAAATAAGAATTTCAAGAAAGTTTCTGGGAACTGAATAGTCGATTTTGTAGCCAAAGTCACACATAGTCACCACACATACCCTGATAAACCCTGGAATTCCTTATTTACTCTAGGTCATTGCTGGCACCGTGTGGAGACCCTTCAAAAAGCATTATAAAATGCCAGAGTTGTAAAATACACTGTCAACAGATCCTCTGAAGTATAGACACACTTAAATGCTATGATAAATGTTATGACAAAAAAGTCCATATAGTTAGGAGAAAGAATAGTAGAGAGAACAATTTAGATAGGGAAATTCACATTAGCCTTCTATGAGGAAATGATACAGACACATCAACTAGGACTACTAAAAAGTAATCAGGTGAGGGGGATGGCTTGGACTGAAGAAAAAATGGAAGCCACTCATGGTTTTAAAGCAGGTAAGTGGCTAGCTGTGTGTGTGTTAGTATGTGGGTGTTTAGAATAAGAACTGTTAAGTCCAATATCTAATATTGAATATCAGACACCATGTCATCTTATCTCACACAAGTAACACTTGAAAACTTATCACCTTTCACGGTATGACACAGTATACATGAAAATAGAGTGAGCATGACTCATGAGAAATTAAATATTAACTCGATGGATTGTCTTTTGTTGGGGGGGGTTGTTTTGGTTTTTTTGTTGTTGTGGTGGTGGTGGTGGTGTTTTTGTTTTTGTTTTTTAACATATTTTAGTCAGTCATAGTAGTAATTCTACCATCCAAATCACTTATTTTAGAAGTATGATATCATATGCATATACATACATATACACACACACACTCCCAGGTTCTCTGAAGTATGCTATACGGAGTCACAGAAACATTCCATATAGTCTACCCAGAAATCACCTGACCTTGCCTTCAATACTTCCAAGCAGTGCAAAGCAAGGTTAAGTGCCAAATGACTTTAAAATCCTATAAATCATCAAATCATCTTACTCATTATAAGCACTTCATTTTTGTCAAAATATCAGATGACTCAACACCTGACAAAATAAGTATAATGATTAGTATGGACATAAGAAATAATTTCTGAAGCCATTCTGGAATTAAATAAGACTGTGCTTTGGAGTCTGAACGATAGGAATGTGAATTTATTCCTCTAAGCAAAAATCTTATTTGGCGAACTTTTGTTTGTTTTTGTTTTTGTTGGAGAGTGCAAGCAGAGGAGGAGGGGTAGAGGGAGAGAGAGACTCTCAAGCAGGCTCTACACCCAGCACAGAGCCTGACATGGGGCTCAATCTCACAACCCCATGATCATGACCTGAGCCGAAACCAAGAGCTGGACGTCTAACCAACGGATACTCAGGGAATCCTTGTTCAATGAACTTCTCATCTCTGTTCCCAAATATGCCCATGATTAAAAATATGCTTACCCTCTTTAAAGCATCCTGTATCACACCGGACTTCTCCTTTAGCAGGTCTACAACACAAAGGGCCTCATCTTCAGAAAACATCATAGTCTTCAAGGACAGAAGAAAATCTTTAAATTTCACTTCAGCATTTTCTTTAAAAAAATAAAAAGTTGGCATTTAAGAAACACAAGTAATAACTTCAGCAAAGCTAAGCATCAAAATTTCTTGACCCAGAAAGTCAATAACCAAAACAGATTTACATTTCAGGTCAAACAACAAAAAATGTTTACCAGGCAAGAGAGAAAAAGAGTTCATCATCTTTAATATACTATGGAATAATTACATTAACTAAAAATTTGATCAAATTGTGGAATAAAGTGCCAATATGCCCTCACTTTAAAAACATTCAAATGTCTAGTATGCTGATATCTATACCAGATATGTTCATTAATATTCTCATTTAATATTCATGACATATGAATCAAATTTTACAGGAGAAAATAAGCACAAAGATAATTATAAAAAAAATCTAATTTTATAAATACTATATAAATACAAACAATCTTGACATTAAAAAAAAAATCCATGCATCAAGCATCCCCTGATTCACCCAATTTCCCCAGGAAGCTCTTAATATCAAGTACAAACTTCCTCTTTGTAAAAAGCAACTGCAACCCATTAGACCAAAAGAAGCCCAGAGTTATAATAGTTCAGTAACATGGTAAGTTTAAAAAATCAGATGTGTGCATGTGTGAGGACAACACGTATATGGGAATTCTCTGTACTTTTCACTCCATTATGCTGTGAAGTTATCACTGCTCTTAAAAATAAAAATAAAAATAAAGTCTGTTAAGAAAATAGTAGTAAAAGATGGGTTGTGAATTAACATAGAAACCTCACAAGAGACAACAGCCAAAGCAAAACAACTGTGAAATCTTAGGGAAGTCAAATTCAAGAGTCCAGCTCTACAAAACTTAGCAGACTGGACTAGAAACCACCAATAAGCCTTTTAGTACAAAGATTCTATTATTCTTTTACAATTCATTATTTCTATGAGAAAATTTCCTCGACTCCACCAGAACTCAAAAATGTGTTTCTTCAATACAACAAACTGTTGCATGATATGTGTTACCTTTGTCGGTTTCAGTCTTCAATTTTTTAGCCCCCGTTTTCTGGATTCCTTCTACTTGGTCAGGTTTAATTAGATCAATAACTTCTCTCTTATCAAGCACAGGATTTGAATCAGCATTATCCATCAAAGGAATATAAGTAGTTGCATGAATAAGGGGTTCATCTACCAAGGCTGCAATTTGAATTCAACAAAATTACAATTATTCACGGCTTTATGTAACAGTAATTAATGACATGCACACACATTTAAGTTTAATGATAAATGGAGTTATTTTCAAATATCCTACACCAACTTGGCTTTAAATTCCTCTTATATCATTTAACAAGTCAAACAGTCTAAAGCAGTACCCGTTCAATATTATTTTACATTAAATCATTTAAGTTATCTAAAAGTGAGTTAGCATATCTTTTTAATTGTATCTTAGGATTTCTTCTTCTACATCCTTTACATTTTAATTAGTTCTCATTTTCTTCCTGTTTTAACCAAAAATCCATCCACATTTATGGGTGCCCAAGGAAAACCATTAATCTGTATTTATATTGGTACTTTACTAAATTCTTACTGCAGTTTTTAACTGAGTCACTTTCTAGGTACAAGAATCAGTCATTGTTCCTTGCAGATATCATCTCATCTCTATAAGTTATGCCTATAATTTCCATGGTACATCTTACTAAACTGGTTAAAATTTGCAAAACAACATTAAAAGTGGAGGTAGGAACCCTCCTTATACTTTGTTCCTGATTTTAATGGGAAGAACTTTAAGAGTGTCAACATTAAAGTCTGATGTCTGGTGACCAGAGATATAAACTTCCACACACATATGGAAATCTCTCTCTACTTCTTTAAAAAAAAAAAAAAAAAAAAAAATTGGGGCACATATTTTTTTTATTTAAAATTTTAATAAATATTTAATATCATCAAATATTTGAGGGTAGTATTTTTCTATTGAGGGTAGTATATTTTCTATCTGGTTGCTTGATACATTATAATTTTAATACAAATAATAGAATTTCATCTTTTCCCTTCCCAATTATACTATCTTCTAGCAATAGTTGATATCACAGCCCAGTATTATTTGAATAACATGATTTAATCTACAATCATTTCTTAACTGCCTTCTCTAGACAATTCTGAACCCATAAAAATTGCCCCACCACTCTTACTTGGACGCTTCCTATATATACATGCAAGCTATGTTTAGGAAATAATTGGGACTATAGGATAATGACAGATCTAGTCAATGTCCCCCAGCAAAATCTTTAAGTAATATTTAAAAGTACAAATGTTTCAGGAATACTGTTCTTCTATAATTTGTATGCTATTTACATTATTTCTAAGACTCTATTAAGAATGAGAATATTTAATAAATGCTTTGTCCTTTTTAAATTTCAGATTAACTTCCTCATCACAAACTTAGACCCTGGCCATCTGTCAAAGCACTACAAAACCCCAAAGCTCAAGAGATCCCTGGACTTGTATTAGCATTAACAGTTGTTATAGTACACGTTAAGCTGGGAATTAAAGAGCACGCAAGGTCTCTAGGGTCCTTGTCCTAGTCTACTTCTCTAGGATTAGTATTTATAAAATATATATCTACACATCTCACCATTTTCTGCCTTTTGCTTCTTTGAAGAAACTTTCTTCTTTCCTGATCCACTTTCTTGTTTAGTCTCTTGATGGAGGGGTAATGATTCTTGTTTTTTTGAAGGTGCCAGAAGAGTTTCCACCTTTTTATCCTGATCATCTTTATTGAAAATAAATGAAAAGTCATCACAGCAAACAATGCAGTAGATTCAATTACTAATGAATAATTAGCAAACACAGAAAATTCAATTACTAATGAATAATTCCCTAAATGCTTTACCTTCAAATTTTGAAACTCTCTACTGTAAACATCATTCTAGCTTTCTTACGGTTATACCTGTTTTTAACTTTATCAAGATTTCTAAGTACTTGCTCCTTCTTTTACCTCCCAATTCTGAGCCACTCTTAATCTACTCAACCTATGTGCATGCTCAAATCTCTACCATCTTAAAAAAATAAAACCCTTCCACCACTATAATTCCTAGCTTCCCACACCCATTTCCTTCTAATATTGACAAAAGAATGATCTGTACTTCCTTTTCTACCAATCATTTCTTGACTGAGACCTGATTTTTATCTCCTTCATTATATCCATGAAAGAGTTTACACAGCCACCTAGTGTCCCAAATGCTATGCTATACCAATATCCTTTAATTCTTCTGACTTCTATTTTGCATTCTACACTACTGCTTTCTACCTCCTAAAATTCTCTCCTCTCCATAACTGAAATAAGACAATCACAAAAGGACAAATAACATATGATTTCATAGATATGAAGTACCTAGTATAGTCAAATTCACAGAAATAGAAAGCAGAATGGCTGCTGCCAGGGTCTGGGGGAGACGGGAAAGAGGAATTACTGGCTAATGGGTACAGAGCTTCTGTTGGGAAAGATGAAAATGTTCTTGAGATAGCTGGTAGTGATGGTTGCATAAGAATGTAAATGTACTTAATGCCACAGAACTATACACTTAAAAATGGTTAAAATGGTAAACTGTATGTTATTGTTTATTTTACGACAAAATAAATTTAAAATTCTCTATCAGCTCCTATAATTCTTACACTTGAAATATTCCTTTTCAGACCCTATGTGAGCTGTTCCTACAGAAGACCTCATGGGTGAGTATTCTTCGGGGTAGAGTCTTTAATTTAAATAATTTCCTTGGATGCCCTTATCTACAGCCATAACTTCGACGACTACTGTCATGCTTAAGGCTTCTGAATTTATATTCTAGCTTTATGCCTCTGCACTTACATGTCCTATTGCATCCTAAATTGCTCCTTAGGTAAGGGGCCCCTCATAGGAACCTGAAACAACCTGAAGGCATTCTCCTCTCCATATACATCCCCTCTCTCTCCAGTATTCCTTCCCAGTCTTAGGGCTACCAACCATCTACCAATCAGGGGTCAGCAATCTTTTTCTGTAAAGGGCCAAACATTACATAGGTTAGGTTCTACAGACCACACAGACTCTGTCAAAATTATTCATCTATTGTTGTAGTATGAAAGCCAGCCATAGATATGTTAATGAATGAGTGTGGCTGCATTCAAGAAAAACTTTATTTATGGACAAAGAGGTTTGAATTACATATAATTTCCACATTTAGCAAAGTATTACTCTTCCTTGAATTTTTTTCAAATCATTTAAAATGTAAAAACTATTCTTGGCTCGTGGGCCATAAAAAAAAAAAAAAAAAAACCAGAAAGCAAGGCCAGATTTAGCTCAATGATTTTAGTATGTGAACCCTGAGAAACTTAGAACTGGGTAATTAGCTTTGATCCTGCCTTCTCCTAATCCATCATACCTTATCTAATACAATTAGTCATGTCATCTTTTTTTTTTTTTAACTTTGTAGTCTTCTCTAATCCACTTTCTTTTCTTCTTCTTTTTTTTTCCCCCCCAAAGTAGGTCCGATGACCAAGGTGGGGCTTGGACTCCGGAGTTGAATGCACTACTAACTGAGCCAACCAGGCACCCTTTTCATCTACTTCCTATTTCTTCTCATAACAATAGTTCAATCCTCCAATTTAACTTCAGAAAACCTCTTAACTATTTAACCTCTTAACTAGTCTACTTAACTAGTCTATCAACATTAAACATTGCCCCATAAAACTTGTCCTCCTCAAGCTCTGCCAAAGATACAGTTCTAAAATATAAATGTGACCATGTAAAGTAACCAGCTTGAAAATCTTCAACAACAGCCAACCTACAGCAACCCATCTCCTTAACACTATACGAAAACCATTATGGTCTATCCCCTGCATATCTTTTCATCTTTGTGTCCTTCCACTCCCAACCTCTCATTTCATGGTTCAACAATACTCCATATTCTTCTTTATGCCTTTCTACATGACATTCTGCCAGTATGGAATGAGATACACTAGCTGCTTGGGTGAAGTGATTCATTCTGGAAGAACTCAAGCACTGCCTCCTTGTAAAGTTCCTCCCTGCTGGCCCCCATCAGCAGTCATTTAGGCTTCTTGCATTTCTTCTATACTTTGTACATCTCTTATGGAAGTCACATTTTTATTACAAGTCCTTTTCCCCTGCTAAAATAGAGGAGCTTACTCTTATTTCTCTAAGTACCATGCCTTGATCATAGCTGGCAAACAAATATTTAAAATTCAATATAACTAATTTAACACTCCATTAAGACACAAACAACTTAGGGGCGCCTGGGTGGCTCAGTTGGTTGAGTGACTGCCTTCGGCTCAGATCATGATCCTGGACTTCCGGGATCGAGTCCCACAATAAGCACCCAGCTCCTTGGGGAGTCTGCTTCTCCCTCTGACCTTCTCCTCTCTCCTGCTCTTTCTCTCACTCATTCTCTCTCAAATAAATAAAATCTTTTAAACAAACAAACAAAAAAGACACAACTTAATGATGAACATAAATCCTTTCATATAAACTGTTTGCAGTTTCACACATCATGACACCATTTCTTATGTGCTTTCCATTACATGTTTGTTTTGTCTTGTTTTTTAAGTAGGCTCCACAGCCAATGTGGAGCCCAAGATGGGGGTCAAACTCACAACCCTAAGATCAAGACCTGAGCTGAGATCAAGAGTCAGACCCTCAACCAACTGAGCCACCCAGGTGTCCCTTCATTACATCTGTTAACCCCTCTACCTGGAATACCCTATCCCACCCCTCCCCTACCATCCAAACTAGCTAGTACTTATGTATCCTCTAAGATAAATTTCAGGAATTACATCCTCTAAGTGATCCACCTTAGAACTACTACATTGGTTTAGACATAACCAAGATCATTATTCTAAACAGTTTGTAAGAGGGGCACCTGGTGGCTCAATTATGATTCTTGATCTCAGGGCCATGAGTTTAAGACTCATGATTGGCATGAGCCTACTTAATCAAAAAAAAATTAAATAGACATTTTATAATAATTACTTGTGTTCATGTCTACAGCTTAAAAATGCACTATTTTCATCTCTGGAGTCCTAGTACCTAGTGTATTGCCTAGTTTTAAAAAAGCTGTACCATAAACCTTTGCAAAATCAAAGGCAAAAAATGGTATCTAATTTATCTTTTCATCTTTAATTCCTATCACACTAATTAGAAAGTACTGGTTGAAATAAATGTAAGTTTCTAACTGCTGATATTTATAGGTCCTTAGTGGTTTTAAATGCTGTTTTATGATCATTTATTTTATCAGCAATTAATGTTAATGAAAGCAAACACACAGTAAAAGGACAATGTTCTTGGTTTCTAACTCAGTATCTAATATAGTGTACACACCTAACAAACTAAATTTCAGGTTCTAAAGTTATTAAAACAAATACAATTATTTATAATATAGTTGAATATATTATAATACCGCTTCCATTTTTAGACTTCTTCTGTCCTGGTTTCTTCTTTGAGGCAGTTGCTTCAGAGGGGGGAGTGGGCTGTTTAGTAACTGGGACAGGTTCTACTTTTTTGCCTGGAATCTTTGACACGTCACTTTCTTTGGTGACCTGTTCTTCTGCTATAGGCTTGTGTTTCTTTTCTTTTTTCTTTCTTTCTCTGACACTACTTGAAGTTTCAACTACATTCAGTGGAACAGGTACAACTTGCTCATCTTCTACAGCCAAGGCATCAGCTAATTTAAAGTCCCGGGGTACACTCTCAGAATCAGATTCGTGAAGGTTCCCATTCTGAATTTCTTTCTTTTTATTCTTTTTCTTTTCCGCCTTCTTTTTATCTGTTTTGGTAGGAATAAGCTTTAGTTCTCTTTTCTGCTTTGCAAGAACTTCATCATATAATGTTTCTTTCATGAAAAGCCAGAAGAAGAGGAAAATTACTGTAATAACTACTGAAGGAATAAGGACAATAAAATATGTTGACTCATAAAACTCCATGGTGCTTTTGTTAATGTGATCCTGTAAAACCTAAATGTGGGGAGAAAAAAACAACCTTGAGTCAGTATTGTAAAAATTAAGCATGCAAAATTTCTGCTCTTTTAAATAGTATTTCATATCTAATCTGATATACAATCTAAACAGGTTAATCGCTTAAATCATACTCTTGTTTTGCCATCTACAATTCAAATACACTATGAAAAAAAAAATGTGTGGCAATAACTAAAGAGTGTAACACATCCTGCTATTTTTAAATCATGTGAAAAGATCCTCATGGGAGGAAAAGAACCTAGACATTCATTACTTTTTTCCCCCAAATATCAACTTTTGATGTTTTATTACTATTTACCTTTTTTCCTTTTATTAGACATTAGTTAATGCAACTATATGTGGAAATAGAGGCATCAACTATTACTGAAACAGAGTATTCATTAATAGTACCATACTTTTTTAATGATTTTTTTTTAAGATTTTATTTATTTATTTGACAGAGAGAGATCACAAGTAGGCAGAGAGGCAGGCAGAGAGAGAGAGGAGGAAGCAGGCTCCCTGCCGAGCAGGGAGGGGACTCGATCCCAGGTTGGGGGGGGGGCAGTTCATTCCTTCACTTAGAGATTTAAACCCATTCACAAACTCCTAGCACCTTAATTTCAGGGACTAACAGCCTCATGATATAATGGGATACATCACAAATACGGAATTATAATAAAGACAAAATCAAAATATTGGGTTTTATCATTTGGTATTAAAATAAATTACAAATTAGATGGTTTTCTCTTTTTTTTTTTTCATGATATTCCTTACTACAAACAAAGTACATACTGCAAAAAAAAGCTGGCCGTCATAAACTTTCCCAAATGCTAAATAAAAGAGGCCTTGCCTAATCAACAGAGTAAGTCCTACTTTTAGATTAACCCAATAGTTACAGAAAATAAAGGTAATGCTGTGGT
This sequence comes from Mustela nivalis, assembly GCF_964662115.1. Taxonomy (NCBI): domain Eukaryota; kingdom Metazoa; phylum Chordata; class Mammalia; order Carnivora; family Mustelidae; genus Mustela; species Mustela nivalis. The sequence goes on from NC_139025.1 coordinate 43,947,830, forward strand.
TATCTAGATCTGCCTTGAATATAAGCACTATAATCCCTCATCTGAAGGGTGGTTACAGCTAAAATTAAACCCCAAAGTAAGACTGATTCTGATGTTTAGACTCTAGATATCCTTATTCCTATAAATATGTGTAAGCCACATAAATATGGTTTGTAATCTTGTAACTCTTACCAAACTTATTGTGAAAAAAGGCAAGGTATTGAATGCAGATAAAATTAAGCCTGAAGACATGCTTAAGATAAAGCTGGTTAAATTCAACTTTTGTGCTTTTAATGTATAAATGAATCTGAGAATTTAAGTTTTTAAATTATCCACTGAAGTCTCAAAAAGAGGTAAAGGTTAAAGAAACAAAATTCTACCTGAACAGAGGAATCATTCTGAGAATTATTTTAGACCTTTGAAAACATCAGCTTTACAAACTGAATAAATCTGAGTTTAATGATTTTAAGACCACCAGAATGATTTTAATAGGACTTGAATTTTCCAAGATAAAATAAAGCTATTCACAGTGGTCTCTTAACTGCCAAGATAGACCTAGAAATCTTTTATTGATAACAATAAACTTAAGCAAATTATTTAAGTCTTTCAACTTGCTTATATCTCATTTTAAAATGTGGGGTATACTTTTTCGAGTTGGAACCTGAAAACAGAGTTGTTTATTAGGCACACTCTTGATCTTTATGATTAAAACAGCATTTGCAGGGACACCTGAGTGGCTCAGCTGGTTAAGCCTGAGCCTGCCTTTGGCTCAGGTCAGGATCTCAGGGTCCTGGGATTAAGTCCCAAATCGGGCCCCTTGCTCAGTGGGGACCCTGCTTTTCCCTCTGTTTGCAAGTTCTGTCAAATAAATAAATCTAAAATAAAATCTAATCAAATAGCATTTGTTAACACTTCATACTTCCATAAGCAATTTTTAATGGTATTAACACAACCCTAGACTTACTTAGACAAGGTTTTAACAAGTTGAAGTGGAACAGGAATCACACACTAACAAAATACTAAAAGAAACTAAACAGAATTGTTCTTCCTTGATAATTCATGAACTCTCCAGATTTTTAATTGATTAGACATATTTTACTATGTCTGTTAAGTGTTACTAGTCAACCAGAAATGCTTTCAAGGAGCAAAGACCACGTTCTATTTCTGGTTTTTTGTTTGTTTTAACCTTACCATCCATAGGCTACCCATAGCCTATCCAACTTAGCTGGGGATTTGGGGGAAGAAAATGGACAAAACAACAAGTCAATACCCAGATTTTTAACTTGGGGAAGAAAAGACACAAAGGCACTTAGCAGCAGCCATAGACGGTCAGATCTAAGGGGTCAGATCTAAGGGGTCAGATCAAAGTCAGATCTTGATGAACAACAAACCGCAGCCATGTGCAGCCAAGGTCTTAGGAAAGCAAGCCAAGTAAGAAGCAAATGTTCAGGGAAAAGAGAAGCCATAAGACCACAAGAACTCTGAAACACACATTCCTCAAAATGTTCTGACGATTTTCTCATTTCCTTTTCCAAGTCCCATATAAGCCTGGAAGAATCATGATTCCCATCTTTGGATTTTCAGGAGATTCCCTTTACCAATTTCAATTCACCTTCTCTTGAACTTGCTTTCCACATCTATAAGAGCCTAACAAGAACACCGAGACAAATTTAAAGTCAAGAAAATGCTTGAGTTTCTTTAATCCAATAATCCTGATAATCCAAGACATTTGTAAGGAAAAGCACAGATAAAGATATTCACAGCAAGAATTACACATAATATGAAAAACTGAAAAAAATATAAAATATCCAACATCAAAATGGGTTCAAATATCAACTCAATAAAACACTGCTATTAAAACTGTAAATACTTGGAGCCTGGGTGGCTCAGTTGTTAAAGCATTTGCCTTGGGCTCAGGTCATGATCCCAGGGTTCTGGGATTGAGTCCCACATAGGGATCCCTGCTTAGCAGGAAGCCTGCTTCTCTCTCCCATAACCCTTGCTTGTATTCCCTCTCTCAAAGAGTCTCTGTCAAATAAATAAAACCTTTTAAAAAAACTGTAAATACTTAAAAATAAGTTTTGTCAAATTCAATTTAATAAAGCTAAAGTGTCAAAAACCGTAATTTTACTTGTACAATCAAGACATTTCATGAACAATAGGATATAAAAAGATGATTTTTTTTAAAGAGTTGTGCCAGAATCATGGCTGTAGTCTCACCTGCCTTAACATTTTAGTTTTATACTTTGTTTAAAGGAAATCCATAAAAATGTTTAATTCTTTCCCTATTTTAAAACTGGCAAATAAGTACTACAATATCCATAATAAACAAATGAAAATCAAAATAAGAAACTTCACATTACATACACAGGTAGAAGAGTAATATAAGGAGAGGGGCACCTGGGTGACTCAGCCAGTTGGGCATCTAACTCTTGGATTCAGCTCAGTCAGGGTCATGAGATCAAGCAGCTCAGCAGGAACTTGCATGAGATTCCCTCCCTCACTATCCCCCCCTCAAGTGCAAGCACACACATGCTCTCAAATAAATAAATCTTTAAAAAAAAAAAAAAGTAATTTAAGGAGAGAAAAGAGGCAAAAAGCAACTGGGAATGAAATCCAGAGAAATACAAAGAAGAGCAAAAGTGGGGGCAGGGGAATACAATGGAAAAATAAAAGGAAGGGGCAGGAGAAGTTAAGACAAAGTTAATTTAGCTCAGGGTGACAGGAATCAAGTTGCTAAAATTTTCTCAGTCCACAATATGCAACTCAATGTAATGTTTGTTGAGTTCATAAAACACAGAGACAAATGGCAACTCGGGTTTTGAGATGACAGCAAAATTCACCAGCGTCAATAATTTCTCCTCACTATTCCCTTTGTAATATTAATGAACTTCAAACCTAATCATTCCTTAAGCCTTAACAGATTCTAACCTGAATGTAATTAACAGTCAATGGTAGACAGGAATGAGATATCCATTGGATCATAAGAAATGTAGCTCAAACTCTTCTCAAAAGGTATTCCATACCAGTGCCTTAATATTTTATTTAGACTAAAATCCTCCAAAAAAAAACTGAAGAAAGACCAGTCCACTTCCTCAAAATGCAGAGATGCCTGGTCAGTCGTTAAGCATCTGCCTTCGGCTCAGGTCATGGTCCCATGGTCCCATGGTCCTGGGATCAAGTCCCACATCAGGCTCCTTGCCCAATGAGGAGCTTGCTTCTCCCTCTGCCTACTACTCCCCCTGCTTGTGCTTGCTCTCTCTACTGCTCTCTCTCTCTGAAAAATAAATAAAGTCTTAAAAAAAAAGTCTAATATGCTAAGGTGTACAAAAGGTTTCTGGCCTCCTTAAAGAGTATACAGGAATCCCACGCTTAAAATCCTGCTCTAAAATAAGAGATGAGAGTTTTCATCCCTGCCCTACCAATAAAGGTCTTAGAATTTTAGAATATTTTTTTAGGTCATCAGAACAGAGAAACAATATTTAAAATTCCGTTTCATCTGAATATATATTATGAATGGTAATCAAATAATTTTAAGATTCCATTTACCAGTCCTTATAACTTAATTTGTTCATACAAAAATTGAACTCCGTTACTCAGTTAAACCTTGTAAACTTTTCAGAAGACTTAACATTCTTTTTGTATTAATAATGTAAAACCTAACATTTTAAATTATAAAAAAATAAAATTGAGGAAAAATTATTATAATTTCAACCAAATCACTTAAAATCAAAAAGGATAAAACTATATACATAATAAAAGATTCACTGTTTATAATGGTAAAGCAACAAAACTATCTAAGTGTAGGACATCTACAGAAACATCAGGCATTTAAAACATCACACCATTTGGATGCCTGGGTGGTACAGTCCCTTGAACATAGATAGATTCTTGTTTTTGCTCAGGTCATGACCTCAGGGTGGTAAGATCAAGCCTGGCTCAGAGCTCAGTGAAGCATCAGCTTGAGATTCTCCCTCTCTCTCTGCCCCTTCCCCTAGTGTTCCTGCCTTCACTATCTCTAAAATAAATCTTTAAAAATCACACCATTTAAAAATAATTAAGACAGTGTAATGCAGCAAAATATATTACACTAACAAAAAAGCTAAAAATTATGTTGAGCACAATTATATAGATATAACCAGATATTATACTGAAAAATGAGAATCACTTTTTAGAGTAAGATTACAGATATATTTAATGTACAGATGACGCTTGAACACCACAGGTTTGAACTACACAGATTATGAGAGCTTTTTTCAATACATAAACTTTCATTATTGATAAATACAACAGTGCTATAAATGTATTTTCTCTTCCTTATGATTATCTTAATATTTTATTTTCTGTAGCTTACTTTAACTGTAGGAATACAGTATATAATCGTAGATTACATAAAACATGTTAACTGTCATTAGGAAGACTCCCAGTCAACAATAGGCTATTAGTAGTTAAGTTTTGAAGCAGTCAAGTTAAATGTGGGTTTTTGATTGCCTCTAACCCCCGCATAAGTGTTCAAGTTTTAAATCCTTCTACATTAAAACAGAAATTTAAGTAACCATCTTGAATGCACATTATACTCTTAAAGGTTTAAGTAAGCACAAATAAAAAGGAATTGGTTACATGTTATAAGGAGGGAAAACGAAAAGAATTTGATCAGTATACTACTGAATTTCAAGTAAATATTAGATTTTAAATTCTACTTTCTTAACACCATAGCATTTCAGTTACTCTTGTTTCTGCCATCATTTTCTTTAACCTAAAAAGATTTAAAACAAAGGGTATCCAAAAAAAATTTTTTTTTTATCAATTCTGCTCGTAAGTTGATAAAATTGTGTTAACTGGGATGACTCAAAGAATTACTGGGAAAACAACAACAACATTTAGACTAAAATCCAAAGAAATTCAAAGTCCATTTTTTCCCATTGATATACACCAAACATAGTAGTAAGCAGGCACATTCGTAAAAAAGCAATCAATTGAGGGAAAGATAGTTCTCAATCTAGGAATACTAAATTTCATTAAAATTCCTATATAAATCAATACTATCTGGACAACTAAATGAACATACCTTTAAAATATATACAGACACTCAAAGTAGCTTATAGGAGCTTTATTCAGTATATAACATAGCTATAATTCTGTAAGTAACTATGAAGCCTAAACTAAAAGCTCTTACTACAGGTTCTTTATAAAAATACTGTTCATAAGCAAAAAAGAGATCTGTAACCTGGTTGCACTGAATCTAAATCATCTGCATTCCAAACATGCCACTACTCATACCATGTCTCCCTTCCTTTAAACCCATAATAACATCTTACGTTTTTTAAATGAACAAGTTAATTTTTTTATGAAAAATGGTTTATGGAAAGTACAGTGATAAAAAGTCTATTATTGGTGGGTAAGTATTTAATCAGATTTTCATTCCACAACAGAAGTATCTATAATTTTTCCGAACTCTTCTTGCTAAAATTTAAGAGTAGGCATTGTGTTGTTGCTAACCTTCAAATACAGTCTGCACGTTACAGTCCAAATATATCCTAAGCCAAAATAAATTAAGACCAATGAATAGCAGTAGAATAAAGCATTAAAATGAAAGAGAGTCTTGACTTTCGGTCCCCTTCTGCCCTGGCTCCAGGGGTCTTTTCTTACAAAGCTCTTAAGGTCAAAAAACCCACATATCTTGGACTATGAAGCCAAAAAATTTAAGTGGTCCCAAGATGGTGGTGCCCACAGTGCCTGTGGCCAGAAATAAATGCACACACCCTCTCTGGTGGAATGCTCTCTCAAGCTAGGCTCCTCAAGATACCCAAAGACTGTCATCCAAGTAAGAGTTCACAATCCAAAATGACAGAACACAAGATAAGCCACCATGAGCAATAGGCAACAAAAACAAAGTAAGGAATTAGATCCCTAAAAATTTAAGATACTGGAACCAATAGATTACAACATACACAAGTAAGAGGGAATTGGGAAAATAAGAAAAGAACTGAAACTACCAAAAGTTAACTGGGTAGATATGAGTCAATCAGAACATTTACAAATAAAAATATAAAATTTAAAATCCAATGGATACATAAAACATAGATACAAGGAAGCCAATTAAAATTACTATTTCGGGGCACCTGGGTGGCTCAGGGGGTTAAGCCTCTACCTTCAGCTCAGGTCATGATCTCAAGGTCCTGGGATTGAGCCCTGCATCGGGCTCTCTGCTCCGCAGGGAGCCTGCTTTTCCTTCTCCTTCTGCCTGCCCCTCTGCCTACTTGTGATCTCTCTGTCAAAGAAATAAATAAAATCTTTTAAAAAAATAAAATTACTATTTCGCTAGGCCAAAGAGATCTGATGAGAGTAAATTAAGTTAATGCAGACAGGGACACTTAGGTGGAACAACAAACAGGGAAAAGGCAACTCTTAGAACATAGTGAAAGTGATGGAGGAGATTAACACACTCTTCATGTCTAGCTAGGCAAGTTGGTGGCATGGGGACTATTAATAAGAAGTTGTTAAATTATATACATTTTGAAGGTAAAGACAAGATGATTTGCTGAGGACTAAACTGTGGGGTATGAGAGAATCAGCAAAAAAAAAAAAAAAAAGTCAACTCCAAAGATTTTAGACAACACCAAAACAACAGAACTGCCCTTTACTGAGATGAAGGAAATGTGGAAAGGACAAGATTGGGGTTGAAGATCAGGAGATAGGTTTTAAACAGGTGGAGATGTCTAGGAGACAGCTAAACAAAAGTGGGTGACAGGTGAGACATGCAAGCTGGAGATACAAATTTAGGAGTAATCAGCACATGAATTATACCTAAAGTCAATTAACAAAAATCAAGATCATGCTACCCTGGTGGCTAAATGAATGGTGTATGAAGAAGGAGAGATGGATTAAATTTACCAAATGGCATCTTTAATAAAGTACAATGAAATCTAGAAAGTGACTATTGGATTTAGGAACAGAGACTTCAGTGTTGATTTTGGCTAAAGCAGTAGTTGTGATGAAAACCTGACTGAAATGAATTCAAAAGTGAGGATGCCAGCAGGTGTAGACACAACTCTTCGGAAGAATTTCTATGAAGAGATTATAGAAATGGAATGGAAGCTAGAAGGAAATATGAGCTTGAGAGTTTGATTTTTAAAAATAGAAGAAAGAAATTACAGGACGTTAATATACTGACAAAGATGATCCAGTAGAAAGCGAAGATTGGTCTTGCAGGAGAATGAAGGGCAATGTTTTCAAAGGGCAAGAATAGGGTTTGGTGTACAAGCAGAGAGAGTGGTCTTAGATGGAAGCATAAACTTGTGTAAAAACAGAAGGAATGAAGAGTCCATAGGCACCTACACAGGCAAGGCGATAGATATGGTACAGAAGTTTGTGGAAACACTCTTCCACAATGCTGCCATTTTCTTAATGAAATGGGGAACAGTTATTAGTCCAGAGTAAGGATAAAAATGATGGTACTGGAAGTCCCACTGAAAACACTGTTTTCAGTTAACAATTATAATTAACAATTATATTGTTAATTTTTTATTCTTGGTAAATTATTTGACTGTCCAGTTAAATTTAAAAATGTGAATGGAAAATGCAGGATGCTTTAGCAGTGTTCACAAACTGATCTGCTGACTTTAAATGAATTCGTGCTCTTGCTGAGGAAGTTAAGCATATAGTACAATAAATCAGACCATAAAAACCAAACCCGAACCTCCATGTAGTTCTACTCCTACAGCTCAAGTACCATTCCTACAGCTAGTCTCCCTTCTCCTAAAATCCTAGAGTACTTTCCATGTACACATTAACAGAATTCTATGACATAGGAAACAGTCTAACAAAGGGAGGCAACAGGCTATTGCAGTGTGGTACAGATAAAAGGACAATAACAGAATCCAAATCTAAGATGGAACCAAATAGATAAATATTTAGTTTACTGTATGTTATTCCAAGTCAATAAAGGCTGCATCATTTACATCAAAGGAAGACACCAGATTAAATTTTTAAACATTAAGAAAATGTATAAAGTACTAAAAAAACACAAGAAATAAAAGACTCACCTTATTCTGTACAGTTGTGTATGGTTAAAAGTTCACAACTGTATTGTACCTGCAGTAATAATTTTTTAAAACTTGATTCTAGGGGTGCCTGGGTGGCTCAGCGGGTTAAGCCTCTGCCTTTGGCTCAGTCATGACCTCAGGGTCCTGAGATCAAGCCTCACATCCGGCTCCCTGCTCAGCAAGGAGCCTGCTTCCCCCCCCTCTCTCTGCCTGCCTCTGCCTACTTGTGACTTCTCTGTCAAATAAATAAATAAATAAATAAGTCTTTAAAAAAAAAAAAAAAACCACTTGATTCTACATATCAATAAGAAAAAGACACCAATGAGAAAAACCGAAGCCATTAGCCACTGGCTGTCAAAATATAAAAACTCATCTAAATTTCCATTCTCTAGTCAGTTGCTACACCAAAAGCATAATGGCCCCAGAATCCACAATAAAACTATAAATTCATCTTTTAAAATAAGATGAAAAGATTTCAAAGTTACTAAAATATAATCTAGTAAATGAAACACTGAATTGCCTGACATGGGAATTCCATTTACAACAGCTTTTCTAAAATTAACTTTATAGACTACACTGAAATCTCAAAGCTGTGGTGTAATTTCTTCTTTTAAACTGTAACACACAGTTATTTCTGTGACTCATACCTTATTAACACACCTCTTAACTTATTTGAAGCAATACCCATTCTAAGGCACTGCTACTCCAATCTGAAACAAATTCAACTAATGCCAGAGATGAGTAATAAAATTTAATTTCTCCATTTGATATTATGTCACAATACATAATGAAGCTTCTATATTTTCTTTTAGCCAAGCTTACTTTTTTTAAAAAAATACAAGAATAGGGGCGCCTGGGTGGCTCAGTGGATTAAGCCGCTGCCTTCGGCTCCGGTCATGATCTCAGGGTCCTGGGATCGAGTCCCACATCGGGCTCTCTGCTCAGCAGGGAGTCTGCTTCCTCCTCTCTCTCTCTCTGCCTGCCTCTCTGTCTACTTGTGACTTCTCTCTGTCAAATAAATAAATAAAATCTTTAAAAAAAAAAATACAAGAATAGATAAATCAGTCTGAACAGCTTCTTCAAGAAATTAAAAAGGATCTGCATAGCTGGTAGGTGCTGAACGTTAAACCAGTATCTTTCAGACTTCTGTTTAACCATCAAGCCCAAACTAGTCCATTTTCTCAGGAAATACCATTGCATAAAACCTCCATAAGTGGTAATCTTGTTAAAAGTTTATTCTGTAAAGAAATCTAACTTCTGATAATAAAACTAATCAAAAACTTTAATACCAACAGCACACTTTAAACACACAGTATTTCAAATAGGTTCCATGTCCAGCATGGAACTCAATGCAGGGCTTGAACTCATAACCCCAAGATCAAAACTTGAGCTGAGATTGAGAATCAGACATTCAACTACCTGAGCCACCCAGACACCCCTAAATACTCAGTATTTCAAATCAATACATAGTTTCCAAAGACATGAACATAAATCATCAAAACTGCTCAAAAATGAACATTAGGACATAAAATTCACATCAGTAATATAATTGTAAAATAGCTATACCATATACAGAAGACTTCCTTCCCTTAACATCTATAATCTTGATTTACCTTTACCTTTTCTTTTTTTTTTTTTTAATTTTATTTATTTATTTGAGAAAGAGTCACTGAGAGAGAACATGAGAGAGGAGAAGGTCAGAGGGAGAAGCAAACTCCCCATGGAGCTGGGAGCCTGATGTCCTCCGAGATCATGACCTGAGCTGAAGGCAGTTGCTTAACCAACTGAGCCACCTAGGAACCCTACCTTTACCTTTTCACTAGACTTTTAGGTTAGAGAGAGCCATCCAATCCAATTAGCCATTCAAAGATTGGACCCACCTGAATGGTCAGTGAGTCTCTGCTTGAAAACCTAGGACGAGCACTTCCCATAAGCCCCTTTTATAGCCTTAGAAAGTTGTTAGAACATTTTTCTTGGTTTTGATCCAAAATTTTATCTCCCTATAACCTCCTCCCAAGGTCCTACTCCTGCCTAACATCACGAAACAGGTGCAATCCACCACCAAAAAGTAGTTCTAATGTCTGGTATTAATTCAATTTACCAGCAAACAGAAAATCTACTTCAAAACCTGTCATCCCTTAGGAAAGCCTGATTAGAGTGTTAAAAAGTTGCATCTAAGAGTTATTTTATCAGCCTGTTTTGTTCATCACTTTAGGTCACTCAACAATGAAAATACTAAAATGATAAAATGTTATATTTATTCTTGCCTGTTCCCAGGAAAGGCATAATACTAAAAAAAAACATCATTTCACAAACCAAACATGAAATGCAAATGATGAGACAAGAATGTCAAATACTATCCAAAAAGACTGAGGGAGCTACTGAAAAAGCTTCACTTAGTAGGAAACAAGAATTTTTAAAACTTGCCCAAGAACAGCCAAATAAACACAGAAGAAATAGACCAAATACATATGAAAACTTTAGTATATAATTGACAGGCCATTTCAAATCAATACATAAAAAATAGATTTAATAAGCAGTACTAACACAAATGACAGCCATTTTCATAGGAAAATAAGCCCCCCACACCTCAATAATATATGGATCAAAATTTTAAAGGATAAAAAATTAAACCATAACTAGAAGACAGAAGTGTATTTCTTTGCATTTTAAATAATCCTGTTTTGAAAAAGGCTTTTCTGTGTCTCAAGTAAAACCAAGCGCCATAAAGGAAAAGACTGAGAAAGCTGACTAGAAAAATTAAAGATTTTTACGGCAAAAGAAAAGTGACTAATCACAAAAAAATGACCAAGGTCTGACTGCCCTAACTTACAAGTATCACTTAAAATGTGAGAAAAAGATAAACCCAAAGGACATGTTAAGAAGGTTCTCAAGGGAAAACAAATATATACAATAAATGTATTTTTTTTTTAAATGCAACCTCAGTCAATTTAAAGAAATGCAAATTTCTACTTAAACTGGCAGGGCAAGAGAATGTGAAAATGAGGTACAAAGGGGTACAAGGAATATTTTGGAGGTGATGCATATATGTTCATTATCATGACTGTAGTGGTTTCTATGTACACATCAAATTTTACACATCAAAATTTATCATATTGTGCACTTTAAATATTTGCAGTTTATTGTGTGTTATATCCTGATAAAGCTGCCTAAAATATCAGACATAAAGAGGGAGTATGAAAACCAATATTCTCATTTAGCTTTTAATTATAAATAGTGTAATCTCCTTGGAGAGAAATTTGGGGAAATCATTAAGTATAAAAATAGTGCATACTCTTTGACAGAAAAAAATTCCTACTCCAGAAAAGCCACCAGACATCCATATTATATAGATCTAATCACACAAGTACAAAGACATACCCAACAGTGCTCACTTAGCAATGTAACTCTGTGAAAACCAAAAAGAACTGTATGTCCAGCATTAGGGAAATGACTAAATAAGCCTGTAATAGAGTTTCACATGTAATATGGTAAGACATTGAAAGAAATATTGCACATAAGTCAAACACACATAAAAAGTTGCAGAGCAGTATAGAGAGAAAATTACCTTTCACGTGACAGAGTCATGCTCATACATGCTTAGAAAACCCCTAGGAAACATCAGAAACCATTAACTCTATGGTGATTTCTGGATACTTTTTTTGGTAACTTTTCACTTTTTATCCTTCAGAATGTTTATATTTTCCCATCATGCATACATTAGTTTTATAACATAATTTTAACTTAATTTTTTTTTAAAGATTTTATTTATCTATTTGACAAAGAGAGATCACAAGTAGATGGAGAGGCAGGCAGAGAGAGAGAGAGAGGAAGCAGGCTCCCTGCTGAGCAGAGAGCCCCGATGCGGTACTCGATCCCAGGACCCTGAGATCATGACTTGAGCCGAAAGCAACGGCTTAACCCACTGAGCCACTCAGGAGCCCTAAACTTAATTGTTTTTAAATTACGAGTTTATTTATGACTTAAAAACCAAATTGAGGAATCCATGTGTAGCACTATGACTGAACACTCTTCCAATTAAATATAACAAGAATTGTTTTGCTCTAAAACAGGCACGTCTTCTGGTATTTAAGGGAACTCCTAAGGAAGGGGGAAAATCAAATAGGAAATGAAAGTGTTAATGGCCATTTGCAGCAAAGACAGAAGACAATGAACTGCACTTGGGGAAGTGGAAATTAGGTACTAAAATTGAGACTTTCGAGGGTTCCACAGTCAGCAAAGGCTAATTAAGAGGAAGAAATTCCCATATTTACACAAGAAAAAGGAAAGTTTGTCCCACTTTTCCTACCATTCAAAAGCTAACAGAAAGTTTTCATAAAGATTTTTATAACCATGGATTCTGAGATTTGCATCCACAGTCTCTGCCAATCCAGAACACTCCCACCCCTTCAATCAAAAATAACACAAAAATGGTGCCAACGTCCTGAAATCCGCTGGGAAAAAATTTCTTCTACCCTGTCGAGCCTACACCGTACAGTATTTACATTCCTCCAGAAAGTGAACTTACAAAACAGGGATTATACCTCCAAGAATTCCAAACAGAATAATGTGAGAGAGTATTAAAAAAAAAAACAAAAACTTTCATTTGTTAGAAGCACAAAAGAAATCACATACAAGAAAGAAAACTCTTAAGACCAAAAAGATTAGAAAGAACAGAAGAAATTGTGTATGAGCATCCTTAAATATGTATACATACAGATACACAGACTTTTAAAACTAAACAGACTGATAATGATAACTAAAGAATAATAAAACAGAAAGATCTCATCAAAACTAATAATGTGACACAAAAGAATACATTAGAGAAAACATGAAAGAAAAACTAATAGACACAAAGGAAAGAATGTGAAAAGGTCAAGAAGGTCAAACGGGAATTCAAGGAGAGAAAAGAATCAAGAAAGGTAGTATTTGATGAGATAATAACTGAGAATTTTCAAAAACTATTGAAAGATTAGAACCTTCCAATTCTAGAAGGGCAATAAAATCTAGATAGAATACACATTTAAGAGTGTGTGTGTGTGTGTATACACACATATATATTAATATACACTTAAATATATATATATCAGGGGGCACTTCCGTGGCACAGCTGGTTAAGAGACAACTCTTGATTTCGGCTCAAGTCCCTATCTCAGGGTTGTAAGATCAAGCCCTACATCTGGTTCTGTGCTCAGCATGAGTCTGTTTAAGTTTCTCTCTCTGCTCCTTCTCTTCTCTGCCTCAAATAAATAAATCTTTAAAAAAATAATAATAATAAAGGCTATGTCAGATTCAGGATTATGACTTGAGTGTATGATTATGGCATAAAAATACATACATACATACATACATAAAGTATGTATCTAATGTCCAGATGTCTCCCCCTTTGTAGTGACAATAGCAGCCATTGATGATCTTTGCCTAGACATTATTAAGAGATACAAAATGGTGGTATTCCATTATTCTTTCTTGATTAGGTAGAATACATCCATAGAAATTTCTCTCCTGCTCTATTTGGTTACCCTGAGACATAAATCATATGAGTAGGACAAATGTTTATTTTTTTATGTACCAGTTGTCAAAATAATAAGCTGGCCCAATAGCAACTAATTAAAGGGGTTTTTTAAAATGTTTTTTAGTATCTTGAATTCACAGGTTAGACATTTGATTGGTCTCGAATCACTAATTACTATCATTGATGTTCAAATTCCCACCCTTTCTGGCCAATGAGATATTATTCAGGATGGCTCCTGGGTTGTTTTGATACTACCATCATAGTTTGCGGCCTCTCTGTTGCTTCGGATAGGTTCTAGGCTGTGGCAAACAGACTCTAGAGTTCCCCACGGCCCCTGCCTCATGGTGTTCTCACCCTTGTGCAATCTCCTCCTGTTATGTGTGCAGGAGACCTATGTCTTGCTTCTGATTAATAAAGTAGGGCAAAAGTGACATGATCTCAGTCACCTTACATATACATGATTACACTACCTAAGACTGTAACCCATGTTACTAGGACACGCGTTCTCTCCCTTAATGGCTTTGAAAAGCAAGCTGCCATGTTGTAAGCTGCCTATGGAGAGGGCCATATGGCAAGGAGGTAACAACAGCTCCCTAGACAACAACCAGCAACAAAGTGAGGCTTTTACTTGGGCAATCTTCAAGAATCTGAAAGCTGTCAACAACCACATGAACTTGGAAGCAGATCTTCCCCCAGCTAACCTTCAGGTGGGGTCCCAGCCTTGGTGAACACAATAATAGCAGCTCTGTGAAACACTGTAGACCCAATTAAGCAGAGGACCCAGTTAAGCAACTTCTGACCCACAGAAACCATAGTATAATAATGTGTCTTGTTTTGAATGTGTATTGTATAATAAATGTGTTGTTTCTAAACTTGTAGTAATATTGTAACAGAAATTAATCATTAATTTGTAGGTTCATCTCATACAATTCCTGCCTTAGAAAAAAAAATGCCCATTCTAAACACTAGTTTACTTTTATTGAGAGAGGTACTTGAAGACCACAATATAAGCAGCAGGAGTGTTTTTTGCTATTGGGTTTGATCTTTGTTTCTAGGTCTTTGGGGCCAGAAAATGTACACATCTTTAATAAGGTAAATAATTGCATGACTCATACAGATCCTTTCATTCAAATATAGTACTATGGGATTTTTTTACTTAATTTCACTGACCTTAACACTACATCAGTTTTCAACAATGTTAAAAATCCATTTTCAGTAATATCAATGTAATTGCTCATTTCATTTAGCCCACAATGCACACATTACTCAGTACTGGAACAACAATGTACACATTACTACCAAAATTATGATTATAATAGTTGAAGATTTGTTTTTCTTTTTTCTTTTTTTTTTTTTTTTTTTGTCATCCCTCCTCCAATCTCTTCCTAGAGTATATTCTAACTAGGACTTACAGTCAAGTACCATGTTTTAAAGTCATGTGGCATAGTTCACTCTGGCATCCAGCAAGCAAATACAAGAAAGATTCAGTGGTTTCATTTTACTTTTGACTTTTACAGATTTTTAGATTTTTGTTTAATAATTATATAAAATATTTAAACGGCTCCAAAGTCAAGTCTTCAGAAAAAGGAAAATTCAAAGCATAGAATATACCCTTGTGCTTTTCTACACTATGCTTCTTTCCCCGTAAGTAGTCATCATTTTTTTTAGACTTCATTCTTTTAGTAAGAGCAATATATATAACCATCTCCTTCTTAGTACATGATTGCATATTAAAAACATCTATCCACTTTGCCTATTTTTTTTAACTGCATCTAGAGGCAGTGGACCTCGTAGAAACTAAATAACTTGGAAAGAGGGGTAAAGGGGGTTAGCACTGATGGAAAAAAAAAGTTTTAAAAACTCTCCACTCAAAATAAGCCTAACAAACCAAAATTTCAAACCACAGAAGAAATTTAATGACGGGTGGGGTGCCTAATAAAAAAATTAACACCAAATGGTACTAGCTTTACAAAATAGTCTTCACAAAGATTTTTAAATTTGAACATGTTGAAGATGTCAGAGAGATAAGAGACTCCTTTAAAGTAGCCAAAAGATTATAGAAAACCAGAAGGAACTCAAATAGACAGGTATGTATGAAAAAACAACTCCAAATCCAAGAAAACTGTAGATACTAGCATAGAGACTCAACAGAGAAGATAGTCTACACTCAATAGAGAGGTATTGGTAATTGCTACAAAGTACTAAATTATGTGGCATAGAAAAATAAAGGAAAAAAAAACGAAATAACAATTAAGACCCCAACTTAGGTCTTTCAAAAGAGAAATGAAAATAACAGAAGCCATATTTAAAGAGCTGAGAATTTTCCTAACTTGAAGATCAGATTCCTCACAGTATATGTAATTACTCTCAGTACTAGTTGGATATAAAGAAGTTTGTCCACACTTACAATGCACTGTGGTGAAACTGCAAAATATCAAGCACAAATTGCTGCTACTTAAGGAAATAATTAACCAGACTGCTTCACAACAATGTCTGTAACTTAAGGAAACCACATGCAAACACTGGCATCACTAAAATGTTTTCAAATCTCTTATAAAGTCGCATGGGAATGTAGACTTCAAAGTTACCTATACTTTAAACTCTATCCATACTTGAACATTCTTACATAATTACGACCCTATGAAAGCAAGCTGTGGACACTGCATAAAAACTAGTACCTCAAAGACTTACTTCAAAGTATCTAGTAAATTCACGCATTTTAGCCTTAAAAAAAACCAAACAAATGCTGAGCAATAAAATTTTAGAGAAAAGAAAACAGTAGCATTAAAAGAGAACAAAACTCAATTCCAAGCAAAGAATTGTGAAAGGCAACATAAAAGGATGTGTAAGAATATCTTTATAACCTTGAAGTAGAGAAGGATTTCTTAAGACACAAAGTATAAATTGTAAATGGAAAATACTAATAAATTAAACTAAATTAAAATTCTGAACGTTTACTAAGATAATATATAAGGCAAAGAAAAAAAAAGTATGAGACACGAAGTAGGAGAAGGCATTTGTGATACTTATTAGCAAAGAATGAATATTCAGAACATATACAGAACTCCTATCAAAAACAAAAACATCCCAACAGAAAAATAAACAGCCATACCGAGAGAAGGGGGAAAAAATAGCCAGCAAACATTAGAAAAAAGGTTTCTTCTCAGGAAGCAGAAATGCAAAAACTATAAGCTATCATTTCATTAGGGTTTCTAACTTTAGCATTTGCCAATTATCAAGTATAGGCAAGAACATGAGCCAACACATGTATATATTAGTGAGGGGAAAAAATAAACTGGTACAACGACACTGGAAAACATTTTGGTGGTACCTAATAAAGCTGAAAATGCACCCCCTCCAACAGTTCAGCAATCTCATTCCTAGTGTAAACAGGTGCTCCAAAACAATATGCTTAAACTGCAAATTTCAGCTCATTAGTGGGTAGCAAAAATCAACTTAGTGGGTCTTAATCAATATTCTTATTTTTAATGAAATGGACTAGCATCACATAGGTACTTTTTCTTGAACACTTTTCGTTACAGATGTGGCACATCTGATAGCGTACTGAGTCTCACGATGTAAAATTTATTACAGTAAGTAGTAACAAAAAGGTTTTTCAAAACACTATCCTGGGAAAAAAATTTTAAAAAATAAGAAATAAATAAAACACTATCCTAGAGACATTTATGTAGGCAAGTGTACCAAAAAACCTATGCAGGGTGTTCACAGCATCATTTTTTAAAACAGCAAAAGAAAAGTGGAAACAATTGAAATGCCCATGAACAGGTAATTAAGTGAAAAATATTCACACAATGAAATTCCATGCAAGCAGTGGAAGTGAATGATTTAGAGCTATATAACACAGTGGAAGGATATCAGGACCGTAAAGCCGAGAGTAAAAAGAAAATTGCAAATAAACTCACCATACAGAAGGATCTCTTTCATAAATTTCAAAAACAAAACAAAAAGTTCAAATACAAAACAGAAAAAAATATTTTAGGTATAAAAGTATAAAAATATATGTGGCAAAACTACAAAAAGAAAAAAAAGCAAATATAAATGGTTACTTCTGGGGCAGAAAAGCACCAAAAGGAATCAAAAGTTAGGATAATGTTCCTGAACCGCGTATTAGGTACAAGGCTGTTCACTGTATCCTTACTCTGTATCTTACATATATCTTATAAAAGAAAAATTTTTTTAAATAAAGTTGAATGAAAGGTACACAGGTATTTGGTACAAGGTCACTTCTTTTGTATTTTATCTTTAAATTGCACAGACACATTCTATATTCTCTTGTACATCCGAATCATTCAGTATTTGTTTTATTTGAGAGCAAGCAAGCCCGCACAAGCAGGGGAATGGTAGGGAAGGGAGGTGAAGAGAAGGACTCCTCGCTGAGAAGAGAGCCTGATATGGGGCTTGATCCTGGACCCTAGGATCATGACCTGAGCCGGAGGCAGGCACTCAACTGACTGAACCACCCAGGCACCCCTCAATATTTGTTTTAACTTTCAACAAAATAAAAAGATGACAAGAACAAAAAGGTCAACGTAAGTTTAAAACTAACAAACAGGTATATACTTCCCCCCTTCTTAAATGTATACAATATAATTACGACAGCACTAAATACCTCTAGAAAGTTACACTTTGAAACAAATCCTCCATGCCCCAAAATAAAAGCAAATACTTCAAAATATAAAGAAATTTCTAAAATCTTTACCAAAAATACCTAGGGTTTTCTTGACCTACCAAAAAGCTACCTTAAGAAATCAAATATAGCAACCCAAAGTAGTAACTAAAACTCCTTATACCAAAGTAATGTTATTTTAGGGGCACCTCGCTGGCTCAGTCAGTGGAGTGATTGATTCTATCTCAGGGTTTCGAGTTCAAGCCCCATGTTGGGTATAGAGATTACTTAAAAAAATAAAATCTTAAAAAAAAAAAAAAGTATGTTATTTGAAATGCTGCTGGGATGTTTTGCTTAAATAAAACTGAAAGAATATGGAATATAATTATTCAATTCATGCCAGATAAATAATGCCAGACAAGCAGACAAGAATGCAGCCTTGCCCATTTTATAGTTATTTTATATTTATAAGGTTTTTTTTTTTTCTCCCTTACCCCTATTAAACAAGGTAAATGCATGGGTTATATTTTACATAAAATTCCAAGGCTAATCTTAAGTGTGTATTTTACCTGAAAAGTACTCCAAAAATTTCCAATTCAGAAAGACTCAGTTCAGGTTAAAACTAAATGTAATTTTTTGGACTCTCCCCCACCTGCAACTACCAAAGGAACAAAAGAACTAAGACACTTTTACAAAGGATCCAATTCAACCTTAAATTACAGTTAACATCTAGGTCAAACTGAAAGAAATTACTTCCATCAGAACAGTGTACCAGCCACGTTTTATATACCACAGTACATGAAAACTGTATCTAGAAATGAAGAGTACCAAATGATATGAGAAATTCACATCACAGAAATCGTAACTGTCAGTCAACCTCATTCAGATTAAGAAAACTATAAAAAGAATTAGAGCACATTTCAAATAAACATGACTTTCCAATAAACTAAGTACAGGTCAGAAGCAACATAAATGAATTCAACCTGTGTGTAGATATTTAGAAAGTAAGGAAACATCCTAAATGTTCAGCAACATAGCACTCAGAACACTTGGGAGCTTTCAGTGTACAGTTTAGCTTGTTCTAGTTTATTTCAAAGACAACTAGATCTAAACACATGTAATCACTAAATTATGTACACATTTTACTCAAAACACATTAATGATCAACAAAGTTAACTGGTACTAGGCACAGATACATTTTTGCTAAAATTCGTGTATTAAAAGCTTTCCATTCCGCTCCCAAGAGTAACCCTAAAACCCTTATTCTGGAGGTTTCATTTTACATGGGATTTCATATCAATCAACTAGCCTTGCTAGCAGAGAAGAATGGCACAAATGATAAGCAGAAGGCTCAGTGAGTCCTCATCACGTTCAATCAAGCAATTCACTCATTGAACTGACCACCACCCACCAGAGATAGAGTTCAATGGTAAATGACAAAGTTCCCACTTTGTAGCGCTATATTCTTATAGGTGAGACAGCTATCAAGCAATATAAATAAGCATATACTATAATGGTTGGTAGTAACTGATCAATGAAGAAAAATAAGGCTGGGACAAGGAATAGAGTATTTTAGGCAGGGTGGTAAGGGTTGGGCCTTTCTGATATAGCCACTCAGCGATGCCTACAAGATCACATGGCAGTAACTCATAATACACAGTCAAAAGAATTAAAACTAAAAAAATTTCTTAGGATCCAGAACAATCATAGTCTATGTATTTTCTACATAAAACATTTTAAGGCATTTGGTTTAAAGTTGCTTTTTCTATTTCCTCCACTTAAAAAATTTCAAGTTCTCAAATTTAAGTCACTAACATTAAGAGCCAATCCTCTAACTCTGGGAGAAAAAAAATCTGTGTAACATTAATGTAGTTTTCTAACACCTAACAGATAATTGCACATGGACAGTGCCTTATTTTTATTTTTTTTTAAGATTTTATTTATTCACTTGACAGAGAATGTAAGAGAGAGAGAACACAAATGGAGCAGCAGAGGGAGAGAAAGAAGTGGGCTCCCTGCTTAGCTGAGCAGGAAGCCCCATGGAGGCACCCCTATTTTTAAGACATCTCTACACCCATTGTGGGACTTGAACTCCACCGATGATGGACCACACTCCACCAACTGAGGCAACCAGGCACTTCCTTCCTTCCTTTTCCTTCCTGCTTTCTATTTTTAGAAAGCATACTTACAAAACAGCTCAATGAGTGAGGACAGACTCTAGGGTCAGAATACCTCAGTTCACATTCAGGTTCCTCCTCTTGCTGCTCTTTGGACAAATTATTTAACCTGTCTCCCTAGTTTCCACCCAATAGTAATAATCTCATAAAACTGTTCAGAAGGATTAAATATGGTACTGTACAGAAAGTGTTCACAGAGACTTACAGTACTCTAATAATTAGCTATCTCTTATGTAGCAACTAGTAAGATAATACAAGCAAGGCAAATGAGCCTTAGGCAGGTTAAAGATAGTAAGTTCACACATACAGTAAGTGGTACTAACTAGCAAGACCAAACTTAAGCTCTTCAGACTCCCTACCATGCTTTTTCCATTACACCAAACATTATATAAAGTACTGAGAAAAAAGAAAATTGCATTAAACCTAGGAGTTATTAAAGTTTAAGACGTGTAGGTCTCCTAAGTACTGACTTCCAGCTTATTACACCAGGCCAGACTGTTTCCCTGGCAACTTAAATGACTCATGAGCAAAAATAAGTAATAATTGCCCCACATTTTCCAGTAAGAATGTAGTATATCAGGTCTCTTGATAGCCAATTACTGAAAATCATATAAGTTCTGATAACTAATCATAAATATTACTAACCAGTCAAAATAAAGAAATGTGGATAAAGGACATTTTCCTCAAGTAATGGTAGGCAGCTAGGATCCTATACCACAACAAAACCTTTTCAATATGGAAGCTATCTTCAAGGATCTCTTCCATTGCAGAAAATGACATTTCTCCCCTTGGTAAAAACACAAGAGCTAATATCTACGGAAAGCTAAATGTTTCTGGAGAGCAGTCTACTCTCCTATATACTCATTTATTTCTATAAATTCATTAAATAGAAGATTAAAAACAGAAGCTGTTATTTCTATAAAAACTAAGTTACATCCTTTGGAAGGCCTTAATGAAAGGAAAATCTAGAGTGATTTTTAACTTGGAATGTTTCCCAGAGCCTAGATTTTCACTCCATTTTAAAGAAACCAATACTAGAGGGGCGCCTGGATGGCTCAGTGGGTTAAGCCGCTGCCTTCGGCTCAGGTCATGATCTCAGAGTCCCGCATGGGGCTCTCTGCTCAGCAGGGAGCCTGTTTCCTCCTCTCTCTGTCTACTTGTGATCTCTCTCTGTCAAATAAATAAATAAAATCTTTAAAAAAAAATAAAGAAACCAATACTAGAAACCATAGGCAATGCTTCCAGGGTATAATTTACAGAAAAAAGATCAGTAACCCTTACTCAGAGACTGATCCAAATAAAAAGACAAAAATAAATGTTTTGAGTTAAAACAAAACACTTAAGGTACATATAGATATGAGTTCTTGCTTCAACCAACTTTTTAAGTCACCTAACCAATGGTCCTAATCGCACAGGGAAGGTCCAGAAGATCTTAGCACTCTAACATCTCTACCTCCAACAAGGGGTTCCCAAAGGCTCTTGCCACTTTTCTTCTGTTCTCTGTTCCTGCGTAAGGAGCAAACTGAAAACTCCATGTGTTCAAGAATGAATCCATCACAGAAAGAAACTGCAGGATAAGGATTTAATTCACTTACAATGAACAGATATTTAATAAATCTTTACTTTGGATTTAATAAATCCAAATAATAATAAATATTTATTTATTAAATAAATATTTAATATATCTTATTTAATAAATCCGAGACCCTTAGGATCCATCAATAAACAAAACAGACAAAACACCCTGTCTTCATAAAGGTTACATTACAGTATATACAGTATGTATGGCAGAGAGGAGAGACAATGAACACGATTAACAACGAAACTATATAGTATGTTGGAAGGTGCAAGTGCCATGGAGAAAACAGAGCTGCATACAAGACTCATTAAGTAGGGGAGTGCAGCTTTATTTTTTTGTTAAGACTCATTTATTTATTTATTTGAGAAAGAAAGGGAGAGGGAATCTCCAGCACACTCCCCAACTGAGCTCAGAGCCCCACTACGGGGCTGCATCACCACCCTGAAATGAGGACCTGAGCCAAAACCAAGAGCTGAGCGCTTAACCGACTGAGTCACCCAGGCATCCCAAGGGAGTGCAGCTTTAAATAAAGCAGTAAGATAGACCTTTTGAAAAATATGTGAAGAATAAAGATTTGAAGGAGACGAGAGAGTTGGCCATGCTGAAATCTTAGGAAAAAATGATCCAAGGAGGGACAACAGTCAATTTAAAGGCCTTAAGACAGCAAACAGGGCTGGAAAGAAATAAGTAGGGGCCAGAGCAGTAGCTAACTTGAGAGGTAAAGGATATGGAAGAGGAGATTCTATAAGGCACTGCGGGCTATAGGGACTTTGGCCTTTATTCCGCAAATGAAAAGTCACTGCAGTGTTTTGAGAAGTGATTGGATCTGCTTGAAAAAGACTAAGGGAGCTAGGGAAGAAGCAGGAACGCCAGTCAGGAGGCTAATCGCCAAACTCGAGGCTAACGATAAGATGGCGGGGACCAACTTAGCAAGCAATACAGGTGGTAAGAAGTGACCAGATTCTGGATATATTTCCAAGATAACACAAAGTCAAGAATGCCAAGTGTAAAGGATAAAAAAGAGATTAGTCAGGAATGACTCGCAACTTTTCTTTTGCCTGAATATTGGGTAGAGCTGCCATCAAATGAGATGGCATAGACTGCACCATAGGAGTTTTAAAGGGAATAATGGAAGTTAGCTTTGAGTTGACTACTTCACCTACAAGTGGAAAAGCAGAACAGGTTGTCTGGAGTACAAAAGGAAAGCCTGGGCTGGAGATATAAATATGGAAGCCATCAGCCATGACATTGAATGAGATCACCAAGGGAGTATAAAAAGAAAAGTGAACCAAGGACTGAGCACTTCTACTTCAAGAGTAGAGGATGAATCATAAGGCAGAAAGAGCAAAGCAATTACTAGGAGAGAAACCCAAAAAGCAATGTCCTGGAAGGAGGGGAGAGTATAAACAAATTAACTTGGGTTCTACTTAGTGTACAAATCACTTTGCTGAAACCAGATTTAAGCTAAAAGTTCTTAATCCACCTGTGGTAAAGATGATACATAAAATACTACATCACAACTTTTTCGAAAGGAGTGGAACATTTCTTAAAAAAATGCCTAGGAATACTCTATCTCCTAGCAGAGTCTCTACTAAAACTAGGTTTAGTACTAAAAGTACATTTTGCCTATCCTTCCAACGTTAAAGCCAATGGGGTGAGGGGGAAGCCTAAATGGTTTGCTCTCTCTCTCAAAGATCCAAAAATATTTAAACAGCAAGTGAACAGCCTGGCATGCAAACAATTACAAATTATCATTTCTTTTTCTACAGCTCAGCTACAGCAAGTTAAGTTCATCAAACTCCTTAATTCACAGTACTTAAGTTTTTCCCGTTTAATTGTTTATAGAAAAAGTAGCTTACACTCTTACCTAAACCAATGTTTTCCCTTTGATTTGCACATGAACTACATTTTTAAGATCAGAACATCCAAAGTCATGTTCACAAAAACTGGAAGAGAAAGCAGTAAAACCCAACTCTAGTTATGCATAAGAGTAATCAATGTCATTTATAAAAAACCAGTTACTTGCTTCTAACCTCTAAGTATACTCTGGATTTACCTTCAATGTAATTAAAAACATAAACAGTACAAGAACAAGCAGCTTATAAGATGCTGTCATCCTCAAATATTTTGATGTTCCTGCAAAACATGATTTCTCTTCACTTCTTTATTACACATTAGAGATCAGATCCCTAAAAAACCCAAAACCTTCCTGGAAACATTAGAGATCTTTTAGATTAAAACTTTCTTTGCAATACAAAAATTAGAATAAACATTCAATTAAATATACATCTTTCCGTATCTTTTCAGGTAAAATTCAATTTTTACTTCAATAACAGTAACAATTTTAACATGAGTCCTTCAGTCCTTCAAAAAAGCCTTCACTTATTAGGCCCTTTAAAAAAGCCATATTGACTGTTATTTAACATCTAATTATTAAAATGTTTTCCCTACTCAAAGGAGATTAAGGCCTACAAACTGGAAGAAGACTTGGAGTGAAAGATCCAAGAAAACACATCATCAAGGAGAAGAGACACTGATGTTAAGGAAAAATACAAAAAAAAACTAAATTGGGAACAAAATCATAAATGGTTCTCCATATTGCTGACCCTGAGTCATCAAGAAAAGGTTAAATAATATTTGATATCCTTTATAATTTTAAAGTGCTTAACACATTTACGAAAAATTTTCATTATGCTTTCTTATCTTTTAAGTTTCAGTAGGAGTCTCAGAAAGGTAAACAGAACACCTCATTCTCCAAGCACACCTGACAGATACTGTTATGACTGCTCATGCTGCAAAATTAGAAAACTCATTTCTAATTCAATGTTACGGAGGGAAATTAATGTTTTTCTTAGAACCTACCAATAAGCCCAGCTACTTCTTGTTAGATCCTAAGACAAAGGGCGAAGGGGGGAGCTTGTTTATGAGAGAACACAGTAAATACCAAAGTCTACAGCAAAGCAGGTCTACCAGAGTACTCTGTTATTATTGGGAAGATCATCCCAATCTTGTTAGCAACCGTTTTAGCCAACCTGGAGATGCCGGCTAGGTGAGGTAGCACCAGTGCAACCTAATTTAGCAAGAACTCAAACTTTAAATCAATTCCTACTCAATTCAAAGTGTTTCGTACATCCCAAGGTATTTATCTATAGCAAGGCACGGGTGTCTAAAATCTTCAGGACTTTCCACAAAGCATCTCAAAAAAAAAACCCCACAACTTTAAACAGTCAGCTCTTTAGACAGTGCATATGCACATGTCTGCTATGGAATCCTTCTCTGATACAGGCCCAAATACGAATTTCGATTCCTCCTTCCTCCCGGGAGAAGGAATGTCTAAAATTAAACAGCCCGCTCTTGAACCTAATCAAGCTGCTGCTGGACGAGGTTAGGATGCCGCTCCCCGTGCTGGGAGCTCCCCGTCTCTGGTGCACACACACTCCTTCACGACAAACGTGTGTGCGGGGCTGCACATCCCACACCAGGTGTCTGATTACCGAACGCCTTTTCTAGGGGGCCGGTTTGATTTTCGGCGGAGCTCCCCAACGCCAAAAATCTCATTGTTGGAAACCGAAAGGGGGAGGGGGAATCGCTAAGGAAGACACACCCCTTGGGGAGAGGAAGGGATAACTTCCCCCGGCTGGAGGGCGGTCCACATTTTCCAAACTCCCCTCAGGCCGCTCTCCTAGCCCCAACCGCCCCCGACCGCGACCCGGGGAGACGCACACGGCGGTGGGAGGGAGCACTGGGAAGGGGGCCAGCGCCGGTTCCCTAAGTATCCGGAGGGACAGCGAGAACTGAAATTCCAGCATGGCGTAAGCATGGCCCAGCTCCGGCCCAGGGACGCCGCCGGAGACGGGCTCCCTCTGTCCACCGGCCGAGGACGCGGTAATCCGCCTTCCTCCTGGGGGCCCTCAGGCCCGGCTAAAAATAGGCGCCTCGGTCACCCCAGGGCCCTCTCTGGCCAACCTCTCACCGGGAGACGTCCCCAGGAGACTCCGCGCCCGCCAGCGCTGCCGCGGAGCCGGGGTCGGGCCCTTAGCGGCCCGGCGAGGCCAAGCGGTCCCTCGGAACTCTCCCGCCGCGGCGGCCCGGCTCTGGAGGGAGCCCCGCCGCGGCGACCCGGCGCCCGAGGCCTACCGGCGAGCAGAGGCAAGCAGCGGGCGGCGTCCGGGCCCCGGGGCCGCGCCCCCCGTCCGGCGCAGCCCTCCCGCCCGCCCTGGGACACCGCGGCTGGCACAACCCTCCCCCCCTGCGGTCCCCGCGGTCCCCGCGACCGGCGCCAGGCCCGGCGCGGCCTGCTTACCCTTACTCTGCGCAGCCGGGAAAAGAGACCGGGAAGACGCGGCGGCACGGGCACTACAGCCCGGGCCGCCCGCTCTGAGGCGCCGCCGCCACCGCAGTTGCTCAGGTGCCGTCGCGCCGCCCGGCAGGAAACGGGCAGCTTCGGGGCGGGGCGGCCCCCGGCACGTCCCGGCGTCTGGGCCGGCGGTGCCCGGAGACCGGCCCCTTAAAGGGACAGGCGCCCGCCGCCTCGACCTCCGCGCGCACGTCCGGGGGCTCCCGTAAGCCTCTGCGTGAGGCTGGTTCGGGATTCCGGGGCTTTCCTCCCGAGGCAATGTCCCGCAGCTAGGTGGGGGGTGGGAGCACAGGGTTTGGAGGCTCAGCGGAATCCCCTTCATTCATTAGCCCTGCTCTCGTTCTCTTTCCCTCTCCCCCGTTTCGCCAAAGCTGGTTTCGTCTTGCGTGGCCCTCCCACTGAAGAACCACCTGGCCCCCACACTGGATGATTTTTTTTTTTTTTTTTAAACCTTAACCAAATGGTACCCGATTTCACCCTGCCCGTCCTGAATTTCCTCCCAGAAATCACTAGAAAACGAAATCTTCTTCTCCTCCGTCTCCAGAGTTTGCCTGAATTCTCCTCTGGGTAACCCCAGCTTCAAGCGGAGAGAGAAATGAAAAACCGACCCAAACAAATTGTATGCAAATATTATGAAGCTGTTGTGTCTGCCAGCTGGTGGCCATTCATTAAGCCAGAGTAAATAACAAGAAGCTGCAACGGAAAGAAGAGGTTGGCCCGAATCCCTGCTTATTAGTTCGCTCTTTGCTGAGAGGATAGCAGCGATCTTCCAGGTCTACTGGCAAAGGAGAGGTGCTGATTATCATTACTGATTGCTCATCAGTCCCTTGCAAAATGCCAGGCACTGCCCAGAACACACACAAACACCCCAAGCTCTCCTCAAACGTTATGGAAACTCAAAATGATTGAAACGCTTTCAATCATTTGAAGATGGGGACTGAGATAAGTAAAATTAGGGACTCTTCACTAACTCCTCCCCCTACATCCTGACCTGGAGGGAATAGCAGCAGTCTTCAAGGAATGAACATCAGAACAGTTCCTACACCAACAGAGAATCTCCTGTAAATGGGCTGGCTAAAAATGCACTTGACATTTGAATTTAATTATTTTTGTCTAAGCTTTCTAGAGCACCCCCAAAATACAAATGAAAACTGAAAATTATGTGTCTTCACATAATTATGTAAAATAATAATTTATTAATTTAATTAATTAATTTAATGTGAAATAATTTCACAAAATTATGTGTTTTCATCTCACAGCCTGAGATGTTGAAAATTCTGCCAGTCTGCAGCCACTATGTCCTCCAAAGATGAATTCTGTCTTATTTTAACTCCAGAACTGTCCTCCTTTTTCCTTTCTCAGTAGTGTAATTCAGTCCCTCAGCTGCTCCAGTGCCCCCAAAGCAATCTACCTCTAAACCATTGGATGTCTCCAGAGTGTGTGCCTAAGGATCCAGCTCTATTGAAGAGGGAAGCCATTAGACCCAATACAAAGGGGGCAGTGCATCATTTGTATAATGGAGTTTAAGGACTCTTTATTAGCTTACAAATAGCCACCTAATTCCCTTAGGTTAGTACTAAAGCACGTTCTAGGCTAGAATAAAAATTTCTATAATTTTCCTGACTAGAGTAAAACCTCAGTGTCATTTTAGAGACAGTAATATTTAAGTACATTTATACATAAGACAATAAGAGGAGTTTGGGGACATGTTTACCCTAAATACACTAAGTTTTACAATCAAAGTACACTTATTTTTGTACTCTGCAGTCTGAAACAAAGAAGCATAAATGTGTCAGCTATTTAGGTTTTTCTGGGTGATTGAACTTTGACTTAAAAGGAGAGTGATTAGTTGCTTCATTTTTATAAGCTTCCTATTTATTCTCATCTTAACAAAAACACTAACTAGAACTGTTATGCATGGTAAACTCTATTAAGAACTAAGACATATCCTCTAAGTTTTGAAATATAGTACAATTAACTATAATTAGCACGTATAATTAACTTAAAACATAATTAATTTTGGTTGCTGCTTACTACCTTCCAAAGCTACTGAGAGAGCAACTAACCTGCTAAAAAGGATTATTAGCATCTGAGGTATCTCTAATTGTAACAACTAAGAAATAAATTAAATTGAAAATTTTGAAGTGTAACACTGTTACCTAAGAGGACTCTGTGTGTGTGTGTGTGTGTGTGTGTGTGTGTGTGTCTCTTTTTTTAATTTAACAAAGTGCAATTTACTGGAGCGTGCCTCCCAATAATAATTCTCTTTGTTCTGAATTTTGGAAAAGTTTTAAAGACACAGTACACATCTCTCCAGTGGAGAGAGAAGGAGCTGGCTATTCCTGTTTTATCCAGGGAAGATTTCCCAGAAGTGGTGAGTTATGTAGAGATCTGAGTAATATGCGAGTAAAGGATTACATCTCCACCAGATCAGGAATGTGAGGTTAAAGTATAATGAAGCGATTCACAGAACTGAAAGTAAAGGGCAGATTCCAGGTATACTTCTCTTCCCAAGTAATGGAATGCGGAAGCACTTGGGAACATCTGCAGGAGCTGATCTACAAGTAATCAGCTATTCCAACAAAGTATCTGGCACATAACTGTGCTTATTTGAATCTGAACTGTGCCCCCTTTGACATGTAGTTGCTTCAAGCATATGGTATTCAAGTGCTTTCATGACAAATTGTTACCAATCTTTGCACAAAGAGGTAGGGTCTGTGTCCCCTACTCTTGAATGTGGGAGGGCTCTGTGACTGCTGTGACTAATAGGATACGTTAGAAGTAAATATCCCAAGTTCTGGGCCCAGACTGTAAGAGACAGGCAGCTCCACTTCCTGTCCCTTGGAACCATTGATCTTAGAACCCTGAGCTACTATGGGAGAAGTCCAACTACCTTGCTGGAGAGACCATGTGGAGAGGTTCTGAGACTACATGGGAGTGGGGGGTGGGGGGGAGGACCCACCTGGGCCTAGCCTTCTAACTGTACCTACCACTGTGCCAGATATATGAACGAAGCCTTCTAGAACCCCAGATCACCCAGGCCATAAGTTAAATACCACCAAGGGGTCCTCAATACCACGTGGAGGAGAATAATCCATCCAGCCAAGCCCCAAGTGAATTTCTGCCCCCATGTAATTTTTATGATTTTTAAGTGGTTTGTTAATCAATAATAGATAAGCAGAACAATCTTTCTTCCACTTCTAAATAGCTTCAAGAAATACGAGAGTCTCATATAAGCAGAAAGGATTTCCAACGTTACCCATACAACCCCAAGACTTCACTGGGGGAAGTCTTCAAGGGAAACATGGGCAGGATTGGGTAGTGATATAAAGCTACTTGATAGCATAATTTCATATTATCGAAACCACCTTCATGTCTCCCATCTTCAAAGTCTTGTCCAAGGATCGAAAACTTGTAGATTAAATGAGGAAAGACAAACCAGTACTGATTGTATCTATGCACAGTGCAAGTGTTTATTGTACACTAGTTCACACAATTACCAAAGCCACCCTATAGTATAGTACTAGGCTTACACTGGATAACTAGCTTAAGGGCACAGAACTTAAAAACCAGCATCTAAACCCAGACTCCAATTCCATGCGTGTGCCACTGTACTATGTTAACTTCCAAAGTATAAACCTTTAGGTACACAAACATTTAAAACCTAAGTTTTCATTTATATGTAGGTTTCACTTACTCAAGATGTCTTTTCTGTCATTAGCATAAATAAGGAGCACACATACAACATTCAACTAAATCAGCAATTCGAAAATGGCTATCAGCCACTGTCCTGTAAACTCTAACAGAATTCAGTATTGAAATGGGAAAAGAACAGTTTCTTCAATAAATCCTTCTGGGAAAATTGGCCAGCCACTTGCAGAAGAATGAAACTGGACCATTCTCTTATACCAAACACAACGATAAACTCAAAATGAATCAAAGACTTAAATGTGTGACAGGAATCCATCAAAATCTTAGAGGAGAACAAAGGCAGCAACCTCTTTGACCTCAGCCACAGCAACTTCTTGCTAAACATGTCTCTAAAGGCAAAGGAAACAAAAGCAAAAATGAACTATTTGGACTTCATCAAGATAAAATCTTCTGCACAGCAAAGGAAGCAGTCAACAAGACTAAAAGGCAACCTACAGAATGGGAGAAGATATTTGCAAATGACAACTCAGATAAAGGGCTAGTATCCAAGATCTGTAAAGAACTTATCAAACTCAACACCCAAAAATCAAATAATCCAGTCAAGAAATGAGCAGAAGACATGAACAGACACTTCTCCAAGGGGGAAAAAAAAAAAAAAAAACATACAAATGGTTAACAGACACATGATAAAATGCTCAACATCACTTGTCATCTGTGAAATACAAATCAAAACCACAATGAAGTACCATCTTACATCAGTCAGAATGGCTAAAATTAACAAGATAGAAAACAACAAAAGTTGGTGGAGAAAGGGAACCCTCTTATGCTGTTGGTGGGAATGCAAGCTGGTACAGCCATTCTGGAAAAGAGTATTTAGGTTCCTCAAGAAGTTAAAAATAGAGCGCCCTTACAACCCAGCAATTGCACTACTGGGTATTTACCCCAAAGATACAGATGTAGTGAAACAAAGGGGTACCTGCACCCCAATGTTCATAGCAGCAATGTTCACAATAGCCACACTATGAAAGGGGACAAGATGTCCATCAACAGATGAATGGATAAAGAAGAGGTCGTGTAAATATGTATACAATGGAATATTACTCAACCATCAGAAAAGATGAATACTTACCATTTACATCTGTGTGGATAGAACTTGAGGGTATTTTGCTAAGGGAAATAAGTCAATTGGAGAAAGACAGTTATCATATGGTTTCACTCATGTGGAATATAAGATACAGTGCAGAAGACTACAAGGAAAGGGAGGGAAAACTGAGTGGGAAGAAATCAGAGTAGGAGACAAACTATGAGAGACTTTTAGCTATGGGAAACAAACTGAGGGTTGTTAAAGAGGAATTGGGTGGGGAAATGGGATAATTGGGTGATATGCATTAAGAAGGACACATGATATGATGAGCACTGGGTGTTCTACGCAACACAGTTGCTGAACACTATCTCTGAAACCAGTGATGTACTATATATTGGCTAATTGAATTTAAATTTTGAAAAAAAGAAAGAAAAATGAATTCAGTATTGAAAACATACACTTTGTCTTAGTATACATAGTAACTGGAAGAAACGACCTTTAAATTTAAAGCCTCTTTGATACCTGACTCCATGATTTTATAAGGACTTCTGTTAAATAATTGAATTTGTAATCACAGAACCTGGTTTTGCCCCCTAGTTGTGCTCCTTCCTAGCTGTGTGACTTTGGACAAGTCACTTTACTTCTCAGAGTTTCACTTTCCTCCATGATTACAGCAGATAAGAGTACTTAGCTTTAAGCATTAGTGTGAGAATTAAATGAGATTGTGTGTGTGTGTGTTTAAAGTAATCTCTACACCCAACATGGGGCTTGAACTCACATCTCCAAGATCAAGAGTCACATGCTCTACTAATTGAGCCAGCCAGGTGCCCTGAGATTATGTATTTTTAAATATTCTGAAATAAGATGGTAATAATGTTATTATAGACTAACCACCTTATGGCAGATTCTTACTCAATATGAATATTAAACCATGTGTTGTTTAAACTAAATTATATCTGAAGTATAAATATGATATCAGCTACTTTTTATATACTGCTTAAAATTGCTAATTCTAACAACAGTTGAGTGAGACATAATTATACCCATTTTACGGTTGAGAAAGCAGTCTCCAGAAGTCAAGTAACCTGCTTAGGTCAAATGGCTCATTAGTGGCAGAGCTGAATCTGAAATTCCCAAATCCAAGCTTCTTCCACTCTAACCCTGACATGCCAGTAGGCTAGTGGATAAACTGCTTGAACAGTGTTAAAAAAGAGAGAGCTGACATCTCTCCTTTCACCTCAGGCCAAACCACTCCTACCTCTACCCATTAGGCAGAAATGGTTCTTTTCCCTAAAAAAAAAAAAAAAAAAAAAAAAAAGTTATGTACAATTCAACATTCTTCCTCAAACATTGACTTCACAGTTAAAATGTTTAGTAAACCCCCCCTCCCCAATGTAATCCTTCTGTTCGTCTAACCTCCATCTTGGACACCTTTTTAATTACACATTCATTGTTAAAATACACTTGGCAAAGAAAAACAAATAGAAAGAAGCAAAATAAGTAAATAAATAAATAAGTTTATTACCTATACAGCCATAGAGTTACCAGAGGTAACATTTTAAAATTTTTGCCATTTTTAAAAATCTGTGCACATTTTTATCATAAGCAGGATTATAAATACCAAATGAAGTAACATATGCAAAAATTTTAGATAACGTTCTGTTTTTTATCATCTATTCTTTCTGACTTTAACTCAGGAAGCTGGCAGGACTGCTACATATTAAAGAGACAGAACAAAGAAATGTGATAAGTTACCCTTGATTGGATCATCATGCAAAGAATGTTATGAAAGACATTTGGGGTACAAATTGGGGTTATTTGAATATGGAATGAGTATTGGATAATACTAGAGGATGACTGCTAATTTTCTGGTGCGTAGCAATATATGTGATGGCAATAAATAAACATATCTGATCCCTTTATTTTTCAGAAACACCTGTTGAAGTATTTAGATGAAAAATCATGATGTCTATAACATACTTTCAAATGATTCCCCAAAATTATATATAGATAAAGGAAATATGGGGAAATGTCAACAACTGTTGAGTCTAAGAGGTAGGCATGCAGGTGTATATTACACTGTTTTTCAACTTTTCTGTACATTTGAAATTTTTCCACAATAAAACACTGAAGAAAAAAATCCAAAAGAAACATATGTTTATTAATAGAAAATTTGCAGAAAACACAAAAATGTAAGGACCAAAGTCAGTGTGGTTTTAAACCTTTTTTTGTATCTTCTGATACATTTCTTTGTAAGTACTTGAAGACTTTAGGAAAATGACCCTCACAGTGTTCTCCTTTCTCTAATCCAGTTACTACCCGTCTTACTTTTCAGTTCTCGCCTCATCTTTGGGGTCCTCTCTTAACATTTTCATGGCACCCTAATAGCCAATGCTACACTTTTACTAATCAGAGATCTAAATAATGCTCAAGGTCAAAGAAGATTAACTTTTCATTCTTGAGTCTTCCCATGACAAGGGTCACTTGTTTGGTAGGTTTCACCTGTTCATTAGTATTAGCTATTTAATAAGGCCTAAAGAAAAAAAGTGGTCAACACACAGGCTGCTTAGTGTCACATTAAACAAAACAAAACACAACACAACACAACAACGACAAAAACTAAACAAAACTCTCTTTCACACTATTGTCTACAAGTGTTATCCTAACCAGCCATGTTGCAAAGATGAACCATGGCCTGAGGACTCAGGCAAGAGAACATGGACATTTCAGCATAAACCATCACCACTCCTACTCAAATAATTCTTAAGAGTGTGACCTGTTGAGGCCAGATCAAATCAAACAAAATAAGCAATATTTGCAACATGTATAGCATCACGTTAGGTATTTAAATATAAAATGTACATCTAAAAATTTTTGTTGCCAGGGGCACCTGGGTGGCACAGTCATTTAAGTGTCCAAGTGTCCCGTGCTCAGAGGGAAGAGGCAGGGAGAGAGTGGGGGAAGCAGACTCCCCACTGAACAGGGAGACCAACGCAGGACTCCATCGCAGGACCCCAGGATCATGACCTGAGCCAAAGGCAGACACTTAACCAACTGAGCCATTGAGGTGCCCCTTTTTGGGAAACTTTGTACTTATGAGACAAGGTAAACAGATTTCAAACTCCATTATAAATAATCATCCTGTGAAGGCTGTAGAATAATTCCTCTGGATGCTGACTCATACACAGAACTCTGAATGTCAGCTCTCCTGGCCTCCTCAGAGACCTTACTTAATCAGCAATACCCTTTCTGTCTGTTTCTTCACTCTTTCCCTCTCTGTCAGCCATTCATGCATTCAGGGCTCTCTCCACTCAAATGGAGGGAGAAGAGACATTCCTTCAAACTCTAGACTACCCCATTTCTTCCAATGCCAGGTTTTTTATTGGTTGGTTGATTGCTTGGTTAAGAGACAACTTACTTGACTCTATTCTCACTATTCATTCACTTACTCCTTATACTACAGCAACCTGTGACCACAACTGGTTTCTGAAACACTTCTCATCAATGATCCCTCCCCTGCTAACCTCTCTTTGTCACTTGACACCACTGATTACTTCTGGAAATGCTCTTTACTTGACTTCAGGGACCATACCAACATAGCTCTTTTGCCTCTTCTTCTCTGTAGCCTGAAGCTCCTTCTCAGTCTCCTTTTGAGTTTCTCTTCTCTGTCCCTTTCCTTTTGCTGTCCCTCAGGGTTCCAGCCTGGTCCCTTTGTTTTCTCATTTTGCAGTTCCTCCCTTGGATTACAGTATAATCTGTATTCCCGAGAGAGAACCAAGTTGGTACATTTTTGCAACCCCTGCCCTATGGAAGAGGCAACTCTATTAGTTCACATTCTCCAGAGAAATAGAACCAATAGGTTATAATATATATTGAGAAAGAGAAAGAGAGAGAGAGATTTAAGGAATTCATGATTCCTTAACTTCTGTAGTTCTAGAAACTGGCAAGTCCAAAATATTATGGGTGAGCAGGCAGGATGAGGACTCAGAGAAGAGCCAATGTTGCAGTTCAAGTTCCAAAGTAGGCTACTGGGAGGACTCCTATTCTCCCAGGGAGGTCAGGCTTTTTCCAGTAAGACCTTTAGCTGGTTAGGTGAGGCTAGCCACTTTATGAAGGACAATTAGCTTTACCCCAAATCTGCTGATTTGTATGTTAATTCCATCTAAAAACTATTTTCATAGAATCACCTAGAATAATATTTGACCAAATATTTGGATACTGTGGCTTAGTCAAGTTGATACCTAAAAAATAGCCGTCCTGAGTAACTTTGGACTCTGAGGGTGATAGATATCACATCTGGGTCTGCTACTCTAATTTACTGAATGATTTAGTTTGCTAACTTCAAGTGGGGCTGAGGACAAGAAAGAACTCCATCCAGGGCTTTTGTGCCCTATCATCAGTTGAACCTTATGACTCAGCAGATTCAATAATGCTGGAGGCATTGTCATCCGCAGAAGATGAGAAAACTGTAGATAGCCTCTGGTAAGTCTCAACAGAAGAATCAGAGTGCAGACATCTAGGTTTTGGGACATACTGAATGCCACTGTGCCCTAATCAAGTTCAAGTACCCGACCATGAAATGACACCAAGTGACCAGGTAACCTGAGCTGCCCATTATAAATTAGATGTAATCCAACCCATCAACCCATTTTGGGTGAGGGAAAGGATGTTCATCATCAAGCTAGATCTTACATATGGCTTATGTAAGATCTAGCTTGAGCAGTTTCTGAAAGCACAAATGAGTTACACAAACGTGCTGTCTACTCCAGTGCCACCTCTGCTTCATTCACACCTATAGTCTCATATGAAATTCCACTTGATCGAGGAAGCAAAAAATTTGAGTCTGGCTTAGAGATGCAACTACACGATATGTGAGCACCAGCTGAAAGTCAACTGTTGCAGAATCATAACCCCATTCAAGGGTGGCCCTGAAGGATGATAGGAAAGATAAATCTTCCGAGTGGACAGGAAATCAAGCCATACATTTGGTGTGCACTTTGCCTGAAGGAGAGATGCTTATGTATTTAGGTCTACACAGATTCATGGGTGAAGGTTAGTGACCTAGAAGGTGCAAGATTGAAGAACTGATAACAAGGTTTGGGAGAGAGGCATGTGGATATGTCTACTTAATAATCGACATAAAATGTAAGGACATTTCTTTTCCATGTCAATGTTCATCAAGGGCATAAGATTGCTATTATTTATAATCAAAGGAGCAAGAGGAGCCATAACTATAGGTATACCAACTCTTTCCTTGCCCAACCTGCAATTTGTTAAATGAGCCCATAAATAAAATGGACACAGTTAGCAGGGATGGAGATTATGCAAGGTTTCAAGCATGGAGACTTCTCGCCAAGACTAATCTAGCTACCACCACTGCTAAGTGCCCAACCTACCAACCAGTAGAAACCTACATGGAACCCTGGTACACAGCACCATACCATGGGTGGAACAGCAGCCATCAGATAGCAGGCTGATTTTTCTTAAACACCTTCCATCATGAAGGAAGCAGTGATTGGCCCTCACTAGAATAGATACTCATTCTAGATGTGGATTTGCTTCCCTGCAGGCAACACTTCTGCCATTATCACCATCTGTGTATTCAGTGAATGCCTATTCACTGTCCCAGAATCCCAGACAATATTGTTCTGACAAAAGACCTCATTTCGCAACAAAAAGAGTAAAGCAATGGACTAAGACCCAAGGGATTTACTAGAAATAGCTGACATTACCGAATGGTTGGAATGGCTATCAAAGACCCTGTTTTGGTGACAAATGAGAGACAAAGATGATACCTCGCAACATGAACGTGCTCTTTCTGGAAGTGTAATATATACTCTGAGTCAGCTACCAAAATGTATGGCTTTTTCCCCCATAGATTATATAGGTGCAGAAACGACGGGGAAGACAGGAGAGTAGCATCTACTTACAAAGTTTTGCTTCTGCTCTCTTCAGATTTAGAAGTCTTAGTTCCCAAAGGAGGAAGGTTTCTCCCAGGAGACCCAACGTGACTCAGTTTGAACTGGAAATTGAGGCTTCCATCTGGCCATTTTGTGTTTTCTCAAGCCACTGAACAAGAGAAGGGCTATACTCTACTGACTCTAGTGATGGATCTGTACCAAGGGTATCTGACCTCTGCTTAGTTCTCATAACTATGGTGACCAACTTGTGCAAAACAGCCTGAGGTTTTCCCGGTTTTATCACTCAAAGCCTCCCATCCTGAAAAACCCCATGGTCCTAGGCAAACTGGGGCAGATGTTTACCCAACTAACTTGATACATTTAAGGCATTCAGTAAAATTGCTTTAGAGTGGATCTGGTTTATATCAGACTAAATCCATCACTACCCACCCAAATTATATCCTTTTATTGATATATTTTTTTAAAGTAGGCTCTGTACTCAGCATGGAGCCAAACATGGGGCTTGAACTCACGACCCTGAGATCAAGCTCTGACCTGAGATCAATAGTTGGACATTTAACTGACTGAGCCACCCTGGTGTCCCCAAAATATATCTTTGATGACACCAAAACTTATTTTGCCTCCCAGGGAGAAATGTTTGATAGGAATATTGGCTTACCCTTCCTTTTGCTCACTTCTCAGAATTATCTTCTGTGGCTTACATGTTTCTGAGGACAGAGTTATGCTTTCTTGGCAAGTTGAAGAGAAAGTCTTGGAAGTCAGGTGCTTCAGCTCAGTTATGCTCTTCACTCATATTTTCCCATATTTTCTAGGGCATGGATGTAATACTTTGATCTTTATCTTTTTTTGTGAATTCTCATTGATCTAATTTTTCAGGACTATGGAAAATTTATGTTAGATCTAGAAAAAACCACAGAAATCATCTCATCCCCCAAGACTTTTGTGTTCATTTACAATTTTCTGTTATTTAAATTTCTTTATTTTTGTTTTAGTGATTTGTCACATTCACAAAACGTTCATTTCCTTAAGCGACCAAAAATTATACTTATACATTTAATCCAGTGAGTAACCTATTTTTTGCATGTAAAATGATTGTGAGCTCTGACTTTCAAAACCTAGAAAAAGCTCAGTGTTTTTTAGCATCTCATCAAAAATCACAACTCAATGAGGGTTTGTTGATGAGGGACCCTAGTCTTCTAAGTATTGCACATCAGTCTCATTTTCTATTGTGCCTGAGTAATGACATCAGTGATTGTCAAAAGATCTGTTTGCAAATGGACTTGCCTTACAGCACCAATCACAGAGTAGAACTCAATCTTAAGATGTAATTCATTTCAGGTCAGCAAAAACTAAGGTAAAACAATAGCCTCCCACAAAACCTCCATTGGTGCTACTCTCCACCAAATAATGGGTAAATAGATCATTAGTTCTGTATTATGTTCTTACGAATCAGTTCTAATAGTTCAATGACAACAATAAAGAAGAGCAGAATATGCAGAAACAACGAACTGAATTTAAACACTGACCAAGATGTAGTCATCATTCTTAAAAGCTCATGCAAGGATTTATTAGAATCTACTTGCTATGAAATTGCCAGGAAAGAAAGGAGATTCCTACAGTTAACTAAAAGCCTCAGAAAGGGATTTTTTTAAACCATGTTTTTCCTTCTTTGACTTTAAAACTCATTCTTTTATTACTTTATTTCCTCACTTTGAGTGCATTGAGACTGTTATGGGAGATCTGAATTCCCGCTGGTGCAGGAGGTTGAAAGAAACCAAGATGACAAGAGCAGGAGGGTCAACAGCACCAAACTCCTTTCAGCTCCTAGTCGGACAGTAGAGGATACAATGTCAAGATTGGTAAAAAACCCAGATCCAAGCATGAATAATGCCCCCCCAATCTATAAATACTTTTGTGAAAAGTTATTTAATATTGGGAAAAGAGAAATAATGGATATCTCTGAAAGAAAAAAATTGTTTTGGGCACTTGGGTGGCTCAGTCGGTTGACTATCTGCCTTGGGCTCAGATCATGATTACAGGGTCCTGGGATCAAATCCTAATTCGGCCTCCCTGCTTAGCGGGGTGTCAGCTTCTCCCTCTGCTTCTCCCTCTGCTCCTCCCCCTGCTCATGCACGTGTGCACACACTCTCACTTTCTCTCACTTAAATAAATCTTAAAAAAAGGAAAAAAAAGAAAAAATGTTTGGTTTAAAAGGAGTTCAAGTCAGGAGCTGAAGCATTATACAACAGCTTCTGGTTTGAATGATCCCTCAACTCTGTCCCTATTTCTTCGCATAAATCCTGTCGTTAATCTGGTCTCATCAAGCTGTAGGAGTGTACTGTAAGTGGCAAACTATTCTCAAAGGGCTCCAGAGCAGAGACCAAGTCTAGGATACAGCCGTAAGATCCTTTATTTAGAAGTCAGGGAGACTTAAGGCAGTGCCTCATAGATCCTGCAGACAGACAGAAAGGCTTCTAAGGATTTTAAGAATGTGTCTCACAGACTTTCTTTGTTGCAGCAACAAGGCTTCTAAGGATCTAAGGTCATGGTCGGTCCCACAGCGGTTTTACAGAGTCCAAGATAGAGGAAAGCTTATTTCAAAGAGATTTGTGAGTCTGACTTCTATACCACGGAATGGGTTATAAATGGACACTCGGGAACTCCATAAAGTTTTAAAAGTAATTATATCGGCATGATCTGAAAAAGACAGATGTACAGCACCTGCATGCTTTTACCAACATTTCTCAAAAGTACAGTCCACAAAT
Source organism: Mustela nivalis (assembly GCF_964662115.1). Lineage (NCBI taxonomy): Eukaryota > Metazoa > Chordata > Mammalia > Carnivora > Mustelidae > Mustela > Mustela nivalis. Next base: position 43,987,530 of record NC_139025.1, read on the forward strand.
TACTTGTGATCTACATTAGACCTGATTGAAGGGGGGTGGGGGCGGGGGAATCAGTGTTTTTACCAGGTAATACCATGGATGTTAAAGTTAGATACCCACCTCAAGCGGACCTATTTACTCATTCCTAAACATACTGCTCCTTGTGGCACTCCCTTCCGTTCTCTAATGTTGGGACACCGCTGCCTTCCATTCCTCACATTATATTCATAGTTTAAATTTATGCATTCTGGCCTTTCAGTAAATAGCAGTGGATCAATCGGACAAGGGGAAGGTGAAGCCTCTTTCACATGAGATGCACAAAAATTAATTTGAAATGGATTGTAGCCCTAGATATGAAAAGTAAAATAATGTTTTTCAGGAAAACCTAGGAGAATATCTTCATAATCTTAAGGTATAAAATATAAAATAAGAAAAAAAAGTATAAGTATGAAACAAAAAAAGTTGTATTTAATTAAAATTAGGACTTTCTCTTAGACAAAAAACACCACTAAAAGAAGGAAATGCAGGGTAAAGCTGGGGGAAAAACTTGCAATACACGTATCCAACCAAGTATTTATATTTAGGTAAAGAACTCCTACAACTCTAAAAGATGACAGATATCCTATTTTATTATAGCTATTCACGGATATGAAGTGTTATCTCTTTGTGTTTTGATTTGCATTCCCTAATAATTATTGATGTTAATCATCTTTTTTTTTAACTAAGCTCTACACCCAATATGGGGTTTGAACTCATGACCCTGAGATCAAGAGTTGCATACTTTACCCACTGAGCCAGCCAGGAGCCCTGGGTACCTTTTTATATACCTGTTGGCCATTTGTATATGTTCTTTGGAGAAATGTCTGTTTAAGGCCTTTGTGCATTTTAATGTAGATTATTCATGGTTTTGGGGTTTTGTTTTGTTTTGTTTTTACTGTTGAGTTCTATTTTCAGAAGTCTTAATATTCTAAAAACATTTGTACCCAAAAAAGTTTGTATTTTCCAAAGAGATCTACAGAGTCAATGCTATCCCCATCAAAATTCAATGACTTTTTCTTTACTGAAATAGAGGAAATAATCCTAAAATTCATAGGGAACCACAAAAGACACAAATTAGTCAAAGTAATCTTGAGAAAGAAGAACAAAAATGAAGATATTCATACTTCTCAATTTCAGAGTGCCTGGATGGCTCAGTCAGGTAAGCAGCTATCTTCAGTTCAGATCATGATCTCAAAGGTCCCGGGATTGAGCCCCATGCTCAGCAGGGAGTCTGCTTCTCCATCTCTCTCTGCCCCTTCCCCTGCTTGTGCTCTGTCCTTCTCTCAGATAAATAAAATCTTTAAAAAAAAAAAAAACAAAAACACAAACCCTTCCTGATTTCAAAACATATTACAAGGTTATAATAATTAAAACAGTATTATACTGGCATAAAGACAGACATATAGACCAATGGAATGGAATAGAAAGCCCTAAAACAAACCCACACATATATGATCAATTGATCTTTTACAATAGTGCTGAGAATACACAAGAGAAAAAAGACAATCTTTTCAGTAAATGGTGCTGAGAAAACTGGACATTCATGTGCAAAAAAATGAAATTGGGTCCCTACTTTACAACATACACTAAAATCAACTCAAAACAGGTTAAAGACTTGGGGTGCCTGGGTGGCTCAGTCCATTAAGTGCCCAGCTCTTGATTTTGGCTAATGTCATGATATCAAGCTCCATGTTAGGCTCCACACTGGGCATGGTTCCTGCTTAAGATTTGCTCTCCTTTTTCCTCCATCCCTCTTCCAACCCCACTCTCCCTGCCCCCAAAGAGGGTTAAAGACTTAAATTTAAGATGTGAAACTGTAAAACTTCTAGGGAAAAGTATAAGAGAAAAGCTCCTTGACATTGGCCTTGGTAATGACTTCTTGGATACCATACCAAAAGCACAGGCAGCAAGAGCAGAAATTGACAAGTAGGACTACATCAAACTGAAAAGCTTCTGCACAGCAAAGGAAGCAATCAACAGACTGAAAAGACAACCTACAAAATGGGAGAAAATATTTGCAAACCATGTATCTGAAGGGAGGTTAATTTTTTTCTAGAGAGTTTATTTATTTGAGAGAGAGAAAGAAAGAGAGAGAGAGAGCACAAGCAGTGAGGAGGGGTAGAGAGAAAGGGAAAAGCAGACTTCCCACCGAGCAGGGTGCCCAATGCCCCAAAAGAGAGGATCAATTTTTAAACAACAATTTTAAGTCTTATTTGAGGCCTTATTGAAAAGTCACAACAGACACATGAAGGGTCTTCTCCTTGTAAGTGGTGCAAGTGCATCCAGAACAATATGGCGCCTACATCATGGACCCAACCTTACACTAACTGCTCAGGGTCATCATGTTCTTGTTGGTGGAGTCCCCTGTGACCCCATACACCCAGATCTCTGACCTGGGATGAGATCCAAGAGGTAGGACCACAGTGGGGAAGGGGAGAAATAACAGAGGGAGCCCTTGACTTTGAGGTGTGAAAAAAAGGGAACCATCCATACTCTGCTCTCATGCACAAACAGCTCAGTGCATTCTAGAACTGTCATTCCAAAAATCAAACAGAAGCCTTTGTTTGGAGATCGGCTCATTAGATATCAGCTCGAAGCCCCTTCTGCCTGTTCTTCCCTCAAAAGTCCCATAGTGCATGGCCCCAGGCCCATTGTTCTGCATCATGGTTGTTTTGGGGTTTTGTTGTTGTTGGTGGTGGTGGTTTTTTTAATCATATTGAAGGATGATGCTGAACAACACTACCCAAAAGTGTGAGTGTGGCTGGAAAGATTAATGAAAGGTTTGTATTTTGGTTTGTGGCTTTGGTCACTGCTTGCCTCTCAAGCTGCCTGTTTCAGTTCAAATGAAGCAGCGCTTCTCGGCTGGTGTGTGCCAGCATGCTGTTCGCACAGCTGTCGCCCTCCATCCATCACGGCTCAACTTACCCCACTTCAAGTCCCAGGTCAGCACTTCCCGATTGCATTCCTTGTCTCCGTCATGCTTTGAGCTGCCCTACTTCTAGCCATTCATCACCCAGCAATTGTTGCTGTTAGCGGTCTCTCTCACATGACCGGTCCTGCGAAGTGTGCCAGAGGGGAGTGCCAGCCGGCTGCTGCAAGCCGGAGGTTGTACGGGCTTTGTTAGTGATCATATCATAGAGAAATGTCCCTTAGCAAAAACTGTGTTGAAGCTCAATGAAACACCCAAGGACATCGAAAGCCTACCTCCTTCTCTCCAAAGTTAGAATGCATCTGTGATTCCAGGCTTGGGGGACAGCGTGGATTAGAACTTAAGCAGATAGGGCTTTTGGCCACACACTTGAGAAAATGCTTTAGTTCTACTCAGTTACCTTAGTCTTGGGGTCATTGCAAGAACAGAGTTAATTTGGGGCGCCTGGGTAGCTCAGTGGGTTAAGCCTCTGCCTTCCGCTCAGGTCATGATCCCAGGGTCGTGGGATGGAGCCCAGCATCAGGCTCTCTGCTCAGTAGGGAGCCTGCTTTCCCCCTACTCTCTGTGCCTGCCTCTCTGCCTACTTGTGATCTCTGTCAAATAAATGATTTTTTTAAAAAAATCTTAAAAAAAAAAAAAGAAAAAAAGAACGGAGTTAATTTATGCAAAGCGACTGGAACAATGCCGGTCACATGAAGAGTCCTGTAAGCATTTGCTGTTGCTCTTTTTCTGCTCACTCTGCTTCATCTGCTTAGGTTGGCAACTTCAGATCATTTATTTATTCTTTCAATCAATATTTACTGAGTACCTATGATGTTCCAGGGACTGTGGACAGTGATCCATTTCCTTTGTGGTAAGCCTCGGCATGATCATCTGGAAACCCCTTTTTACTTACAGCTCTGCAACTATGGGAACAGTAAGACCTCAGAGAAGAAACTGCTGACCAGTTTTCCCAGCCAGACAGATCCCTAGGCAGCTTCTCGATTCCCATGCTCCCAGAATAGCCTAGGAAGAACAGAGGCAGACAGAGACCATGGAAGATATAGCATTGACTTGAACAGTTGCTCTCCTCCTCCTCCCCCCGACTCCCTATTCACCCAGAAAGTATGACATATTTTCAAGCAGGAGAGGAGGTTGGAGAAAGGAAGGGGTAGATGAAGAGTTGGTAGAGAGGAGTCCTGCAAACATCTAAGGTTATCTTTCTATCCAGTTTGGCAAGACAAAGGCACAAAACAGAATTAAATTGATTTAGAGAAAAGGACTTTGCTGATATTTGACAATTTTTAACTCACAAAACATCAGTTTCATAGGGTTCACCCTGTAAAAGATGGAGTATTTCTTGGGCTTTGAGTTTTTTAAACAGTCATATCTGCCACACCTGTTTTAAATTATCTTGAAGGGCTCAGGTATAAGAAATCATCATCATGAGAATTGGGTCTCACGTTGAAACATGAAGACAAATTTTGGTCACCTGTGTTAGAAATTGGATGAATGAGTTCTCAGAAGCCCAGATAATAGCTAACATGTGGAAGGCTTATTATTCTACTCAGTAAACCAGCATCAACTGATTAGATTTCATTCTTTAGTTCACTTTCTAGTTGGATCCTAGTAATAGCTCCTTCACAAAATGGGCTTATTTAAAAGCTCAGAAATATTTAGGGATCTCTAGAACTTCTCAGAGACCAGGGTAAATGGTGGGCTGCATTCCTTGCCAATTTCTTTATCCTTATAAAATCTTTAGGTATATTCCCATCTTGTTGAACCCAGAGGTTAGATTACATTTTTTAGAAGGTGACCTCTTACACCACCAAGATTATAAACACTCTAACTAAACTGAACACCAAAACATGTTTCACACAGCTTAAAAACAGATTTACTCAGGCAGTGTTCTGGGAGGTCCCAGGGATCTGTCTTTTGCCTCAACAATGTTTGGTTGGAACAACCCTGGGACATCCCTTCTACCAGTCTTCAACCAACCTCCAAACTTTCCTCCAGTCACAACCTTGGGAGCCATCATCTTGGCCAACCTCTGCCTCTGGGACCAGCCAGCACCCTATTTTGAGCTTAGCTCCTTATTATGGATCAACTATGAGCTCCCAGATTCATTAGAATTATTCCATTCATATGGAGGCCACCACCATGAGCTGGCTGGTCAACATGCCTCTGCCAGCCTCCTACACCTACCTTTCTCTGGGCTCCTATTTCAACCATGAGGATGTAACTGTGGAGGACGTGGGCCCCTTCTTCCTCAAGCTGGCTGAGGAGAAGCTGGAGGGTGCTGAACATCTCTGGAAGATGCCAAACCAGTGCAGTGACCATGCCCTCCTCGTCCAAGACATGCAGAAACCTTCCCAATTGGAGTGGGGATAAAGCCCTGGATGCCATGGAAGCCACCTTGGTCCTGGAGAAGAACTGGTTTCTGGAGCTTCATGCCCTGAGTTCTGCCTGCGCAGACCCCCATCTTTCTGACTTTCTGGAGAACCACTTCCTGGGTGAAGAATTGAAATGCATCAAGAAGATGGGGACCACCTGACTCGTCTCCGCAGCTTAGCTGCCCCCAGCTGAGCTAGGTTAGGATCTCGTCCAAAGACTCACCCTCAAGCACAACCCTGAAGCCCAGCAGCCTTTAAGGGGCCTCTCTGGCCACCCCATGATGCCAGGGCTTCTGCCCCAGTCTCTCCCTGCAGCCACTAGGCAGCTTTTTAACCACCCTGGAGCCCTCTCCCAAACCACACACCAAATCGAAATAAAGCTTTTTTGCAGGAAAAAAACACAAAAAACAAACAGGTATTCTCAATGTCCTAGAAAATTCTCCATCTAGAAATTTACTTGAAGAATATAATGAAAGACATACACAAAGATTTAGGCTTAAAGGCTATATTAGGAAGAGAACACCTGGCACACTCAAACCAGGGTAATTCACATGGGGTTCATTTACCAAGAAATGGAGGGGCTGTAGGAAAACCACAGGGGATGGTGCAGGTACCCAGGGCCGAGGAGGTGCAGAGGAAAAAGGACAAGGGAAGGATTGGTTCTGAGAAAGGGGAAGAAAGGATTGGCCATGTTGAGAACAGTGACCTTCAGTCGAGGAGCAAAGCCAGCTCTAGGAGACCTCAGAAGGGGGGAGCCAGGGACTAATACCCTGATTTCAGTCTTGTCCTTGTCTCCAATATCCTGCAGGACCTTGTGTTGGCTGAACCACACTGGAAACCAGAGGGCAAAGGAACCAGTTAATTTACTCCCTGAAGGAGAGCAGAGCTGAGAAAAGGATGGAAAAAAGTAGAAAGTGGATCTGGTGGAATAAACAAGAGATATCTGAAACGAAGTTGTTCATTGGAGCATCATTTGTAATATAATATGGAAAGGAGCTTAAATGTCCCAGACAAGGGGGAAATTTTAACAAATTTAAGGTATATAGATAGATAGATAGATATCCCAATGGAACCATTGTCAATATTGATACAGAAAATGTCACACAAAAAAGAAAAGTTTATAAAATAACCCGTACAATGGTGCTTTACCTTTTGTTTTAAATACTATATATGGACACAGAGATATGTATTTTATAAGTATATACATACACATATAATACATGCATACACATTCGTACCAGAGAAAAGGTTTAGAGTGTATACATCAAGGTGTAAATGGTAGTTATCACAGAAAGAGTACAGTTGCAGGTAATTTTATCTAGGGTTTGCTTTTTGTGTTCTGGCTTTTTCTTTTTCTTTCTTTCTTTTTTTTTTTTTTTGAATGGGGAAAGTTTAATATAAAGAATTATTAATTATGGCAGGGGATTGGAGTAATAAGGAGTCAGCCAGTAGGAAACAGAGCTCTAAAGAATATAAGAAGGGTAGATATGAGGGGCAGCCCCAACCCCAAGACCTGAGATAGAGGGTCCAAGAACCCTCTCCACCAAGAGCAGAGGAGAGGATTTGTTGGGCAGGTTGTGGTCAACCTGGGTTAGCAGGGAAGTTACTGTGTTGCTGTGTGGTCCAAACTGGCTCAAAATCTACTCTCTAGGGTGCTGGGGAGAGCTAATCAGAGGGAGGAGTCTGTCCAGAAGCATTCAATTGCAAAACCACTGGAGAGATTGGGTATGTATGTTGGGGAATTTTCTGCAGACAGGAGCCTGCCAATGCAGTACACTGGAACAAGGGAGGAGACTCCCTTCTGTCCACAAAGCAAGCTCCCTATACCGGTAAAGTTTAACATATGTATCTGCTGGCAAAGGAAAATATACAGGGGCTCATTGCCATTTTTGCAGAATGAGGAATGAAGTATGAATGTGAAGCAGAAAAGCAATAAATTGATAACTGGCATACGTTCCAAAACCTACTATCTAGGGATACTGTGTGGGAACACACACAGATATGCATATGGTTTTATAACCTGCTACTTTCTTGCAATAAATGCTGTGGGCATCTTTCCCTGTCAATAAATATAGATCTGCATCAACATTTTTCACTATTAAAAAGCACGTATGACCTTTGTTTTTATAACTGATTCTCCACTGGTAAATATTTAAATTGCATTTTATTTTTACTATTCTAAACAATGCTATGTTGGACTTCCTTATTAATTTATTTATTTAGGTGCAAAATGATGGTTTTATTAAAGCATGGGTGTTCCAGGATTTTCTCTCTGTCGGTGCCTGTGGTTCTTGGTCACACCACTTCAAAGAATGAAGAGGTAGACCAGACAGAATGGTGAGCAGCAAAACAAGGTTTACTGAGCGATAGCATAGATATAGTACAAAGCTCCCGAGGAGGGAGGGAACCCGAGAGGGTTGTCCTGTGTTGAATTTCTTTAAATGATTATTTTCTCAAAATAAGTTATTAGAAGTTGAATTGTTGGATTCACAATCCTGTGTTAAATTGATAAGGGTACCTGTTGGCTATATTATCTACTTGATTTAGCAAAAAAAAATCATTTTTCACTTTATGCACGTCTCAAAAATGCGTGAAAAAGATGCCGCTTAAGACACCTGCTCTGGTATCCAGTCAAATAAGGTCAAACAACACTGTGGTTCCAGAATGAATTGCTCTGAGAGCAGGTAGACTGGCCAAGAAAGCTAACTGTCAAAGAGTGGACTTAACCCTGGCTCTTCACTAAAATAGCAAATAAAATAAAATAAAAAGAGGATCTTTTAAATTAATAAACTTTATTTTTTAGAGTAGTTTTCTTTAGGTTCACAACAAAATTGAGCAAAAGTACAGAGAATTTCCATATACCTCCTGCCCCCCCCCCACCTATGCACAAACTGCCCCATTCTCAACAACCTTCTCCTCAGTGACACATTTTTTCAAGTGATGAATCTACACAGACATGTTATTTTAATTCAAAGTTTATAGTTTAGGTTTCTACGAGTCTACATTACATTCACTCTTGGTTTTGTGCATTTTATGGGTTTTGACAAATGTATGATGAAATGTATCTACCATTGTGATATCATACAAAATAGTTTCACCGCCCTAAAAATCCTCTGTGCTTGGCCTATTTAACCCTCCCACCCACCACTAATCCTTGGTGACCACTAATCGTATTACTGTCTCCATAGTTTTGCATTTTCCAGAATGTCATATAGTTGGAATCATACATTATGTAGTCTTTCCGAGTGTCTTCTTTCGCTTAGTAATATACATTTACTTTTCCTCCATCACTCTTCATGGCTCGACAGCTCATTTCTTTTCAACACTGAATAATATCTCATTGTCTATATGTACCAGTTTATTTATCTACCTTGATGGCTTCCAAGTTTGGGCAATTATGAGTAAAACTGCTATAAACACCCATGTGCAGGTTTTTGTGTAGACAGAAGTGTTTGATTCATTTGGGTGAATACCAAGGAGTGTGATCATTGGATCGTAAAAGAATGTTTAGTTTTGTAAAACTGCCAACCTGTCTCCCAAAGTGTTTCTATTATTTTGCATCCCTACCAGTAATGAATAGGAATTCCCACTGCTCCACATCCTCACCAGCATTTAGTGTCACCAGTGTTTTGCATTTGGGCCATGGTCATCAGTATGTATTCATATTCGTTTCAGTGTCCAATTCTCTTATGGCATACAGTGGACATCTTTTCTTGTGCTTTGCATTTTACATTTAGTGTTAATTTTGTAAAGGATATAAGGTCTGTGTCTAGATTCTTTTTTTTTTTTTTTTGCATGTATGTGTCTAGCTGTTCTAGCATGTTGAAAAGAATAACTTTGCTCCATTATATTGCCTTTGCTCCTTTGGCAAAGATCAGTTGATTATATTTATGTGGTCCTGTTACTGGGCTCTCCTGTTCCATTCATCTATTTGTCTATTCTTTTAACAACATACTATCTTGATTACTATAGCTTTATCATAATTACTATGATAGCTTTATCATAAATCTTGAAGTTGGGCAGTTTCAGTCCTCCATTTTTGTTCACTTCCAATATTGTGTTGTCTATTCTGGCTCTTTTGTCTCTACATATAAACTTTACGATTAGCTTGTCTATATCCATGAACAACTTGCTGGGATTTTTATTGGAATTGCACTGAATCTGTGGATCAAGTTGGGAAGAATTGACCTCTTGACAATATTGAGTTTTCCTACCCATGAACATGAAATATTTCCATTTATTTAGTTCTTCTTTGATATTTTTCATTAATTCTGTAGTTTTCCTCATAAATATTTTATACAAATTTTGTTAGATTTATACCTGAGTATTTCATTTTTGGGGGTGCTTACATAAATGATAACATATTTTATTTTCCAGATGATATTGTTTCTTGTTCATATATAGGAAAACAATTGACTTTTGTATATTAACTTTGTACCCTGACACTTTGCTGTAATTGCTTATTATTTCCAATAGTTTTTTGTTGATTAAATTTCCAGCAGAATAACATGGAGCTATTTCACTCCTGTTCTTCAGCAAACCCTTTTCCCAACTTTATTGCTCATACTTTCTGGAGAATCTTATGCAATCTTCTCATTAAATATCTCTTCTTTATAGAATCCTTCCCTAGTTCCTAGGTCAGTTTAAGGACTCCTCATTTTATGTTCTTATAGATACTTGTTTTTGTCACAACGCTAATGCTTTACTTTTGTTACTAATTAAAACTCTGTCTGCTGGACTGCAGTGTCAAAATCACTGAAGTCAAGGACCTTGTCTTCCCTGCTCACCACTGATATACATAGTATAGATTCTCAGTGCATGTTTGTTGAATGAATGAATACATGATTGTACCCTCCCTTCCAGTCACTACCAAAAAGCTGAATTATCCTATACTTGTCATACAGAGTCAAATCAGGACACTGAAACCACTCGAAGTATTTAAAGCAGATGGAACTCACTACGGGTGAACTGGTAACCCAGGAGATGGAGGAAACTGAGAAGACCAGCAAGAAATATAAGTTACCCCCAATATTTGCAGCAGCACAAAGGTCTTAGGACTTTCAGGTCGGAGGGACAATAGGAAGAACTGATATTACAGAACCCAGGGGCCTCAGTTCTGTAGGTCCAAGGAAGTTCAAGGAAGTGTGGTTCTTCTATTTAATCTGGGTCTTCTGTTTAATCTCACAAGGCTGAAGTAAAGGGGCACGCAGGGCTGCAGTTGATTCTGGAAGTTCTGAAGAAGAATCTGATTCCATGCTCAGTCATGTTATTGGCAGAATTCAACTCCATGTGGGTATAGGATTGAGGTCCCTATTTCTTTGCTGGATGTCAAACAGGGGTGATTCTTAATCTCTAGAGGCTGCCGACATTCCTTTTCGTGGCCCTCTTCCACTGTCTTCAAAGCCAGCAATGGCAGATCAAGTCATTCTCATGCTTCGATCTCACAGACTTCCCCTTCTGACTCATTTCTCTCGTTCCCAGTAAGAAAAGGTTCTCTTTTTACGGGCTCATATGGTTAGAGTGAGTCCACTTGGATAATTCACGACAATCTCCCTATTTCAGGTCCATAATCCTAATCACATCTACAAAGCCCCTTTTGCCATGTCACATTTTAACACTTTCACAGGTTCTGGGAATTAAAGAGTGGATATCTTTAGAGGATCATTATTCTGCTTCCCGTTGGCCAAACTCCGCTGGAATCTCACTGATACAAGGACCTAAGAAATAGGCCGGCAGAGCAGAAGTTTGAGGAAGGCATCTGAGAGCAAGCAGGCTTAGGTTCACCTCATTTTAAGATAACAGCATTTTTTTCTTCACCAACTAGGACTGGCTTAACAGATAATTGGCCAGCTTTCTAGTTGCTGTCAAATATAATGAATTAATCCCGTTTACTGTAAAATAAAACAGAACAATGATAACACATCCCGCAATGAGATGAATTCAAACATAATGCAATTGCCAATTGGCTTCCATAATCCTTCGAAACTTGTTTCCCAAACAGGGACCAATTAAAATTCTTATCTTCTGCAGAGAAATATGGGAATGAAGGCTAGGTCAGGCAGGGAAATGGCAGACAGTTCCAGCCTTAAGAAGTACAGAGGTTGAAAGTGACTCCCTGGGGGTACAGTATATTCTTGGCTCAGTCCCTCCAGAGCAGGCCATCAAGACAATTGCCAACCAGCCGAGATTCCTGGAATCTTTCCTGCTGTCCTGGAAGACTCAGCCAGCCACAGGCCCCAGAATTATTTCTGGCAACGTCAATAAACTGCCACCAGGTGATAGCAAGCTTCAGCAGAGACCAAGATAGAATGAAATGGCACTGTTGCCCCCCTAGACCTCTCCGCTGCCCTATTCTGTCTGCATTGCGTGTCCACAGTCATGTCATTGACTGAATAACAAGATGCTGTGTTTTATACAGCTTAAGTTTTTGGACCCCAGAGGCCAGAGAGGGAGTATTTACAATATTTCAAAACTCCCCCATTTTCTTGCTTCTCATTAATAACTCTTTATGGGCAACCATACCTAAAAGGGAGCTTCAAATTTATTCATTTTTTAAGATTTTACTTATTTGTCAGAGAGAGAGAGAGAAAACAAGCAGGCAGAGAGGCAGGCAGAGGGGGAGGGAGAAGCAGACTCCCTGCCGAGCAGGGGGCCGGATGCAGGACTGGATCCCAGGACTCTGGGATCATGACCTGAGTCAAAGGCAGACGCTTCACTGCCTAAGCCACCCAGGTGCCCCAAGGGAGCTTCAACTTGAACCTTTGTGAGAGCAAGGGAAGAATGGTTGACGATGATGGAACCAGCTCAGGAAGGAGCACACTGCCCTCCAGCATAAACACACTTGCCCCTTACCAGGGTGTCAAGGAGGAGACTGACTATAGACACCCAGTTCCCCGCTGAATGGAAACCCTTAGCAAGGATCACAGCACGGAGAAGAGTCTGCTCCGGTCTGACTTTTCATTTTGTACTGCCCCAGTTCTTTCCTTTTTTTTTTTTTTTTTTTAACTTCTACTTATTTATTTGACAGAGTAAGAGAGAGAGCATGAGCAGGGGGAGCAGCAGGCAGAGTGAGAAGCAGACTCCCCACTGAGCAGGGACACTGATGTGGGACTCAATCCCAGGGCCCTGGGATCATGGCATGAGCTGAAGGGATTCTCTTATCCGACAGAAGTTCCCAGGCGCCCCTGTGTTGCCCCAGCTCCATATCACTGTGCCCCTTCTGTCTTGAACCACTCAGATCAACAGTAGGTTGTCACTTTCTTGTATCTTGGGCCTTTTGCAGAAAAACTCAGTCTTTCTTTGCTGTGGTTATTTAAAATTCACCTGAAGGACCCTTCTTGAAGGAGTTCATTCCCTACAATATGCCATACAGATGCAGACCTCTATTACCTAGGAATGCTACTTCTCTCTATTCTCCCAGCTGAGAAGCTTCTTCTCCCGCTAGAATGAATTCCCTGCATTCTCTGGTCAGTCACCTAAAGAATATGCTCTCAGTTCCGATCTTGTGTTCCCATACTGCCAACTACCAAAGGGTTAAGTTCTCCTTTAGTGGAAAGGGAAGTTTTCTGATTGAGGTCTGAGCTGAAAACCAATGCCTCTTAGGATAGGGACTCGTGTTATGTGATCTTTAAAATTAGCACTTTGACATTTTTCCCAGCTGCTGAAGCTTGAATTCTTTTTTAAATTTTATTTTAGAATTTACGCACAGTAAACTTTACCCCCTTCAGTATACAGTTCTATGAGTTTTGACAAATAGAGTACATAACCACCACCACAGTCAAGATTCAGAGCAGTTCCATAATCCCAAAAAACTCCCTTATGTGGTTCCTTTACAATCGACCCCTCCCAACCCCTGACAACTACTGAGCTTTTCTCAGTCCCTCTAGTTTTGCCTTTTCAAGAACGTTATATAAATGGGACGCCTGGGTGGCTCAGTTGGTTGAGCAGCTGCCTTCGGCTCGGGTCATGATCCCAGTGTCCTGGGATCGAGTCCCACATCGGGCTCCTTGCTCAGCGGGGAGCCTGCTTCTCCCTCTGCCTCTGCCTGCCATTCTGTCTGCCTGTGCTCGCTCTCTCCCCCTCTCTCTCTCTGATAAATAAATAAAATCTTAAAAAAAAAAAAAAGAACGTTATATAAATACATCATAGAGCCTTCTGAATGGTTTCTTTCACTGAGCATAATGCATTTGACACTTATTCACATTGTGTGATATACACACAATATACATTGTGTGATCAATAGCTCATTCCTTGTTATCACTAAGTAGTAATGCATTGTATGGGGTATTAGTTTCTTATGGCTGCTGTAACAAACTCCCACAGACTTGATGGCTTAAGACAATGTACTCTCTCATAGCTCTGGAGGCCAGAAGTCTGAAATCAGTATCACTGGGCCTGAATCAAGGGGGTGGCAGGGCCTTTGGACGCTTCAGGGAAGTAGTCCTTCCTGGCTTTTTCTGGCTCTAGGTGGTGGCCAGAAAACTTTCTCTATGGCCACATCACTCCAATCTCCAGCTTTATGGTTGCTGTGACCCCTCTTGTGTCAATCTGGAGTCGAACCTCCCTTCACATTTCTCTTACGAGGATGCACGTGGATTCCCCCCGTCTCAAGATACTTGATCATATCTGCTCTCTTTTTGCCATATGAGGGAACATTCAGAGGTTCCAGGTTTTAGGACATGGATATCCTCGGGCATGCCATTATTCAGCTTCCCACATATGGCTATGCCACAAAGTACTTATCTGGTTACACTGGAGGACATTTGGGTCATGCCCAGTTTGGGACATGAATAAAGCTGCTATAAATATTTGCATAAAGGTTTTTGTGGGAACATAGATTTTCATTTCTTTTGGGTAAATACATAAAAGTGGGATTGCTGAGTCAAATAGTGGTGTATGTTCAAGTTTAGAAGTGGTCAAACTGCAGGGCACCTGGGTGGCTTAGTTGGTTAAGTGTCCAACTCTTGGAACACCTGGGTGGCTTAATAACTGGTTAAGCATCTACCTTCAGCTCAGGTCATGACTCCAGGGTTCAGTGAACACGTCCCACTTCCTCAGCAGGAGCCTGCCCCCCACCATGTGCCACCTGCGCCCCACCCCCCACTGTGTTCTCTCTCTCTTTCTCTCATTCTGATAGATAGATAGATAGACAGACAGATGATAGACAGATAAAAATCTTAAAAAAAAAGTGTCTGACTCTTGATTTTGGTTCAGGTTATGATCTCTGGGTTGTGAGATTAAACTCTGCCTAAGATACTCTCTTTCCCTCTCTATCTCTCTGGCTCATGCCTCTGAAAATAAAAAGAAAGGGAAAAAAAGAAGAAATGCTCAAGCTGCTTCCAAAGTGGCTATACCATTTCACATTGCCTTTGTATATGAACTCCAATTTCTCCACCTCCCTGTCACCCCTTGGTATTATCAGTGTTCCTGATTTTAGTCATTCTAGTAGTATTTAGTGGTGTTTCCTTATGGTTTTAACTTGTTCTTCTGAGCATTTTTTTCGTGTGTTGAAATGTTAATGTTGCATCATTTCATGCACTCTCTTACTTGGCTATATTTTTATGGAGCTCTCTAAATGTGCTTTAGTGATGATTTAGAAATAATTAACCGCTTAATAGGCAAAATTCTTAGAATCATTAACTTCTCAGGAAATTAAAACTACTGAGTAACTTTCAATGTAGAGGAATACTATCAAAATGAATCAATACAGCAACCAAAACCAAATAACTGACTAAAAAAATGGACAGAAGATCTGAATAGATATTTTTCCAAAGAAGATATACAAGAGAGGTGAGTCAGCTGCACTTGGGCATGGGGAAAAACAAAACAAGACAAACACAAATCAAAACAAAACAAGAAAGAAAAGGAAAAAAGACCTACAGATGGCCAACGTGCTCGAGAAGAGATGTTCAACATCGCTGATGATTAGGGAAATGCAAATCAAAACCGCAACAAAGGGGGTGCCTGGGTGGCTTAGTCCATTAAGTGTCTGCCTTCAGCTCAGGTCATGATCCCAGGGTTCTGGGATCGAGTCCCACATCGGGGTCCTTGCTCATCAGGGAGTCTGCTTCTCTCTCTGCCTCTGCCTTGCCTCTCTGCCCACTTGTGCTCACTTTCTTCTGTGTCAAATAAAGAA
Organism: Mustela nivalis; assembly: GCF_964662115.1. Classification (NCBI taxonomy): domain Eukaryota; kingdom Metazoa; phylum Chordata; class Mammalia; order Carnivora; family Mustelidae; genus Mustela; species Mustela nivalis. The sequence goes on from NC_139025.1 coordinate 44,002,984, forward strand.
ATAAAATCTTTTTTTAAAAACCATAATGAATTATCACCTCTCACCTATTCAAATGGGTATTATCAAAAAGATAAGAAATAACGAATGTTGGAGAAGATTTAGAGAAAAAGAAACACTTGGAGACCATTGGTGGGATTGTAAACTGGTGTAGTCACTGTGGAAAACTGTGGATATTCTCTAAAAAATTCCAAATAGAACTGTATGATCCAGCTATTCCACTAATGAGGTTTTATCCAAAGAATATGAAAACGAATTCAAAAAGATATATGCGTCCCTATGTTCACTGCAACATCCTTTACAATAGCCAAGGTATGGAAACTACACACACACACACACACACACACACAGGAATAATACTCAGACATAAAAAAAGAATAAGATCTCACCATTTGCAACAACATGAATGGAGCTTAAGGGTAGTATGCTACATGGAAAGAAATCAGAAGGAGAAACACAAACACTGTATGAGTTCACTCACATGTGGAATCTAAAAAACAATGAAAATGAACAAACAGAACAAAACAAAACAAACTCACTGATACAAAGAACAGATTGCTAGTTGGACAAAGGGGTTAGGGGATCCTTATGATAGGGTGATGGATGGTAGCTAGATTTTGCAGGCTGACCATTTTGGAGTATATACAAATGCTGTATTGTTATTATTATGCTGAATTATAATGCTGTATACCTAAAACTTACATAATTTTAAAAAAATGAATCTGCATTATTCATAAAATATACCCAAGGTGTATGGTTAGTATGAGATAATTAGCAAGATGATTGGTAAATAGTATGACTATGAGACACATGTGGTTTTTTTTCATCTTGATGAACCTGTTTGCATTAGGAATCTATATGCACTACAATAATTCAGGAGTGTTCCCTTTGAAAAAGTGGCTGTGATACGATACATCTACCTCAGGAAGTCCATATAATTAAGTCTTCAGGGCATGCATGGATGTGAAGTCTAACAAACAAAATTTGCTTTACAGTAAATTTTTTAACCATGGAAAAACTTCCTCTGAAACCGCCAGAAACCCCAAATATCCCCAGGGTCTGCTGAAGGACCTGGATAATAATAAGAGCCATTTGAATACCAATCAATTCTCTATGGAATGCCAGAACTCTCATAGACTAGTTCATGCATAAAATATGCCTTCATGTTTCCAATAGCTTCAGGATAAATTTCCTATGCCAGAGAAATAAAAGAGACAAGACAACTATTTCAAGAGGCGGGGAAGATGGGGGAGGCAAAGACAGTACAAAGGACTCAAGTGTAAAATTTTATTCTCTTTAAAAAAATTATTAGGATATTTAGTTAGCAAAAATAGTTGTAACAATAGTGTTCCAGTAACCTTGTCAGAGATGTTAATAACAGTAATAATTATAGAAACTCTCTTTTCTTACATGTTTACACTGTTTTGCCACACAGTATTGTAGTACATGGTATAAATTTATTCATTTAGTCCTTACAACTCCCTAAGAGTAGGTGCTATCTTAATCCCCATTGTAGGGAAGAGGCCACTGAGATATAAAGAGGTTATATCACCTGCCCAAGGTCCCAGGGGAGGATTAGTAGTCAAATGGAGGTGGACAGTCCCCACTACATCAGAGGACAGCTGTCTAGAAGCTGATACTGTATCTACTGAGCTTGGCTAGGACCAGCCTGACCTGTAGGGTTTTTTGAAATGCTGGTTCCCAGGCCTCTGCCCTGGGGTTCTAGTTCAATTGGTCTGGAACCTGCGCTGTTTTTGCAGGTTCCCTGAGTGATTCTGAACATTAGCTGGGTTACCAACATCAGGACAGTTTCCCATTGGTAATTTGGTGATGCCTCTTTGCTGGTTCTAAACCACCCAGTAGAGAGACCATAGACTTTTCAAGGATGGTTATTAAGTTCCTCGTCACGGTGATGAGGGGTTAAGACAACACATACTCTGGCTTTTAGACGTATCATTTGTCAAAGGCAGATTACTACTTTCTCTTAAAAGTTGGAAATACTATGAGTAAGAGTCAGGTTTCATATTTAAACATCATACGTCTCATATCTGAGCTCATCTTCATTTAAAATCTATTTTTAGTGTTATCCATATTATACATCTATATTTAGTCCTCTGATAAAACTTATAGTCACATTATTTATTCTCATGGTTTTCCCCAAATGCTGGCGATAACCAATTTTGTGTTTCTGCCGCAGACCTTAAACTCCTGACCTGAATATCCAACAGCAATTTAGACATTTCTTCCCGGAAGAAGAGGCTCTGATTGAACTTGCCTGAAACAGATATCCATACACCACACCCCAACCAAACCTGTTGTTTCTTCTACCTTCCCTTGGCAATCGGCCCCACCACCCACTCAGTAATGCAAGCCAGCAGCAAGGAGTCATTTGGCTTCTACTCTTTCTCCCACTCCCCACAACCAATAATCACCTACTTCTCATGGCCTCTCCATTCTCACGGCCACTGTGTCACTGCATGTCCCATCACCTCTTGCCTGGACAGTGCAATGGTCTGCCTCCCAGCCCCCTTTCTCTGGGCTACCCTGTTGCTTTCCATTTCTCTTCTTTCTTTTTGTGGAAAAAGGTGTATGTTTTTGGATCTAAGCTTAAATGTTTCTAATGTTATATGTCAAATATATAACTGAGTTCAGAGAACAAACAACTGTGTTCTACCAGTTTTATCAAATCCCTAATGATGTGGGATACAAAGGCAGAAGAAAAATTATTAAATTTCCTTACTACCTACAGCCCACTGACAAGTCCTTAAAACAGGCAGAGTGACATTCCTCTAGGGACTCAACTGCCTTGATGTTAATAAGGGCAAAAGGCAATCCTAGCCTGAGCCGCCCTCCCCTCCCCCTCCGCCCACCCCCACCGTCCTGTAAGTCTACTTTAACGTATAAAAATTCCTTTGAAAACTTCCTTTATCTCAAAACCCCCAAGCATTTGGCCCACCAATATACATCTGAAGGGTCTCATGACTAAGGTTTTATTAGACGGTAATAAATGACCTTTTCTCACCAATAGCTAGTATGCTCAAGGACTTGGAAACCTTGCTTCCAAAATTCCTTAGAGACTTACGCTATCCCAGACCCCCTCCCAACTTGGAAGTTTATAATGGACCACTTCTCATGACCCCAGTGCAGCTTTCTGCCCACGGGTCCTGTCCCCATGCTTTAATAAATCACCTTTTTTGCACCAAAGATGTCTCAAGGATTTTTTCTTGGCCATCAGCTTCAAACTCTAACATCTTTCCTAGATCACTTACCACTGCCTTATTTGCCATTTTGTTTAAAGAAATGAAAATATCCAGCTACAGATATAGCTGTAAATACAGCTAAGATAAAGGTATTTAAGCGCACCTTGACTGGCCTGCCCCCATCCCAAGTGCCTCCTTCCCCAGCGCTCTGTCATGAATGGGCTATTATGTGTGTCTTGTGCTTTCTCTAGATATTTATGCATTGGTAAACAGTTCAGCGCATTGCTTTGTAGGTTTTTAAACTTTATGAAAGACCTCCTGCTATATATTCCCTCTGCAACTCACTTCTTTCATACCATTTTGTTTTTTCTTCCTGTTGACATGTGTTGCCCTAATTCATTCACTTTAACTACCATATGGTACACATTCTGTGATGATACCACAATTTATTTATTTATTCTCTGTTGAAGGACGTTGAGGAATTTTGCTGCTGCAAACAGTGCAGCGCTGGTCTCTTTGAGCAGATACTGGAGAGGCTCTCTAGGCTATATTCTCAGGAGTGGCATTACTTTCCTGCTCTCCTGAGCCAGGGAGACAAATCATTTCCTGCCGCTCTGTAATCTAACTGCTGCCAGAGTCATTTTTCTGAAATGCAAATCTGCTTCTGTCACTCTCTTGCCGAAGTCCCTCTGATGGAAACAAACCCGCCATTCCTCAGTAAGATTCTCAACCCCCTCTCCTCCCCCACATCCGACCGTGCATCTTTTGCTAGACTTCTCTCCTACTCCCCACACCAAATGCCCAGCCAGGCTCTGCTCCCTCAGAATCTCTCCCTGTTTCCTCTCTCCCCTCCTCTTGCCTGTTCTTCTCTTTCCAGGACTGACCCATCCTTTCACGCCATTCCCTCCATCTTTCCAACCAGGAAACACCTAACTGCTTTTCAAGGGTCATCTACTCACTGGAAGCTTTCCTCAACTTGCCAGCAGTCACCAGTTGGAATCCCGGTTCTTCCACTCACTGACTTGGGCAAATCTTTTAACGTCCCTGAGCTCAATGTTCTCATCTACTAAATGAAGGTAAGGATAGTGCCGACCTCAAACACCTACCATCAAATATGATCCTGGATACAGAGCATTTCATTCGTATGGTGCTTGACAAGGAATGTTTTCTTCCATTCATTTGTCTATTAAAGTATCTTAGAATTATGATTAGTTTTTTGGGGGCTGTTAGTTATTTCTTTATGCATCCCCTTCCTATTCGTATCAGCACCAGCACAGGGCGTGGCATAGAGAAGGACACAATAGCTGTTGAGTGAATAAATGAGGGAGTCTTTGGGCTCTCAGAGATGTTAGTTTAAAAAAAAAAAAAAGGAAGAGAGAGATTTAATACTTTGTCATGGAGGGTGTCTTATTTCCACAGACCAGTTCAATCTCTGGTGACATAATCCTTGTTTTCCTTTTCCTGTCAAAGCTTTCTTACAATAGCTTCCTGCCCATTTCTTTAAGTTGGTAATGATTTATGCAAGCCAATCAGCAAAGAGTGTCAAAAGAATTTATTTTGTCATTTGTTTATTGCCTAGGGAAAGAGTTTGCTTTAAAAGAAAATCAAACCCCCAAAAGCATTGTGGTTCATTTGGTTTTGTTTCTCACTACGATCTTATTGAGATATGAGTTAGTACTGAGAATTTCAGTTAAAGTCCGCAGATATGTGAATGTAAATTCAACATTAGATAATGCAAATACAGATGCTTCTGACCTAGAAAGGAGAGTGATTGGAAAGGAGGCATGTGGATAGGGAGACATTATTTTTCTTCTCTTCCTCTGCTTTGGACCCATCAGCACTTAAAAACTGGGGGCAAGCCTCTCTATGGAGTGCTCTAGGTTTCCTCAAACATTCTGGACAGCCCAAACCAGCCTCTCCCCTTGGTTTCTGCTCAGTTGCCCTGCCCTCGCCATGTGGCTCCCTCCCTTCAGGGACCCCTGGATCATTGGAGCCCAGGAAAGAGATCCATTTTCAAGGTTCCTGCTCCTTGCATCCCCCGTGTCAACCCCAGCAGCAGGCCCATCTCACAGGGACCCCTCTCCTGAAGCCAGTACTCTGACTTCTGAAATTCAAGTTTAATAGGACCTCCTGTATTTTTAATCTGCTTAATCTAACCCAAAACAGAGGCAGAGCTCTTAACCCCAGGAATGGTAAATCCTACCTTAGTCTTGGGGTAGCCCCAATTCTAAATCACTCATGATCTTTTCACTCACCTTGGTTAACGATTGGTCTCTTTATAGTTACCCAAGTAGGATTAGCCAGAGGAGGGGAAATCTACCGAGAGGAAATGCCTTATGAGAAATCCCTGTGCTTTTCCATCTTCGGGATGCTTTGAAAACAGTGATCAGAGGTATAATAGTCATCTTTTTAGCAGAAGACAACAAACATGAAGAAAAAGAATCATCCAACCAGTGATTCTCAAAGTGTGGCCCAGGGACTTTGGGATCCTTCGGGTCCTTTCAGGGGTCCTCAAGGTCATCTGTGTGAGACCAGAATTCCCTCGATCCTCCAACAAATGACCATGGCCCAACAGATTGATTTCAGAAGAAGAGTGGAGAATCTACTTGTTCTTTATTAAGTCAAAGATTAAAGAGATTCGCAAAACACTAATCTTCTCACTGATTTTCTTTTTATTTTGAAAGCATCGTTTTTTGTTTGTTTGTTTGTTTGTTTTTTCATAAAATCATGTCAACATGTAATGGGCTTATCACTATTTTCAAATGAGCAAATAAATAATTTTTTAAATGTGTAAATTCTCTTCCATGGTAAATATCAATAGATATAAACCACATAAACAAAAACTCTTTGGGGATCCTCAAGAATCTTTAAGAATGTAAAGAGGTTTTGGACCAGGAATTCTGACCCAGACAGTATTCTGAGCAACTGATGAGGCTCAGCGGATGTCAATTGCCATAATCCTCTGGATTTCTTACGAGGAGAGAAATTAACCCTTGTTTATTTGATAAGGAGCTGATCACAACTTGAAATGATTTATGAGCTAACTCAATAATGAGTAGTCATGGCTAATGCATTATTTAAAACTGATCAATTGAAAAGACAATTTTAATCACTTATGGTTATTGGCTAGTAATAAAATGAAGTAATAAAAGGACAAGGTCACAAGCACATGAAATACATTTTGCAGAAAGAAAGAGCAGCACAAATCAAAATCTTTCAAAGGCACGAGAGGGTAACTAGAAAATTCGCCTCGTGATTTTCACGGACAGCCAGTCTGCCCACCTTTAGGGAGGTATCTCCATAATAAATATGCAGTATTTACATTAAATACATGGTATTAAATACAGAATAATTAAAAACAAAGTAGCTATTCCATAGTCCTGACCTAAGAAATTTACCTTGAAGGCTTTTAAGCCTTATTTAGACTCTTTGATCTTGAAGCTTCTTAATTATGGATACCAGGTTTGTGCTCTTTTTTCCATTGCATTTAACTTTCTGAGCTCCTTAATTTTGACACATAATAATTACCTTATTCTTGTAAAACACCTGTGACTTCCCTTAAGCTCTCGCCCTTTCCACCTGTGCCTTTGTTCACTGAGCACCCATTTGCACAGTATTCACGATAAGACAAGTGTTGCCAAATTGTTGCATGAAGTATTCTTGATTCTTCTCCATTTTAAGAACAAAGGCTTAACTTCCTGTCACCTCAACAACAGCAAAACAAAACAAAACAAAAACAAATACCTATGGTGCACATGCAGTTAGCAGCATCGAAGCTCATGTAAGTTATAAATTTGGTCTCTATTTGCATGAAACTGTGGATTAAGGTTTTGGGGCATAGAGAGAAGAATAAAAAGTCTTGGATTCAGGTTGCTGTGCTTCTGAAAACCAGCTAACAGTATGAAACGCTGCCTTAGGCCATTACACTGATGAAAGTAAACCACTGTCAATAAGTTTTTACAGTTTCACACTTGTTTATTCTGGAAGGAACATACAACCACTGCATTCTAACTGTAAATGCTTGTTGGTAAAATGTAGTCAATCTGGCATTAAATGAAAAATTGTCAGCTAGCTTTTTCTATTCAGAGAGCCCTGTAGCCTTCAAGGACTACTTTAAAAGAGGAATCAATGGCTGTCTTTAATTTTGCATTTTTAAAAAGATTGTAATTAATTGATTGATTGATTATTTATTTATTTATTTAGAGCAAGAGAAGGGGCAGAGGGAAGGGGAGAAGCAGACTCCCCACCGAGCAGGGAGCCCAATGCAGGGCTCAGTCCCAGGACCTCGAGATCATGAAGAGGGCCAGAGGCAGACGCTTAACCAACTGAGCTACCCAGTACCCCATTACTTTTGCATTCTAAAATAATTTTCATAGACGAGTCACACTCCTTCCCATGTGCTAATAAGAAAACTTGGTAAAGCTGGACTTCAATCTTTTATGAACACTGTGGTAAAATACACGTAACATAGAATTTCCATCTTAACCATTTTTAAGTGTACAATCTCGTAGTCGTGTGACCAATTTCTGGAATTTCTGTATCTTACTTACAAAACTGAAACTCTCCACTCATTGAACAATAAGTACATGTCTTTCCCTTCCCCCATGCCCCTGGCAACCACCATCCTCCTTTCTATGTATGTGACTATTCTAGATACTTCATGGCAGTAAAACCATACAATATTTACTATCTTGTGACTGATTTATTTTAGCATAATGTCCCCAAGATTCATCCATGTTACAATATGTGTCAGAATTTCTTCCCTTTTAAAAAACTTCAGTTCTCTATTGTATTATTATAAAGGCCTGTTTTAGGCTACCTTGGTATCAGTAAGAAGGAAGAGAGAGAGAAATATACTGTTTTAAAATAGTGGTTTTCTTAATCAACATTAAATGAACTGTGTATATGTACACACACACAGACACACACACGGACACAGAGTGTGTGTATTTACACTATAATGACCCTATAAGATAATGAAGTCAAGAGATATTCAGAAGTAACATTTAATACTTTAAATAAGCAAGGATTTGCACATAGCAAATAACTCAGGAGAGGAGGACAAATAACTCAGGAGAGGAGGAGAGACACTACAAACATGAAGCACCCCGTCACAGAAGACAGGTCCCATCCCTCCCCCCCCCCAAGAGAGCTATACTTTCTCAGCCCACATGTTGGCCAACAAAGAACAGAGGTTTTACTCAGTAGCCCTGCTTTCTGTGGAAACTTCCTTTTCTGTAAAGTTTACACGGAGGAAGATGGTCTCAGGGTCCCAACGTGAAGGGACAACTGTGTTTTCAAAACTTAACAGCAATGCACAGTTTTGTGTGCATCTGCCCATTAGCATGTTCCAAGATATGAAAAAGAAAATTCACCAATGGGCCAGTTATGAATTATTAGACTGAATTCATGAAATTGCCAATATTTTATTTACCATTTTGACCTGCAAAAACAGCCATTTCACGTCATTCAACTTAATAAAATCCTACTTCTTATCTTCTTTATCTACCAGAGAATCAATGGAAAAATGCATTTTACAATAAAACAAAAAGCGTGACTAAGCAGGGAAGAGGGCAAGCAACAGATTCAGGAGACCCAGTTTGCCTCCGGGCTCTGTCTCTTCGTGGGTGTGTGGACTTGGGCAGGCCTTGCCTTTCTGGGCCTCCTGAACCATAAAATGTGGATGAGAATACCTCTCTTAAAAGGTTGCGAGGCGACAATGAGATAAAATACTTCAAGTTTGGTTTGACAGATTGCCTGGACTTAGTAAGCTTCAATTACTGCTATTATTGCAACAAAACCCCAACAAGTTTCACAGGTGATGGCGTCTATAAGGTAAGGTAATTTCAAATATGAGAGTTGGGCTCAATTTTGCTACTCTATGTTGAGAGACTCTGAAATCATAGCAAAGCACAGCCAAGAACCATAATCCTCGAGGTCAGTTTCCAGCACATTTCCAGGCACCGACTGCTCTCCTCTCCAGAGTTCATGTCCTCCAGAGCTGCACATGCCAGAATGGCCTGGCATGGCTGATTTTGGGTACTTCCATGAAAGAATGCCATAGAATCCAAGGATGAAATGACTCTCAGTTGTGATTTTTGAGCTTTCTGCCTCTCTGGAAATCAGCTGGCTTCTAGTTGCTCCATTTCTTGTGTAGCAGCCAATACAGAATGAAATGCTCATGTTGTCATTCAGAAATTAAGCATCTCCTAGAGGATCCCCAAGAGGGGTGCACATCAGTATTTAACAACCTGCGAGTCCAATCACAGGAACGGCTTGGAATAATCTGTTCCTCACTGCTCAAAGACCTCAAGCCCTCTCAAAAGTCAGACTTGTCAAATGAGGAAATTAAAAAGCTGCATCGCATTCAGCTAGCTGTTTCATTTTCTTTGAGGGCCAGAGCTCTCTCTTCCCTCTGAGGTCCCCTGTGTTAGCTTAGCACACATATTAGTGTGCCACAGTGTCTAAGGAGGAGAGTCTCTCTGGCGGGCCCGGGGCTGATGTGGCTTCAGCGCTTACAAGCTGTGTGATGCTTTGCAAGCTCTTCGACCTCTCTCTGCGTCTACTTCCTCAGCTGCAAATTAGAGATAATAATGGAACCCATCTCATTATGGGCTGTTGGCAGGACAAAATGACTACGTGTTAGCAAAGTGCCTGACAAACAGGAGGCCTATTAAAGGGGTTTTCTACCATTATTACTTCTTTCTCATTTACATTTTGTTGAAGATTTTATTTTTAAGTAATCTCAGCACAACCCTGAGATCGAGAGTCACAAGCTCTACCAACTTAGCCAACCAGGCACCCCAAATGCTCATGGGTGTTTTTTTAAGCTGATGTCCTTTTTTGTCTTTAGTAATCTCTACATCCAATGGGGCGGGAGGGGGTGGTGCTCAAACTCACAACCCTGAGATCAAGGGTCGCGTGCCCTCCCGTCTGAATCAGCCAGATGCCCCTCATTTACATTGTTAATTTGGAGATAGACCCAGTTGTGTATGATGTAAATTTTGGGTCTTATTTTGGTAGCAAGCTGTACATAATATAAAATTGACTATTCTAACCGTGTTTAAGTGCACAGTTCAGTGGCATTAAGTACACTCGTGTTACTGTGCAGCCATCACCACTATCTTACTCTGAAACGTCTTCATGATCCCACAGAAACTGCACCCATTAAGCAGCAACTCCCCATTCTTCCCTTCTCCCAGCCCCTGGAAACCAGGATTGTACTTTTTCTCCATGAACTAGACTACTGTAGGTACGAGCTATAAATGGAATCACACAGTATTTTCCTTTCGTGACTGGCTTATTTCACTTAGCCTAATGTCCTTCATGTAAGGGCATGTATTAGAATTTCATTCCTTTTTACGGCTGAATAATTTTCAATTATATGTGTAGACCACATTTTGTTTATCCATTCATCCCTTGATGGACATTTGAATTAATTAATTCTACCTTTCGGCTATTGTGAAGCCTGCTTAAGATTTTCTCCCTCTGCCCCCAACCCCTTCTTAAAAAAAAAAAAAAAAATTTTATAGCCGTACTTTATTTAAAACCATAATTTATTTAAAATAAATTTATAGGGGCACTTGGGTGGCTCAGTGGGTCAAGCCTTTGCCTTCAGCTCGGGTCATGGTACCAGAGTCCTGGGATCGAGCTCATATCAGGCTCCCTGCTCGGCAGGAAACCTGCTTCTCCCTCTCCCGCTCCCCCGTTTGTATTCTCTCTTTCTGTGTGTCTCTCTCTGTCAAATAAATAAATAAAATCTTTTGAAAATTTTTAAAAAATAAATTTATAAGGTGTACTAATGTGGGTGTGAAGGGCTATCTCCTTGTAATTTTTTTTTTAAGATCTATTTATTTAGGGACACCTGGGTGGCTCAGCTGGTTAAGCCACTGCCTTTGCTCAGGTCATGATCCCAGGGTTCTGGGATCGAGTCACACATCGGGTTCCTTGCTCAGCGGCGAGCCTGCTTCTCTCTCCGCCTCTGCCTGCCACTCTGCCTGCTTGTGATCTCTCTCTCTCTCTGACAAATAAATAAATAAAATCTAAAAAAAAAAAAAATTATTTATTTATTTATTTTGGAGAAAGGGCGGGGAGAGGCAGAGGGAGAAGGGGAATACCAAGCAGAATCCCCACTGAGCATGGAGCCCAACATAGGGCTTGAAACCATGACCCTGAGATCATGACCTGAGCTGAAACCAAGAGCCAGACTTTCAGCCCAGGACTGAAAGTGGTTCCCTTCCTGCTGAAACCCTTCCAGTTGCCACAGCCCTTGCAGAAGGCAAAGCTGCCAGGATTCACGGGCATTTCCTGGCAACTGTAGCAAGGACTTTGCAGAATTAGGGTCAAGTATGTTATTACAAGAGCCTAAAAAATACCATTCTTTGATACTCTGTACTTGAAATCTGCACTCTGAGCAATTCCAGACATGGGAACAAAGGATTCCCTGCAGTGACGGCTTCTGCTCTGACAATAGAAAGTAATGGGATCATCGCTGGCTGAAGGATAGATCTGAAGGCAGGTACAGGCAGATCTGAACAGACAAGAGATTGGCTCAGAACCAAGGCAGACACATTTCCCTTAGGTCTCACCAATATCTGAGGGATACAGGACCCCGGCGTAATTTATTCATACATTGATTCATCAAATATGAACACACAGCCTCCTATGGGCCAGGTATTGTTTTAGGCTCCCAGTGGTGAACAAAATAGCTCCCTATAATCTTACACTTATATTTCACTGGAAGATCTAAGATTACAGGGACCGATATAAATGAGCAAAAATATAATGTTTGAGCTGGAGATAAGTGCTATGTAGAAAATAGAAAAATTGGAGTCATATTTAATTTAGCTATAAATTATTATAACTCTATATATACTAAATAATTATACATAAGCTATATCTGTACATAGGTTATTCCAGAATATGGATTCAAGTAGCTAATCTTCCTCCTGTGTATCACAGCCCTTCAGTAAAGAATGTCCGCAAGTATTTTTAAAGAGAGTGACCTGGACCTGAGTGCCAGCCTATGCCCAGAGTGTATGTGCCAAGCAAGCGGCTCTCAGAATGAAGCCTGATATTAAAAAAATAATCGAGTAGTAGATGCACTGTTAAGTGAGAAAGGAATAAATTGAAAATCAAATTTTCTCAAGAAAATGAGAAGACTAGCCATTGACCAGGAGAAAACACTTGCAAAATAAAATCCAATTAAGTGCTATGATCTGAAATATATAAAAAATTCTTAAAACTCAATTAAAAAAACAAACAGCCCGCTTTTAAAAAATGGGCCAGGGGCACCTGAGTGGCTCAGCTGGTTAAACATCTGACTCTTGGTTTTGGCTTAGGTCATGATCTCAGTGTTTTGGGTCAAGCCTGGCATTGGGCTCTGTGGTCAGTGAGCAACTTGCTTAAGATTCTATCTCTTCCTAAGGTGACTGGGTGGCTCAGTCATTAAGCGTCTGCCTTTGGCTCAGGTCATGATCCCAGGGTCCTGGGTTTGAGCCCCGCATGGGGCTCCCTGCTCGGCAGGAAGCCTGCTTCTCCCTCTCTCGATCCCCCTGCTTGTGTTCCCCTTCCCGCTGTGGCTCTGTCAAATAAATAAACAAAATCTTAAAAAAAAAAAAAAAAAAAAAAGATTCTCTCTCTCCCTCTCCCTCCACCCCTCCCCCTGCTCACACAGGCATGCTCTCTGTCTCTAACATAAATAAAAATCTTTAAACAAAATAAAGAAAGTAAAAAATTAAAAATGGGTCAAGACCTTAACAGACACCCTACCTCAGATGCCAATCACAAGTCCAGGTTATCACCTTTGTTTCTGGCCGATTGCCTATAAACTGGAGGTTCTCACCATTCTCTCTTGGGAAGTGAGAGAGAGTGGGGAGGGAAGCACGGAGGGAGAGAGAAACTTAAACAGACTCCCTGCCTTAAAACAGGTCTCAAGACCCTGGGATCACGACTTGAGCCAAAACCAAGAGCTGGACACTTACCTGACTGTGCCACCCAGGTGCCCCTCACCACTCTCTCTTTGGATTCAATTACATTGTTAGGGCTGCTCAAAGAACTCAGGAAAACAGTTGACTTACCGCTTACCCATTTATTATAAGAGGATTTGATAAAGGATACAGATGAGCATCCAGACAGAGGAGATACGCAGGGCGAGGTATGTGGGAAGGGGAGTGGAATATCTGTCTGTCCTTCTCTATGTCTGTCCCTCTCTGGGCACTGCTCTCCCCACACCTCCACGGGCATGCTCCAACCTGGAAGCTCTTTGGGATTTTTATGGAGGCTTCCTCACCTAGGCATGATCGACCCTTCATCCATTTCCAGCCCTTCTCTCCTCCCTGGAGAATAGGTTGTGGGGCTGAAAATCACAAGCTTCTAATAATGGCTTGGATTTTCTGGTGGCCAGCCCCCTTCCAGAAACCCACCAAGAGTTGCCTTATTAGAACAAAAGACACTCCTATCACCCAGGAAATGCCAAGAGACTTACAAGTCTTGTATCAGGATTGGGGGTAAAAGAATATTAGAACAAACGATGCACCCATGCTCTTATCACTTAGGAAATTACAAGGGTTTTTTAAAGCTCTGTGCCAGGAAGCAGGGGCTGAAGCCAGTGCATGTATTTTCTATTATCTCACAACTACACACCTATTAGGATGGCCAAAATCCAAAACATGACAGCACCAAAAGCTGGCAAGGACGTGGAGTAACAGGAAGAGAAAGCTAGTGGGAATGGAAAAAAAAAAAAAGTACAGCTGCTTTAGGAGACAGTTTGGCAGTTTCTTACAAAACTAAACATACTCTTGCCATAAGATCCAATAATCACATTCCTTGGTATTTACCCAAATGAACTGAAAACTTATGTACACACAAAAATCTGCACATGGATGTTTATAGCAGCTTTTTTCATAATTGCTGATTGCTGAGAGTTGGAAGCAACTAAGATGTTCTTTAACAGGTGAGTGGATGAATAAACTGGTACATACAATGGAATATTATTCAGTGCTAAAAAGAAATAAGCTATCAAGCCATGAAAAGACACAGAGGAAACTTAAAGGCATATTACTAAGTGAAAGGAGCCAATCTGAAAAGGCGACATACTATGTGATTCCAACTCTATGACATTCTGGAAAAGACAAAACTATGGAGAGAGTAAAAAGATCACTGGCTGGCAGTGGGTAGGGAGAAGGGAGGGATAAATAAGCAGAACATAGAGGATTCTTTGGGGCAATGACTCTATTCCGTATGACACTACAATGGTGCATACATGTCATTACACCTTTGTCAAAGCCTACAGAATGTACAACATCAAGAGTGAAGACTAAGGTGACTTTGGGTGATAATGATGTATCAGTGTGGGTTCATCAATCATAAGACATGTACTGCTCCAGCTGGGAGTGTTGATAGTGGGGGAGATTCTGAGAGCAGGATGGAGGAATATGGGAACTGTCTATACTTTTCACTCAATTTTGCAATGAGCCTAAAGCTGCTCTAAAAAATAAAGTTTACTAATTAAACAACAACAACAACACAGTAGCTGAATTCCTAGCCAGCATAAATAGAACGTTTGAAATCTTCACAGAAAAACATGCCTGAATATACAAAGAACACAGCAAAGCGAATAATAATGTGCTTCATTAATTGACAATGATGATCAGCCAATAATTAACATCCTCTGCCACTCTCTAAGCAGCAAGCCCCACCCTAAAAGCTTTTAGTTAGATCCCTACCGACTGATGAGGCCGATACTTGCACAGTGATTGTAGAAAGTAGAATTTCACTTCAAGACATGTACTGAGATTGAATAACGCAATGTGTTTTTTTTTTTTTTTTAAGATTTTATTTATTTATTTGAGAGAGAATGAGAGTGAGAGAGAACATGAGCAAGGAGAAGGTCAGAGAGAAGCAGACTCCCCGTGGAACTGGGAGCCCGATGCGGGACTCGATCCTGGGACTCCGGGATCACGACCTGAGCCGAAGGCAGTCATCCAACCAACTGGGCCACCCAGGCGTCCCGATGCAATGTGTTTTTAAGGATGGGGGAGAATGCACTGCCATGCCTAGTTGGCTCCACTTTCCCAGAAGGCTGCATGACACTCTTGATTAATCTTTTGAGCCCTTTGGCCCAACAGTTGTGGTTCTAAGAATGTATCTTACAGATATACTCACAGATATAGCAGATTCATCCATAATTACCCCAAACTGGAAACAACCCAACATCTTATGACCGGTAAATGAATAAACTGTGGTATATCCACATAGTGGACTATAACTCAGTTATAAGGAACACAGATAAATCTCAGTTGTGCTCAGTGAAAGAAACCAGACCTGAAAGGCTACATCCTATAGGATTCCGTTTATATGACATTTGGGAAAAGGCAAAATACAAATCAGATCAGTGGTTGCCAGGGACTGGGAAGAAATGCTGGGGACTGTCCACAAAGGTGTACTTGGACTTCTGGAGTGATGGAACTTTATGCATCTACCCAAATTCATAGTGTTGTACACATAGAAGGGTGAAATCTACTGCATATGTTACCTCAATCACCTTGACTTTAAAAAAAAAATACTGAAAATATCAGTATCATCAGTGAAGGGTTAGGTAAATTATGGTACAGACATTAAAAAAGTACTGTGGTCCTTCCAAAGAAGATGGAGTTCTAAACATATACATAAATAATAATCGAGATGTTTAGATAGAAATTTTTAAAAGCACAGTCCAGGAGAACTTCAAGGAAGGGAGAGAACTAAGGATTTATTTACATCTACATGGCATACCTCTGAAAAGAAACACACAAAAATACACACAAAAGTCGCCCCTGGGGAGGAGGACTGGGTGACTAGAAGTCAGAGACTTACTTTTTTAATCCACACACTGATTTCAATTTAAATCTTTAATTACATGCATGAACATTTAAATTTTAAATGCTCAAAAATTTAAAATTTAAACTCAAAAAATTTAAATTTAATTTTAAAAAATTTAAAATTTAAAAATTACTACACATCACCAGCTACGTGCTGGTAAAGCCAGAGAGTGCCTTCTCTTGGCCCCATTGATTATTCCCTTCCTGTTGCCTGGGGCCTCTCCGGTATATCCTCCAGTTCTGTCGAGGGTCTCCAGTGGGACAGAGCCTCATGTGCCCAGAGTGAGAACCAGCTCACTAACTCACCATTGCATTGTTTTCATCTCCTTCCTAATCTCCTTCTTAGAAGAACCCCTGACTCCAGTTTCCTGGAATTCTTTTCCAAATAAACTACTCACATGCAGAATAAATAAATTAATTAATTAAATGCATGGAAAAGTTGCACATTTGTTTTAAAATTATGATTAGAATTTATTAATGTTAGCATGCACATAGAAGAAAAGTAACAGACTAGGCAAATTTTCCCTGTGGTTCAGATGGAAGGCTCTGGAGTCAAGGTGGTCAGTCTCAATCCTACCTTTAGCATCTTCTGGCAATGATGGTGAGTAAGCTATGCCCTCTGTATTTCCAATCTTTTATCCGGAAGATGGTGAGAATAACAGCAGTTCCCTTACATGATTGTCTGAGTGTTAGGCCTGAAAATACATGTAAATCACTTAGAGCTTAATAAACAGATACATATGTAAGCAAACAAATAAATGCTAATTAATATTATTTTCCATTCTCTTAAGGATAATGGTCATTAAGGGGATTATATATGTCCGAAATACACAAACCTTATATCATGAACATGTATTTCTTTTACAATTAAAAAAGTTAAAGAATAGGAGCTATGCAAAGTGTATTTCTGTTCAGGTCTTCTCTCTGTTCTAACCTTTGCTGCTCAAAAATTGGCCTGGAGGGGCCCCTGAGTAGCTCAGTTAGTTGGGCACCTGCCTTTGGCTCAGGTCATGACCGTGGAGCCGCGGGATTAAGTCCTCCATCTGTCTCCCTGCTCACGGGGAGTCTGCTTCTCCCTCTAACTTGCCCCTTCTCGTGCTCTCTCTCATTATCTCCCTCTCAAATAAATAAATAAATAAATAAATAAATAAATAAATAATTGACCTGGAGAGGAGCTGCAGCTTTTCCTGAGATCTAACTGGAAATGTAGAATTTAGGACCCAGCCCAGACCTCCTAATCAGAGTCAACTGGTGAATAGGCCCCAGATTGTTTGAAGCATAGCAACATTGAGGGAAGGTTCTCCATAGCCCTGTGACCACAAAAGAGTCAAACCATGATTTACATGGAACTCACATTATCTTAAAAATTATGAAATGATGGGGTGCCTGGGTGGTTCAGTGGGTTAAAGCCTCTGCCTTCGGCTCAGGTCAAGATCCCAGGGTCCTGCAGTCGAGCCCCAAATTGGGCTCTCTGCTCAGCAGGGAGCCTGCTTCCCTTCCTCTCTCTCTGCCTGCCTCTCTATCTACCTGTGATCTCTATCTGTCAAATAAATAAATAAAATCTTCAAAAAAATTATGAGATGAAATACACTTTATTTAGTGCTTTTTCTTTTTTTAACACACATGCTGGGTTTAGAGTCCTATATTTGTCTTTAAATAAAATATTGAGGGTACCTGGGTGGCTCAGTCAGTTAAGCAGCCGACTCTTGATTTTGGCTGAGGTCATGGTCTGTGGGTGGTGGAATCAGGCCAATGTTGGGCTCCTTGGGCAGTACGGAGTCTACTTAGGATTCTCTCTCCCCTTCTCCCTCTACTCCCTCTGCTTGTGCTCTCTCTCTCTCTCTCTCTCTCAATAAATAAATAAATAATCTTTTTTTTTTTTTAAGATTTTTATTTATCAGAGAGAGACGGGGAGAGAGCGAGCACAGGCAGACAGAATGGCAGGCAGAGGCAGAGGGAGAAGCAGGCTCCCTGCCGAGCAAGGAGCCCGATGTGGGACTCGATCCCAGGACGCTGGGATCATGACCTGAGCCGAAGGCAGCTGCTTAACCAACTGAGCCACCCAGGAGTCCCAATAAATAATCTTTAAAAAAATAAATAAACCAAACAATAGCTTCGAAACTTAAAAATATTATCCTTATTTATACCTATATATTTTTAACTCTTGATGGATATTGTTTTTCCAAAATTTTATTTTTCTGACTGAATTAACCTTTTTTAAAAAAGGTTTATTTATTTATTTGAGAGAGAGAGAGAGAAAAAGCATGTGTGTGCCAGCATGTGGCGAGGAGGGGCAGAGGAAAGAGAAACCTAAGCCAACTCTGCATTGAGCATGGAGACGGAGGTGTGGGGTAATGCGATCTCAGGACTCTGAGATCATGACCCAAGTCAAAACTAAGAATCTGTGTCTTAACTGACTAGGCTACCAGGCACCCCCTGACTGAATTAACTTTTAAGAAACTCTAAAATGTATTTTTGTGATCATTTTAAGATCCTTGTATAGAACTTGGAATTTAAAAGTTCTTGAAAATCAACGATCATCTCAATAAAATTTTCATTTCCTTTTTACATAAAACTATATTAAATATACAATGCGGTTCTACTTTTGTTTTAGAAATGCATCTGAATGTAGATGCATGTTTGTATATAGTATACTGTGCTGGCCACGTGGAAAGGTCTTATAAGATATGTGTTTTAAACCCGGCCTCCACATTCTTCGCTATTTTTGCCACTGACAGTGGGGTCCCCTTCCCCTCAAATCTGGATGAGCCTGTGGCTGTTTTGGCCCATACAGTGTGGGGGCAGTGATACTAGATGGATTCTGAAGTCAAATCATAATAAGTCATGGAGCTTCTGCCTGGTTCTCTTGGAATACTCTCCAGAAGTTTACTCTTAAGACATTTCTCAGAACTAGCTGCCGTGCTGTGCAAGGTCCAAACCATGTGCACATGGCAGCAAGGCTGAATTTAGATGCTCAGACTCCAGTCAGAACCCCAGCCATGTCCAGCCTTCAGGTCATCCCAGCTCCATCAGTAGACATGTGAGTGAAGAAGCCACCAGATGATTCCAGCCCAGCTAGTGAGTCACCAGCAGTTCTGTCAGCTAAGGCACTGGGGCAGAGACAGCCACTCCACTCTGAACTCCTGAATTCCTCTGTCTGAATTTTCAAATTTCACACAGAACCTGTGCATCATGAAGTGTGTTATGTCACTAGCTTTGGGGTAGTGTGTTACGCAGCAATGGATAATTATACACAAAATAAACAACTAAACAACAGATAACTAAATGCCAAAGTAGCAAAAACGGGACTTAGAAAGTTTTCTTCTTTGTATTTTCAATGTCTCTGCCTAAATATATATTATGTATAGGCCAAACAATGTTTTACAAAGAATTTCATGTGGATCATAAATAATCTTGCAATTATTATTTTCACCCACATTAAATTTACTTTCTTTTTTCTTAAGAACCCAAATGAGAAAGTTTCTTTCTTCACAAATTTTGAAGACTACCTAAGAGTTGCTGAGATGGGTGACTCCTACTGCTCATGCAGCAAGAAGAAAATTACAAAGGTACGTTTAGCATGGGAAATGCCACCAATTAATTACACAAACAAGTTGGAACAGGCTCAAATTATGTGAAGAATGTGTACAAGCCCGTAAACTGACTTTAATTACTACCCAAACCACCCAAAGGGGGGAATTAGTGGATCAGGTTTAGAGCAAGAGCTTGGCAGACATTTTTTATATTTAAAAATAACTTACACTTGTTAAACACTTAACAATTTAAAGATCGCTCTCAGATAGGCCATCACAGTAAGCCTCACACCAACCCAGTATTAGGAGCAACATTTTAGAGACTTTTAGAAACCGTGAGCAGCCCAAGGTCCTACACAGATGTAGGAATCCACAAACTGGAAGGGAACATTTCCTGGTGCCAGTTGTGTGGGCTGAAATTAAAAACCTATGGATTATCTGTCAGTCAGGGTCTTAGTCAAAAGCATGAGAAACCTGCTTTGGCTGATTTAAGAAAGGAAATCTATTGGAAGATATTGGGCACCTTAGGGGCTCTTCAGGATCTGTACTCTTACTGGGGCAGGGACCATAGCACTGGGGCTGCCCCTGGCTGCCTGACACTGGCCACTGGGCATTGATGCCAGAGACGCTGTCCCTGGGCCTCCAAACATCTGTCAGACTGCATTCTGCTGGATTTCTTCTTCACACTGTAATTTTCATCTCAGAGTCTGGGGTATGTGTCCTGAGTGTTTGGTGCTGTGCCTCAGCCCTAGCTACAAGAGGCTCAGAAAGGGCATTTCTGGGATATTTAGCTTCTAGAGCCTGACCTGTTGCAGATTCCTCTGTCACAGGTGGTTCATGGGATGGAAGGACAGAAGGACTCAATGGCCTCTGCCCATGATGAACACCTCCCACTCCTCTCAGAAGGAAACCGAAGTTGGCATGAGTTTTGCATCTACGTGAACCTGCTGACACCTTGTTTGTTCAAATGATGACTAGATAACAATTAATAAATTATTATATATATATACAAATAAACTAGATAATAAATTAATGGCCATATGATGCCATTTTTATTGGACAAATAATAATGTAATTTTTTTCAATGTCTATCATCCATCAGGCATCATCCTGCGGCAGGTTTACTATATAAAGCTAAAGAAGGATCAAGGTATTATACTTAATTTTGTTTTTGTAATTTCGTATTCTTAAAAAAGAGACCTCCAAATTATATAAGCTTCTGGCCTGACAAAACCTGGATCCGCCTCAGAGAAGTCTACTAGGCTCTAATTTTCACAACTATGCAAGATAGGGAATAGAGACAAACAATTTATTACTATTCATGATCACCTGCACACATGCCTACACCCACACCCTCTTTTCTAAAAGAGGAAGCTCCCTTGTTTGCTGAGGTAGTCCAGCTCAATTATATTTCCCAGCCTCCCTTGCAGTTATATGACTCAGTTAGCTTTTGCTGCATAACAAATGACCCTAAAGCTTGCTGGATTAAAACCAGAGATGTACCACTCAGATTGTTTTTCAAGGGACGACTCACTGCTTGACAGGATGAAGTAGAGTTGGCTGGTAGCCTTCAAACTGGTGGTTCTCCTCTCAGGGTAGCACCTACCTGATGCCAGAACAAGGCTGTGGTATAAAAGTCTAGCCATTTCGGTCCAGTTCAGGATTTGGCTAACAGGCAACCTTTGCAGTGGGGCCCCTTGATGGAGACTTGCCAGGGGCATGATGCTCTGATGGCTCCTCCCCTGTCCCCTCCCCCAGCCACACCCGGCTTCCTTCCCTTTTCCTTTCACAGGTATTTTCCATTCCTGACTCCATCTCAGCATCAGCTTCCCAGAGAACCCAGCATGCCAGGATCAATGATGTACTCCATTCATAATTCCATAGGTCATCCACTGGAGCCAGGCTCTGCTGGCATGGGTTCTCACTGCTCCACATGGTCTCCCGTCCTGCAGCAGCCCAGCTGGATTTGTTCATTAGTTCACACAGCAGCTGGACAGGATTTCAAGAGAGAAAGTAGAAGTCCCCTTAGAGTCAAGGTTCTTAACTGTTTGTTACAATATCACATCTAATAGCAGAAATAATTCCAGAGGGGTGGAAACAAACCCTACCTCTTGATCGGAAGACCTGCAGAGTCACCCTGAAAAGGGTTTGATACGAGGCAGAGTGAAGGGCGGTGGCCAATTTGCAAACAGCCCCATTAGGTATGGTCAAGTGATTAGGTATCACCAATAAAATGGTAGCAGAAGTGAAAGGTGCAAGCTTGGGTCTTCCGACCCAGAGCTCTCCCGCCATCACGTTCTCTTCTCCTTTCCCTCCAGCTGGAATCCATCTGATTTGATTACACATGTGATATCAATGCAGAGCAGAATGAAGCCGTAGGAAGAACCTGGGTTCTTGAATAACGAGGTGGAAGAGCTGCCCTGTTGAATAGCGCCATTGACATCCTAGCTGTTAGGGAATAGAGACAGAAAGACAGGCCATTTTTGAATCACTTTATTTGGGGACTCTATGTTATAGTATCTTGTCAATGCCCCAACTAATGCATATGGAAATTGATGTAGGCACTGAAATCTGGGGGAAAGTGAAAATGTTTAGGAGGAGATTCAGAGAGCCTTGCTGCACGATGTGTAATGTAATCCTCCCCCCTTTTTTGTTTCTGAGGAACCTTCAGTCAAGGTCTTCATTACTTTTCAATGTAGATTTGCCCCCCGCCCCAGAAATGTCAATGTACTGAGCTGGATCTTAAGAAAGTCTGGAGAAATCCACAAGGACTACTCGCATGTGGATTACAGAATCATTATTCCATTTTCAGACGGGGCACTGAAGTTACACAGCAAATAATCGCTGAAAGCAGTATTCCGATATTGACTTCTTGGATCCCGAACCCGTTTCCCACCTAAACAGTTGGTACCTTGATTTTTCCCTTGTAAGTATAACAGAGGTTTTCTCCTCTGTGTTGTCATCTTTAGAGTGGGGAGAGAAACCTCTCGTTCTGTCCAGTGGTCGTGGTCATAGGGATACGTTACAGAAATGTGGCCAGGACTCCAAGCCTAATATTCTCTTTGGAGGAAGAGAAGCAAGACAGTTCAGCCAAGTCGTCATCTTGCCAAAATTACGCCTAGATAAAATTATGACTCATTTAAGATCTTTATTAATTAATTTGATGAGAACAGCCAGGCTGACGCCATCTATGCAATACAGTAAAGGCGGCTCCTGCTTCAGCCATAAATCAAGAGAGGAATAGGAGCAGGTTTAAAAGTGGCAAAATGCTTTAGACTCTCTCAGTCTTTTGCCAGGGGCTTTGTTTCTAGTCAAAATTGTAATACATTTAACAGTAATTTTATATCCCTTTGACCAGTGTGTGTGTGTGTGTGTGTGTGTGTGCACACGTGCGCGCCCGCACAAAAGATTATATGGAAAATAATGACATTTTATAATTGTACTACTAGGTCAAGATTTAGTATCTTATACTTTTCTGCAACTGAGCAGGAGGGAAAAAAAAGATCAAATGCGTGGCACTAAATTTTGCTTTCCAGTTCCAAATAACGGTTTTAAATCTCAGGTCTTAAACAGCAAGGGATTCAAAAAGAAATTTATATACACAATTAACTACATAACTGATTACCCTTGCCTGAATGTACACTTGATTAGTTTAGTGTTTCTTGAGTACAAGTTTTCAAGCAATAGTGCGTTTGGTGAATTCAAACAGGAATAAATAAGGATAAGAAATTTACTGATGGCTTAATAAAAGCAAGAGTTTGCAAACATCTTCATATAATTCAAAACTATATTCACAGAAGTAATTCTTTTGTACATTTCATGTAAAACATTCCAAGTAATAATGCTGTCAGAATTACTTCTCTTGGGCAAACACTGAAAGTTAGTAGCGCCTCACTAAAACTTGAAGCTGGGGGGAAGCCTTGTGCAGGGTCTAGTACCACCCATTGTCGTTAAAGATGAAGAAACTGGGGCGCCTGGGTGGCTCAGTGGGTTAAAACCTCTGCCTTCAGCTCAGGTCATGATCCCACAGTCCTGGGATCAAGCCCCACATCGGGCTCTCTGCTCAGCAGGGAGCCTGCTTCATCCTCTCTCTCTCTGCCTGCCTCTCTGCCTACTTGTGATCTCTGTCTGTCAAATAAGTAAATAAAAATCTTAAAAATAAAATTTAATTTAAAAAGATGAAGAAACTGACACCTAGGGAGGATTATTGATGCGTTCATGATTATTCCCTTTTTTGCCCATCTTTATAATTTCATCTCTCAATCCTCAGTGCTTTTTATTAAGCATTTTTCTAATTAATTATTGATATAAAGAAGCCCTGTCCCGCAAGTCTCCATCTGAATGTCACTCCCCAAGAAAGCCTCTGCCTCTCCCAATCTCCAATCACAAAACTGGGGTAATCGCAGTCCTACTGATTTTTCACAGCTTTGATCAGGATTTCGTCTTTAATAATGTATGTAAATATGTATTTCCTGTGTCCCTTTCCTAAGAAATCACAAGTTTCTTATCAAGGATCGTGTCCGTCCGTCTTCACTACTGCACTCCTTCCTGGCACTCACAATGCCCCCTAATAACATCGCTATAAATATCTGTCGAATATATGAATAAAAGAATGAGTGAATGAACACGTGAACAAGCAGATGACCATGTGGCAAAATCACATTTGGCTACACAGACCCAAGGAGAATATATAATATATAATTTGTCTTCCGTTGAGTTGTTTAAAATGAGATGGGAAGGGAAGTAAAGAAACCAATTGTGACAGACATCTGAAACTCAGAGTTCAGGATCAGAGGCGAGTACGGACAAAACCATAGCAAGGAAATAAAATGGTGCCAAAGAAACATATACAGGAAAAAAATTTCCTGAATTTCCGCAATAAACAGGAGCGTTTTGCCTTCCAAGCAAGACCCACAGTACTGGGCTCCTAACAGTATCTGCACAGGAACCTTGCATATTCGTTCACTGAAGGAATGAAAGGCTAGTCTTACGTGTGCTTTTCTTCATCCTTCTTTGTTGGCAACTGGGATGGAAAGACTCGGGTGGGGCTGGGCAAGGACAGTCTTACCAGTTTCAAAATGGATTCAAGAGTCTTAAGGGAAACTGTTCTTGAAAATCCTCCATAGTTACTCAGTTGACTAATTGAACAACTAATCAAAATGAACTTAAATGCATGGCTGTATCTACCATAACAAGTGAGGCAAGAAATTAGAACTAGCCTTTCAAAATGAAGTCAAAAGCTTCAAAAGCGGGGCATCTGGGTGGCACAGGCGGTTGGACGCCTGGCTCTCGGTTTCCACTGAAGTCGTGATCTCAGGATTGTGAGTTGGAGCCCCGCTGCAGGCTCTGCGTGGAGTCTGCTTGGGACTCTCTCCCCCTTCCTCTGCTGTCCCCTCACCCCCACCCCTCCCCGCTCTCAAATAAATATAAATAAACTAATCTTTTTAAAAAAATCTTCAAAAGCAAGAAGGAGATCTAAACCAAAAATTAAAGGCTGTGACATTAAACAAAGACAACAAAAACAGGCACTACTTCCATGAATTACAAAAATAAACAAAAGGAAGTGGCATACAATAGTCTATATACACTGTTTAACACACATCTTGCAACTGGAAGAATTAAGTTCCAAAGAGGAAACACATACCAAACGGAGCTTTTAGCATCAAAGCCAAAAGCGGGCTCATTATAACAAGGTTTCCAGATACAAGGATCAAAGAGAGAATTCCCAAAGAAGGAAGGTTTAGGGGACTCCTTATAACACCAAAATGAGTATATCAGAGGAGACATGAAATCAAAAAGATGAAGATGGCCGTGATAACCTAGTGGGGCATGTGATTGGTAGAAAGGAAACATTTTGGCTGGCAATGCTCATGGTACTTGGTATAGTCAAATCAAGAAAGAAGAGGGAAAAGAAAACATAACAGCTGACAAGGAGGCAAAACAAAGCAAAATGTAGGTGAGTAGTCACTATGGCTATATTTGGATTAGTATGATACCTCTAGGGCTTCTGGCTTATATTTAACAAAAACCGCTTGAATAAAGGTCTTGATTCAGAAATGTTACATTCCTTCATGGTTGAAAGTTCATTTGTCTGTGTTCTTTCAAATGCTTTCTAAGCCATCAAGCATTTACTGACACACTAGAGATAGCCAAAAAGATCATCTTCTAGCAATCTAAATCTTACTTTTTCTTAAGATTCAAATTTCAGGGGCACCTGGGTGGCTCGGTGGGTTAAGCCTCTGCCTTCAGCTCAGGTCATGATCCCAGGATTCTGGGCTTGAGCCCTGCATCAGGCTCCCTGCTCAGCGGGAAGCCTGCTTCTCCCTCTCCCTCTGCCTGCCTCTCTGCCTACTTGTGCTCTCTCTCTCTCTCTGTCAAATAAATAAATAAATAAATAAAATCTTTTTAAAAAAGGATTCAAATTTCAAAGCCCCCACTTCTAATACTTTGATTCAGAAAAAGAGTGGTATCTAAAGATAACCCAATGACTTCATTCGGAGAAATTGTTTCAGAATTGTAAATGCTAAGATTGGAACGGTAATGGTTTAGACCAGTGCTTCTCAAGCTATCTGTAAGAAGGGTTTTTCTAATCTGTTGCAGATTGATACTTTTGTAAAATATGCACACAAAAAATACTAGAAAAATAAAATTAAAAACAAAGACATATGAATCTTAAGAGAAACATCAGACAAATTTCAATTAAGGGACATTCTATAAAATATCTGACAAGTTCTCCTCAAAACTGTCAAGGCCATCGAAAACAAGCAAAGTCTGAAAAACCGTCACAGCCCAGAAGAACCCAAGGAGGCATGACAACAAAATGGAAAGTGGCATCCGAGATGGGATTCTGGCACAGAAAAGGACCAAGGAAACAGAAAAAGGTAAAACTAAGGAAATATGAATAAATTATGAACTTCATTAATAATAATGTTATTGGTTCAGTATAATGACAATAACCAAGCCCCCAAATTTTTAAATTATTATATTCAACCAACATAAAATTACTCTGTCAAATCTCTAAGTGCTATAAAAACTTTCTAAATTCTTAGGTGCCTGGAAGGCTCAGTTGGTTAACTGACTGCCTTCAGCTCAGGTCATGATCCTGAACTCCCAGGATCAAGTCCAGTATTGGACTCTCTGCTCAGTGGGGAGTCTGCTTCTCCCTCTGATGCTCCCCCTACCATGCTCTCTCTCCGTATTCTCTCTCTCAAATAAATAAAATCTTTAAAAAAAAAAAGTTCCTAAATTCTTACCCTCAATTTTGGTACTTATCTCATCATGGACTGGCAGTACCCTAAGGACCACACTTTGAGTAGCACTGGTCTAGACCAGAGCTTCCCAGATACCATGATAAAGTTGCCCCTGAGTATACAGCTAATAATAAAAACTAGGATAGTGAATTAATTTTTCCATAAAGCTAATTTAATTTGAAGTAGAAGGCCATCCCATACCCTGAGATTGCCTTCTTTTCACATATTTAAGGTTACACTGTCCACATACTTGTGTGGGCACAGGCAGGTGTTAGTGTGTGCATGAAACAATGGAGAGACTAGGTGGTAGTTGCTTTTGTTTGGATGCTTTTGCCTACAAATCTTTGAAGAGTAGCCTAAATAATAAACATGTTCATCAATTTTCATGAAAGAAGCCTGCCCTTAAAGACATTGCAAGGTTGAGAAAGGCAAGTTTTGTGATTCCAACATGATTCCTTTCATCTTTGTTCTGTGCCTTCCCCAGTGTGTTGGCTGTCCCTTTGTCCCAATTTTCCTCATGGTCCCAAGGTGATTGCCATAGCTCCAGTTGTCCCATGAGGACAATGTTTAAAAAAAAAAAAAAAAAAAAAAAGGGACGCCTGGGTGGCTCAGTTGGTTGGACGACTGCCTTTGGCTCAGGTCATGATCCCGGAGTCCTGGGATCAGGTCCTGCATCGGGCTCCCAGCTCCATGCGGAGTCTGCTTCTTCCTCTGACCTTCTCCTTGCTCATGCTCTATCTCACTGTCTCTCTCTCAAATAAATAAATAAAATCTTAAAAAAAAAAAAAAAAGGCTACTAGTGGTGATTTACCATGAAACTAAAGAAGGTTAAGCTTTAGAACTCTTCATAGTCAGAGGCACTTCCTAAGGCTCTGGGAAGTACCCTTGCAATGTATTCACTTGATCATATATTTTTGTATACTTTTTGAAAACTACAACAATTTTATGACCTTTTTCTTAAAGAGGGCCCCCAAATTGTATAAGCTTCGAGCCTCTCAACTGGGATTCTACCTTAAAGAACACTTTTTTCTTCCTCTGTCTTTCTTTCCTACAGTAAAAAGGACTCTTTCCTGGAACTTCTGGGCTGTATCTCATTGGCTAAAACTAAGGCAAGACTCACTCTTAGAGAAATCACTAGTTAGGGTTGGGGTTACATAATCAGCTTATACTGATCAAGATGCACCTCTTGCTTCAATTACCTTGAAGCCACTGGCTACTAGGTACCAGAACAAAATTGTGACTCTTGAAAACAAGGACAAGGAGCATGAGTAACTTTTTGTTGTTTCTTCAGAGACTTCCCAATCAGAGATCTTTTACATACAACTTCCTTCCCTGAGAAATTATATCTTAAATCTGTGTGGCTCCTTACTCCTTTGGTAGCCCCTGGAAACCTGGAGATTTCCTCAGAAATCACTGCAAGGCCCTCCTCACCCTTCCAGAACATTCTGAAGACAGTGTGTGAGATAGGGACCTACGCCTCTTTTTCTCTTCTCACATCTAGGTTTTGAGAACCAAGCAGGCCAGGCTTGGCCCCACTATACTTTTTTTTTTTCAGGCTTTTGTTCGTTTGTTTGTTTGTTTTTGTTTGTTTGTTAGTATTTTACTTATTTATTTGAGAGAGAGAGAGAGAGATAGCAAGAGAAAGCATGAACAGGGGCAGGGGAAGAGGTAAAGGGAAAAGCAAGCTCCCTGTTGAGCAGGGAACTGGATGTGGGACTCGATCCCAGGACCCTGGGATCATGACCTAAGCCAAAGGCAGATGCTTAACTGTCTGAGCCACCCAGTCGCCTCTTGGTCCCACTAAACCTTTATTCACAGCTAGCCAGTCCCACTCACTTATAGATTTCTAGAACAGAGCCTGTCTCACTATCTTTCAGTTGAGAGACATCTACCCACTAGCTCCGCTGTTTGATGGCAGCTGGGGAATGCACATAATAACTCCCTCGGTCTAGACTCTGTGTGGGTGAAGGGTTTTAGAGCCATTCAACCCTGTTCTATGCTCCACTTTTTCAATGTAAATTAATCAAAACTAAGTAAAATAAAAAATTCAGTCACACTAGCCATATGTCATGTGCTCAATAGCTACATGAGGCTAGTGGCTACTGTAGTGGAAAGCATAGACATAGAACATTTTCATCATTGTAGAAGGTTTTATTGATTCTAGAACACCTACTTTAAAGTTTTTAGATGGTGGGATGACAGGGTGGCTCAACTGGTTGAGCTTCAACTTGATTTCAGCTCAGGTCATGGTCTGGGGCTTGTGGGATTGAGCCCCATGTCAGGCTGCATGCTCAGCGTGGAGTCTGCTTGGGATTCTCTCTCTCCTTCTCCCTCTCTCTCTCCTTCTCCCCTCCCCCCTGCTTGTGTGTGTGCTTTCTCTCTCTCTCTAAATAAATGAATGAAATCTTTTAAAAACAAAATAAAATAAAAAAATAAAATTTCTACGTGGTGGTCTCAGAACTTTTGCTATCTGAAACTTATCATACTTTAAGGACTCAAGAAAAATCTAATAAACTGTTGAACCCACACTTAAAATGTCAAATGTGTTAATTAATTAAATATAATTTTCCCATGAATCTCATTTCATGCATAATAATCATTGCATTCTTAAAGTTGTAAATATGTTACAAGGACAGCTTTAATCAATTGGTTTCAGTGATCACACACCCTATTGTTCCCTTTCTCTGGAGAACCCTGACTAATACAAGCTCCTCTGGTGATTTTTGGGAAGGTACATCCCATGGTCTGTGGTATGGTGTATGTCCAGATCTAGAAGTGAGGGGAGGAACCAGGAACTCCCAGGAACAAGTGTGGTTGATTTGGATGCAGGATAGCAGCAAGGGGAGTGACCCAGATTTCAGTGAGAGACTAGTCAGACCCAAGAAGCAGAACCAAGTGGACCACAGTGAAGTTGGGGGGTTTCAGTTGTGGCTAAGGTAAAATAAGTAACAAAGGGTTCAGGTGTGGCATCCAAGAAAATCTCAGGAGGAGCAAAACATATGTCTGAAACTGATCTGAACTAACTTCAGGCATTAAGTCAACTATTCAGATTTTTGAAAAATCATTACCACAGTGAGAAGCAAGATGGTGGAGGAGTAGGAGTCTGAAATGACATCAGATTCCAGGAGTTCAGCTAGGTAAGTATCAAACCATTACAAACACCTACAAACTCAACAGAAGATAGAAGAGAAGAGCAGCAATTCTAGGAACAGACTATCGACCACTTTCTGGAAGGTAGGATGTGCGGAGAGGTGAATCTGAAGCAACGGGAAGATAGACCATGGGGGAAAGGGCTGGCTCCCAGCAAGTCTGCTTTACTGAGGGACATCACTCCAGAGGCTAAGCAGGGGTGGAGCCCTCGTGGGGACAGTGTGGTCTCGGGTCCCACAGGGTCACAGGAAGATTGGGGGTGTCTGAGTGTGGTTCCCAGGAATTGGAGTGGGGAAGCTGACTACAGAAACAGAGCTGAAAAGTGAGCTTTCAGATCGGGGTTACCTTAAACCGTGACCCAAGGCTAAGTCAAGCCACTGTTCTTCAAGCAGGGATGCCACAAGTGGCAGACCTGGGGAGACTCACCTTCCTCCTCTGGCAGGAACAGTGCGGTAGGAATCTGCTGGGTTTGGAGACTCCAGATAGGGCTGTGCACCAGAGATAGAAATGCTCAGTTACACACTGGGTGAGCTTGGAGTGTGGCCTGAGACCAGAGAGATGAGAGTGATTGACTGCATTTCTCTGAGGGCACACTGAGGAGTGGGGCCCCAAGCTCTTGGCTCCTCCAGGCTGGAGATTGGGAGGCATCATTTCATTCCTGTCCTCCAAAGTGGAATTGAAAGTGTTCAGGTAACAAAAGCTCCAAGAGCGAACCTTAACAGATTACTTAGCTGGACCACTGGTAAGGGCAGTGCAATTCCACCTTTGGCAAAGACATTTGAAAATCACTGCAACAGGCCCTTCCTGCAGAAGATCAGCAAGAACACCCAGCCAAGACCAAGTTCACTGATCAAGGAAAACCATGGAACTCCAGAGCTAGAGGAAAACAACGCATAGAATTCATGGCTTTTACCCCACAATCCTTTAGTCTTGCAAAGTTAATTATTTTATTTTATTTTTTCTTATTCTATCCTTTTAACTTTTCCTCTTTCTTCTTTTAACGTTTTTAAACTAGTTTATCTTAACAATATCTTCCTTTAAAAAAATATTTTAAAACTTTCATCATTATAGTCATATTTCATCCCTTCATTGTATTTAACCTTATTTTTTTTATACATATACTTTTTCTTTTCTAAAAAATTTTAGGTTACAATTCTTCTAATAGATCAAAATTTACCCTCATCTAGCACATGCCTTTGTTCTAGTTTCCAACCTGAGCACATTCCCTCCTCTTTTTATTTTCTTTTTCCAACCAATGTATCAATTCCTTTTTTAGACTTTTAAAAAATTTTTTATCTAACCAGTCATATTCCATCCCTTCATTGTGTTTACCCTTAGTTTTGTATATACATGTTTTTCTTTCTTTAAAATTTTGGGAGGTAGTTTCTTCTAAGAGAACTAAATACACCCCAAATCAAGTGGGTAGCTCTGTTCTATAAAAAATTCTTTATTTTTTATTTTTATTACTTTTTCCTCTTTCTTCTACCCCCAGTTTTGGATCTCTTCTGATTTGGTTCGTGTACACTTTTCTGCGGCCATTGCCACCCTTTTAATATTTGATTCTCTCATTCATATATTCGTATTTGGATAAAATGAAAAAGTTGAAAATTGATAATATGTCAGAACTAAAGTTCAGAACGAGGATTCTCGAGGCACTAGCTGGGATCAAAAAGAGCATGAAGATATTAGAGAAGCTCTTTCCAGATAAATAAAATACCGTTCTGGACAAATGAACTAAAATCTAACTAAGTTGAAATAAAAAAGCTATTAATGAGGTGCAATCAAAAATGGAGGTGCTTACTTCTAGGATAAATGAGGCAGAAGAGAGAATAAGTGATATAGAAGACCAAATGATGGAGAATAAAGAAGCTGAGCAAAAGGGAGACAAACAACTATGGACCATGAAGGGAGAATTCCAGAGATAAGTGATACCATAAGACAAAACAATATTAGAATAATTGGGATTCCAGAAGAAGAAGAAAGAGAGAGGAGGGCAGAAGGTATATTGGAGCAGATTATAGTAAAGAATTTCTGTAATACAGCAAAGGGAACAAGCATCAAAATCCAGGAGGCACAGAGAACTCCCCTCAAAATCAATAAAAATAGGTCCACTCCCTGTCATCTAGTAGTAAAACTTATAAGTCTTAGTGACAAAGAGAAAATCCTGAAAGCAGCTCAGGATTACAGACAAGAAGTCTGTAACATACAATGGTAGAAATATTAGATGGCAGCAGACTTACCCACAGAGACCTGGCAAGCCAGAAAAAACTGGCATGATATATTCAGAGCACTAAATCAGAAAAATATGCAGCTAAGAATACTGTATCCACCTAGGCTATCATTGAAAATAGAAGGAGAGATAAAAAAGCTTCCAGGACAGACAAAAACTACAAGAATTTGTAATCACCAAACCAGCCCTACAGGAAATCTTGAAAGAGGTCCTCTAAGCAAAGAGAGAGCCTAAAAGTAGTAGATCAGAAAGGAACAGAGACAGTATACAGTAACAGTCACCTTACAGGCAATACAACAGCACTAAATTCATATCTTTCAATAGTTACCCTAAATGTAAATGGGCTAAATGTCCCAACCAAAAGACACAGGGAATCAGAATGGATAAAAAACCCATCAATATGCGGTCTACAAGAAACTCATTGTAGACCCAAAGACACCTCCAGATTTAAAGTGAGGAGGTGGAAAACAATTGGCCATACCAGTGGACATCAAAAGAAAGCTGGGATGGCAATTCTTATATCAGATAAATAAGATTTTAAGCCAAAGACTATAATAAGAGATGAGGAAGGGCACTATAGCATACTCAAAGGGTCTGTCCAGAAAGAAGATCTAATAGTATTCAATATCCATGCCCCTAACATGGGAGCAGCCAACTATATAAGCCAATTAATAACAAAATCAAAGAAACACATTGACAGTGATACAATAATAGTAAGGGAATTTAACACCCACCTCACTGAAATGGACAGATCATCCAAGCAAAAGATCAACAAGGAAATAATGGCCTTAAATGACATACTGGACCAGATGAACATCGCAGATATATTCAGAACATTCCATCCCAAAGCAACTGAATACACATTCCTCTCTACTGCACATGGAACATTCTCCAGAATAGATCACATCCTGGGTCACAAATCAGATCTCGACTGGTACCAAAATATTGGGATCAATTCCCTCTCTCTTTTCAGACCACAAAGTTCTGAAACTAAAACTCAGTCACAAGAGGAAAGTTGGAAAAAACTCAAATATATGGAGGCTAAAGAGCATCCTACTAAGGAATGAATGGGTTAATCAGGAAATTGAAGAAGAATTGAAAAAAATTAATGGAAACAAATGAAAATGAAAACGCAATTGTTCAAAATCTGTGGACACAGCAAAGGTGGTCCTGAGAGGAAAGTATACAGTGATACAAGCCCTTCTCAAGAAACAAGAAAGATCTCAAGTACACAACATAACTCTAAACCTAAAGGAGCTGGATAAAGAAGAGCAAAGAAAGCCTAAACCTAGCAGGAGAAGAGACATAATAAAGATCAGAGCAGAAATCAATGAAATAGAAACCAAAAGAACAGTACAACAGATCAATGAAACTAGGAGCTGATTCATTAAAAGAATTAGTAAAATGATAAACCCCTGGCCAGACTTATCAAAAAGAAAAGAGAAAGGACCCAAATAAATAAAATCATGAATGAAAGAGGAGAGATCACAACCAACATCAAAGAAATATAAACATTATAAGAACACATTTTGAGCAAGTATATGTCAACAAACTTGACAATATGGAAGATATGGAGGCATTCCTAGAGATGTATAAACTACCCAAACTGAACCAGAAATAAATAGAAAACCTAGACAGACACATAACCAGTAAGGAGATTGGAGCAGTCATCAAAAATCTCCCAAAAAACAAAAGCCCAGGTCCAGAGAGCTTCCCAGGGGAATTCTAGCAAACATTTAAAGAAGAATTAATACCTATTCTCCTGCAACTGTTCCTAGAAATAGAAATGGAAGGAAAACTTGCAAACTCATTTTATGAGGCCAGCATTACCTTGATCCCCTAACCAGACAAATACCCTGCCAAAAAAGAGAATTAAAGATCAATATTCTTGATGAACACAGATGCAAAAATTCTCACCAAACTACTAGTCAATACTATCCAACAGTACATTAAAAGGATTATTCACCATGACCAAGTGGGATTTATTCCAGGGCTGCAAAGGTGGTTCAACATCTGCAAATCAGTCAATGTGATACAATACATTAACAAAAGAAAGAACAAGAACCATATGATACTCTCAATAGATGCTGAAAAAGCATTTGACAAAGCACAGCATCCTTTCTTGATCAGAACTCCTCAAAGTGCAGGGATAGAGGGTACATACCTCAATATTATCAAAGCCATCTATGAAAAATCCACCACAAATATCATTCTCAATGGAGAAAAACTGAAAGCTTTTCCGCTAATGTCAGAAACACGGCAGGGATGTCCATTATCACTATTGCTATTCAACATAGTACTAGAAGTCCTAGCCTCAGCAATCAGACAACAAAAGGAAATTAAAGGCATCCAAATCTGCAAAGAAGAAGACAAACTATCACTCTTCACAGATGATATGATACTATATGTGGAAAACCCAAAAGACTCCACTCCAAAACTGCTAGAACTGGTACAGGAATTCAGTGAAGTGTCAGGATATAAAATCAATGCACAGAAATCAGTTGCATTTCTCTACACCAACAACAAGACAGAAGAAAGAGAAATTAAGGAGACAATCCCATTTACAATTGCATCCAAAACTATAAGATACCTAGGAATAAACCTAACCAAAGAGGCAAAGAATCTGTACTCAGAAAACTATAAAGTACTCATGAAAGATATTGAGGAAGAGGCAAAGAAATGGAAAAATGGTCTATTCTCATGGACTAGAAGAAGAAATATGTTGGTAATGTCTATGCTACCTAAAGCAATCTACACATTTAATGCAATCACTATCAAAATACCATCAATGTTTTCAAAGATATGGAACAAACAATTATAAAATTTAAATGAAATCAGAAAAGACCCTGAATAGCCAGAGGAATGTTGAAAAAGAAAGCCAAAGTTGGTGGCATCATAATTCCAGACTTCAAGCTCTATTACAAAGCTGTCATCAAGACAGTATGGTACTGGCACAAAAACAGACACATAGATCAATGGAACAGAATAGAGAGCCCAGATATAGACCCTCAACTCTATGCTCAACTAATCTTCAACAAAGCAGGAAAGAATGTCCAATGGAAAAAAGTCTCTTCAACAAATGGTGTTGGGAAAATTGGACAGCCACATGCAGAAGAATGAAACTGGACCATTTCCTTACATCACACACAAATATAGACTCAAATTGATGAAAGACCTCAATGTGAGACCTGGAATCCATCAAAATCCTTGAGGAGAGCACAGGCAGCAACCTCTTCAACCTCAGCCACAGCAACTTCTTCCTAGAAACATCGCCAGAGGCAAGGGAAGCAAGGACAAAAATGAACTATTGGGACTTCATCAAGATCAAAAGCTTTTGCACAGCAAAGGAAACAGTCAACAAAACCAAAGACAATTGACAGAATGGGAGAAGATATTTACAAATGACATATGAGATAAAGGGCTAGTGTCCAAAATCTATAAAGAATTTCTTAAACTCAACACCCAAAGAACAAATAATCCAATCAAGAAATGGGCAGAGGCTATGAACAGACATTTCTGCAAAGAAGACATTCAAATGGCCAACAGACACATGAAAAAGTGCTCCACATCACTTGGCATCAGGGAAATACAGATCAAAACCACAATGAGATACCACCTCACACCAGTAAGAATGGCTAAAATTAACAAGTCAGGAAAAGACAGGTGCTGGAGAGGATGCAGAGAAAGGGGAACCCTCTTACACTGTTGAGTGGGAATGCAAGCTGGTGCAGCCACTCTGGAAAACAGCATGGAGGTTCATCAAAAAGTTAAGAATAGAGCTACCCTACAACCCAGCAATTGCACTTCAGGGTATTTGCCCTAAGATAAAAATGTAGTGATCTGAAGTGGCACATGCACCTGAATATTTAGAGCAGCAACGTCCACAATAGCCCAACTATGGAAAGAACTTAGATGTCAATCAACATTTGAATGGATAAAGAAGATGTGGTATATACATACAATGGAATTCTATGCATCCATCATTAGAAATGAAATCTTGCCATTAGCAACGACATGGAAGGAACTAGAGGGTATTAGGCTGAGCGAAATAAATCAATCAGAGAAAGCCAGTATTTTATTGGAGGAATTTGAGAGGCAGAGTGGGGTGTTGGGGGATAGGAAGGAAAAAATGAAACAAGGTGGGATCAGGAGGGAGACAAACCATAAGAGACTCAATCTCACAAAATAAACTGAGGGTTGTTGGGGGGAGGAGGCGTGTGGAGAGGGTGGTTGGATTATGGACATTGGGGAGGGTATGTGATATGATGAGTGCGCTGAAGTGTGTAAGCCTGATGATTCAAAGATCTTTACCCCATAATACATTATATGTTAACAAAAATAATTTTAAAAAAAACAAAAAAACATTACCACAGTTTTATTATATTTGACTTTAGTTTGAAATTATGTGAATGAATATTTTGATTTCTAAAAATCTTAACAGTAAACCATGTTTGTTTAAAAATATTTCTATTGCATACTACTTGGACAGAACTAATCTTTTTCTTATCCATTTATTTACTTATCTATTTATTTATTTTTAATTTATTTATTTCATTTAAATTCAGTTAATTAACATATAGTGTATTATTAGTTTCAGAGATAAAATTTAGTGATCCATCAGTCTGATATAACACCCACTGCTCATGACATCAAGTACTGTCCTTAATGCCCATCACCCAGTTATCCCATCCCGTCACCCACCTCCCCTCCAGCAACTCTATTTGTTCCCTATAGGTAGGAGTCCTTTATGGTATGTCTCCCTTTCTGATTTTGTCTTATTTTATTTTTCCTTCCCTTCCCCTATAATCCTCTGTTTTGTTTCTTAAATTTAAGTATGAGTGAAATCATATGATAATTGTATTCCTCTGATTGACTTATTTTGCATAGCATAATATACTCTAGTTCCATTTATATCACTACAAATGGTATGATTTCGGTTTTTGATGACTGAGTAATATTCCGTTGTATATATACATCACATCTTCTTTACTCATTCATTTGTCAATGGTCATCTGGGCTCTTTCTATAGTTTGACTATTGTGGACATTGTTGCTCTAAATATTGGAGTGCAGGTGCCCCTTCAGATCACTGTTTATATCCTTTGGGTAAATACTTAGTAGTGCAATTGCTGGTTTATAGGGTAGTTCTAGTTTTAACCTTTTGACGAAACTCCATAGTGTTTCCCAGACTGCTGAACCAGCTTCCATTCCCGTTAGCAGTGTAAGAATTATCCAGATTTTTATTTTTATATTTTAAAAGATTTTTATTTATTTATTTGACAGAGAGATTGAGAGAGAGAGCGAGCGAGAGAGAGAGAGACAGTACAAGCAGGGGAGAAGCAGGCAGAGGAACAGGAGAAACAGCCTCCCCACTAAGCAGGGAGCCTAATGCAGGACTCGATCCCAGGACTCTGAGATCATGAC
Organism: Mustela nivalis; assembly: GCF_964662115.1. Lineage (NCBI taxonomy): Eukaryota > Metazoa > Chordata > Mammalia > Carnivora > Mustelidae > Mustela > Mustela nivalis. The sequence continues at coordinate 44,040,627 of NC_139025.1, forward strand.
CTGAGCTGAAGGCAGGTGCTTAACTGACTGAGCCACCCAGGCGCCAGAATCATCTAGATTTTTAATGCTGAAAATAAAATATCAACATTTTTAGAAGACTGAATTACATACAATTGGCTCAATTGCTAAAACCTCAAATTTTCACTCTTGATGATTCTTCAGACATTCTTGAGATAAATCAATGATGTATTATTTAGCATATTTTAACTCACATTCAAAAGCTGCAACAGTGAATCAATCATGTTCAAATTCTATTGTAACCAAAGAAAGAATGAGGAGTCCATTTATCCTCTCTTCTAATCCTATATATTCAAACTTCATTTTTTGAGTGTGAAATTCTACAGTCTTAGCATCTGATGGAGTCCTAAAAATAGTTTTCTATGTCTGCATAATGGACCACCCCAAAACCTAGAGGCTTGAAACAGTAATTATCAGTTGGCTGGCCCTGGGACACCTTGGTTCTCGTCCACATGGCCAGCTTCAACATTCTCAGCATGGTGGCTAGGTTCCAAGATGGAGCAATTCAGAGGGCAGAAGTGGAAGCTTGCAGAATTTTTGAGTCCTAGGAGCAAATTGTCTTGTACAAAGCACGTTATAGGCCACCCCAGATTTAGGGTTGGAAGCAGAATTCCCAAGATGCTTCTCATGATCTCTGCTCCCCCAGCCCCCCATTGCTCCCATGGTGATGTTACATAGAAAGGGGATTTGTTACAAGGCAAATGGATGTGCGATATAATTAAGATCAGTAACCAATTGACCTGAAGATAGAGCTATTATCTAGGTGGGCCTGACCTAATTACATAAACCCTTTAAAATCAGAGATTTTTTTTGGTCTGAGTGACAGCAGAAGGGCAAGTCAGAGAGTTCAGAAGAACAATTCAATGAAGGGGAGGTTCTCCATTGTTGAGATGGTGGGGACACCAGTCAAGGATCAGAAGGTGGCATCTAGGAACAAAAAGTGGTCCCAGAATTGTAGCTGGTAAAACAGAGGCATGTGAGTCCCCCAGTCAGAAGGAAGAAAATTCTGCCAACAACTTACAGGAGTCTAAAAATGGATCTTTCCCTAGCCAAACTTCTACATGAGGATACATGGGGCCGATGCCTTGATTTCAGCCTGGTGAGACTCGGAGCCGGGCCCCAGCTAAAATGCGTTGAACTATTGACACAAGGAATCTGTTGGACAACAAATGCGTGTTGCTTTAATCTGCAGTTTGTGGTAATTTGTTACACAGCAAGAGAAAACTAATACTTAGGGTTCAGACTTTGCCTCCTGATGAGAGCAGTAGCAAAGGTTACTGCAGAGGGCTGTGGGATGGGGCTGCTGCTGGTTGAAAATACAGGGTCCACATCAAGCCAAATAATAGCTAGAATTATCTGGTATAAAAACCAACACCTACTGCTATCCTCAGCCACCCACAGTTGTGACTTTGGGTCTTCTAATTGAGTAAAAATAAGTAGTAAGAAAAGAAACCAAGTTATCCATTATCACGCTGATTTGGCAAAGATTGCATAAAACACAACACATTTTGAACATTATTTTTTCTTTTTTTGAAGATTGGCTTTATTTATTTATTTATTTGACAGAGAGAGAGACACACAGCAAGAGAGGGAACACAAGCAGAGGGAGTGGGAGAAGGAGAAGCAGGCTTCTTGCAGAGCAGGGAGCCCCATGCGGGGCTTGATCCCGGGATCCTGGGATCATGACCTGAGCTGAAGGCAGACACTTAACAACTGAGCCACCGAGGCGTCCCTTGAACATTCTTTTTGTTAGTGAGCCAGCTTTAAAAATTTTTCACCTAAAATCTTCAGTCCATGAGTGTGCCAAGCAGTGATAAGGGATCCAAAGAAGACTAAAGTGTAAGAAAGCTTGCCTTGTGCATGTCTGTAAGATAATCACAGGGCAAAGGTCTCTTGTGGCATCATCAATTGTCAGATTTAAATGTCAACTCACTACTGAGGGTCCTTAAAGTCAGAGGCTTTGCCAAACTAATAGCTAAGATATCTCACAAGGGCCTGGTATTCATTCACAGAGAGGTTATGTATGCATTAAAGGCAATTAGAGACACAAATCATCACTACTATGTTCATTCTCCCAGAGATCGCAAAGGGTATTCATGTATCAAAATCTAAAAATGTACCCTGCCACCAAATGCATAAGGTCAATAGCCAATTCATCAAAATTAGAATTTAAAAAAATGGAAAGATCTATTTATCCCTAAAATACACAGAAGATTGGCCTTAGGGAAGGGGATTGTGGTAAGAAAAATGACTGGCATGCATTGAGTGTTTGCTGAGTTCTAAGCACTGTGGTAAGCACTTCATGTCGTTCTAACCTTATTATAGGCATACTTTGTTTTATTGTGTTTTACTTTTTTGCACTTGACAGATACTTCATTCTGGGAGATTTCTAGCACCCCCGCACCGAGCAAGTTACCAGCATCATTTTTCCAACCGCATTTCCTCACTATGTGTCTCTATGTCACACCTGGTAATTTTTTTTTTTTAATTTAAAACCTTCTTTTTTTTTTCTTTTTTAAAGATTTTGTTTATTTATTTGACGGAAAGAGACACAGTGAGAGAGTGAACATAAGCAGAGAGAGTAGGAGAGGGAGAAGTCTTTCTGCTGAGCAGAGAGTTGCGGGGCTCGATCCCAGGACCCTGGGATCATGACCTGAGCTGAAGGCAGTCGCTTAATGACGGAGCCACCCAGGTGCCTCACACCTGGTTATTTTCATAATATTTCAAACTTTTCCATTATTATATTTGTTACACTGATCTGCGATCAGTGATTATGACTCACCGGAAGCTCAGGTAATTGTTAGTGGTTTGTTTTGTTTTTTTAGCAGTAAAGTATTTTAAAATTAAGGTATTATATTGTCTTTCTTGATATACTATTGCACACTTAATAGACCACAGTATAATGTAAACATAACTTTTATATGGCCTGGGAAATCAAAACATTTATTTCAGTCTCTTTGTTGCAACATTTGCTTTATTGTGGTGGTCTGCAATGGAGCCTGCAATATTTCCAAGGAATGCCAGTACCACAGGCTTTGTTTTAGTCCATTCTGGGACTAAACAGAAATTTCGTTCTCACTATAGAAGTCTGAGATGAAGTTTCCAGCAAAGTCAAGTCCTGCGGTGAGCCCCTGTGTGGGTTGCCGACTGCTGACCTCTAGTTGTAGCCTCGCAAGGCAGAGAGCAGAGATCATTAGCTCTCCAGAGACCCTTTTTTTTAGTATTTGTGCTGCCGAAGCGAGCACTCTCCAGAGACCCTTACAAGGGTGCAAATCCCATTCATGGAGGCTCTACTCTCATGACCTCATCTACTCCTAATAACCTCCTAATGGCCTCATTTCCAATACCATGGCATTACAGGGTAAGGTTTCAATATAGGAATTTGGCAGGGATGCAAACATTCAGTTCACAACAGCTACCCTAAATTATAGGAATCGTGGTTCCCAGTTAACTGATGAGAACGGGAGCAAAACACCTGGAGTAAATCACTCTTGGCCCGTGATAGTTCTGTAGGTCCCAAACGAGTAAGTGCAGGAAAGATTCTGCGGTCTATTAAAAACAAAGGGCCTCAGAAGAGAATGGAAGTGACACCTCCATTGGAAGTAAAAAGATAAACTCCGAGAAGGGAGAAAACAGACAAATCAAGAATTTCACAACTGGGATTCATGGACATCTGGGGCAGAGATCATTTACTTGATCATGAAAGAAAAGGACAGTCCCTGGGACACCAGCAAGAGCATCAGAGGTCACGGTGAGATGAGTGAAATGATTTTTCAGGCATCCTAAACTAGTGGGCAGATTTGCACGATGTCTAAATTTCAACAGCATGCAGAATGGAGAGAGAAATAAAGGGTTGAATTTACATTTTATGTCAATTACATATATTGCTTTTAAACTGCTCCGTCATAAAGATTGCATTCCAGATTTCACTTCCCTTTTGAATTCAGAGAGAGGAGGGATTATAACTAACTCCATCATATCGTGTAAGATTATTTAAAGGAAACAACTGGGGCAAATTTGTGCTGATACGGGCAAATACAAGAAGTTCTTCCCATCTGTAATTCCCAGGGAAGAGCTTAGGGACTCTGCTGACACCGCACTCTGTTATGGTTGCGGCAACAACCTACTCTCAGGAGATGGCCGGAAAGTTCAAAAGGTCGTATGAGGGATGACCACTGTTACTAACAAAGATGAGTAAGAGAATTTGGAGTAGAGATCTATTGGACTTTTATCATCTGAGGTAAGTTCAATTATGTCAGCTGAACCAGACAGAGCTCACGATAAGCCCAACAGCTGAGACTGGCTCAATTTATTTATATAAATATTTAACAGAAGAGGTCACAAAGTGTTTTGCCGGTATATTCTGCTAGTTACTACAAGCTTCTGAAATTAATCATTTAATAAATAAATGCTCTTGTTCATTCAGTTCTCTTGAAGAGATTGCACTGAATGTTTGTTACAACTTGTCCTCAAAATTATCTGGGGGACTCCTGGGAGGCTCAGTGGGTTAAGTAAGCCTCTGCCTTTGGCTCAGGTCATGATCTCAGGGTCCTGGGATCAAGACCCTCATCGGGCTCTCTGCTCAGCAGGGAGCCTGCTTCCCTCCCACCTCTCTGTCTGCCTCTCCCTGCCTGCCTCTCTGCATACTTGTGATCTCTGTCTGTCAAATAAATAAATAAGATCTTAAAAAAAAATTATCTGGGACCTGTTGTTTTCTTTCTGAGGATCTCATTAAAAATAAAAACTTCCACATGTTTAAGAAAATCCTCGGGTTGTTTTTGTCTTTTTTTTTTTAAATATGCACATAGGCATTTGTTTTCATTTGTTTTATAATTTATTGTCATGAACTTTTTTCCTTAATTTCCATCTAATCTCTACTGTTTCTTGGCTTGTGTCCCAGTTCTTATTCCCAAAATGGTGTTTCTGTGCCACTCTTTCTCTTTTTTAAAACTAAACTTAGAGATATATTAACTCTATTAGTCATTTCAAAATTTTACACTTTTTTATCCTTTTCTACCTTTGTTATCTATTTCTTTAATTCCTTCTCTATTCTGGATTATTTCCATACTTCACTACTCCTGGGTTTACTATATTGTTAATTTTATAAGTTTTCAAATAGCTGCTTAGCTTATAAGTTTTTGGTCTTTGGACTTTTCTAAATTGTCAGTTTAAAACTACACATTTCCCTCTATTCATTGCTGTATCTGAGTCTCCAAAATTGTTATATGTAGCATTTGTTTGTATCTTTCAGTTCTAGATATTTTAAGTTTCCCATTATGATTTCTTCTTTGACTCGTGAATTATTTAGAAGTACACTTTAAAATTCGCTAGCATACAGGATTTTCATGGTCATCTCTTTACAAATTGATCTGAATTTCAATTGCATTGTGGCCAGAAATTGTGGTTCCGATTCTTTAAGATCTATTGATACTTGAACTGTGGACTATTAAGTAATTGAATTTCATAAGGTTCAGCGTGGCATGAAAAGAATGTCCATTCTCCAACTGTTTTATGAGGCCCTATATATGTGCCTATTAGATTGAGCTTATTAGGGGGCATCTGGGTGGCTCAGTGGGTTAAGCCTCTGCCTTCAGCTCAGGTCATGATCTCAGGGTCCTGGGATAAAGACTCACATTGGGCTCTCTGCTCAGTAGGGAGCCTGCTTCCTGCCCCTGCCCCTGCCCCCCCACCCCCGCCTGCTTGTGATCTGTCTCTCTGTGAAGTAAATAAATAAATAATCTTTTTAAAAAAAAAAAGATTGAGCTTGTTAACTGTCTTATTCAAAACTTATGTTTGCTGATATTTTCATCTACCAGATCTGTTTATTGCTGGGTAAGTGAGCTAAGTTTCCCACTATAACAGGAGATTAAGTGGCCTCTTTTTGTATTACTATCAATTTCTGATTCATATATTGCAAACCTATATAACTAAGTGCATTTAAATTTAGAATTGCTATAAACATCCTTCTAATTGACTTGTGCATGTGTGTAATATATATTATATACACACATTCATACATATGTGTGCATATACATCTTCATACCCATACATAGACTTGTGATAGGCAGCTTCCAAGATAGTCCTTATGATCCCTACCTTCTGGTATTCACACCCTTGAGTAGTCCTTTGCTCCACTGTACCAGGGTTAATCTACATGACCAATAACATATAGGAGAAGTATCATATGTCTCTTCTAAAATTATATTGTGATTTCCATTTTGGATGCTTTCTTGTTCTCTCTCTCTCTCTCTCATCACATTCTCCAGGTGAGCATGCTGCCATGTCTTAGCAGCCCTGTGGAGAGACCCATGTGGTAGGGAACTGAAGCCTCCAGGAACGGAGACCAGCCAGCAATCATGACTGTGAGCTTGGGAGGAGATTCTCTAGCCCCACTCAAGCCTTGAGACAGCTGCAGCCTCATGAGAGACCCTGATCCAGATCCTCCCAGGTAAGCCTTTCCTGGATTTCTAATCTCATCTTTATTATTAATATTTTTCAAAGATTTTCTTTATTTATTTGTCAGAGAGAGAGAGAGAGAGAAAGCACAAGCAGGGGGGTTAGCAGGTAGAGGGAGAGGAAGAAGCAGGCTCCTGGAGGAGCCTGACGTGGGACTCGATCCCAGGACCCTAGAATCCTGACCTGAGCTGAAGGTAGACACTTAACAGACTAAGCCACCCTGACGTCCTCTAAACTCATCTTTAAACAGGGAAATACTACAACTCCAAACAACCACCATACAGAATTATTACAGGTTGACAGAACTTGTCAACCACTTTCAAATTTGAACAGAAATGATGGTGAACACTGACAGCTTTGGACCTCAGGCAAGATACAGGTATTTCTGAGAAAAAGTGACAGTTCCAAAGAGTCTTTGATTAGAGCACCAAGGTGGAGGGGACATGGGGAGTCCATGAGAGAAGCAGTAGGTGGTCCTAGGGAGACACCATTCTATACTGTAAAGTGGCAGAAGGGTAGCTGAAGGAGAGACCCTGGTAGCAATAAATTTGTTATAATTTCTATAATCTGGCCTGGTAGCTGAGAGACAGCACAGATTTTCCAGAGGTAGTTTAAGGGATTTACTATACACCCTACTAACCTCTTAAGTATCAAATACAAAGAGTATATGATCACTTAGGAAAGAGGAAGTAGTAGTAGTTATAGGAAGCTAAAAAGTTCCCAATGTCACTGTTCACCACCTGCCTCGACTAGGTTCCCCCTGTTGAGATCAGAAATAAACCATCTAGGCCCTATGCATATATACTGGAGGAAGAAAGTAAGTAAGTAAGTAAGCAAATAAATAAATAAAGTTGACCTATAGATAAAAACATATACATAAGAGGAATTATCCAAAGAAACAGAGGAACAGTTCAAAAAACAATAAAGGTAAAAAGCAAGCCAGCAGAACTCGAAAGAAAAAACACTGGAATAGAAATAGAAAACCATGACTCAAAAAATAGTGCATGAGAAATGAGAGTGGAAATAACACAATCAAAAACATAGTAAAGACATAATTGACAGGGTTTTTTAAAGCCCCAGAAAAGGATGGAAAGGGGCAATGATATAAAAAATATTAGAGATAATAGACACAGAAGTCATAGTAGATTTAACAGACACATGATTGATATTTCTGAAGAATAGAACCAAATGAGTTTTAATTTTTTCCTCAAAAAAACAAGAGGAGAAAACTAGTTCAGAAATAAGATTTGAGTCTTCAGACAAAAAGCCATACCATAACCCAGGAAAAACTGAGATAGAATGCCCAAAGTCAAAATATGTCCCTAATGAAGGAAAAAAGACCAATATAGAGAAAAGCAAAAGTGACATACAAAGCAAAAGAGAAAAAGTTACACACAAGAGAGAAAAATATGGTGACCCTGAGATTTCACCACCAAAATTATCTATGCCTACAGAGTTCTACAGCAAAGTGTGACCTAGGAATTTATGCTCAGCAAGTTTGCTCTTCATCTAAAGGCAAAAGATAAACTCTCTCCAGCATGAGAGAACCCAAACAAAACTATACCTAGGAGCAATTCTTGAAAAAGAAACAAAACTTTGAGGACAAAATCCAGCCATCTATGGGACGGTAGAATCAAAACCATTCGGAAATGAGGGGACCTTGGTGAAATGTCTGGTGGTGAGGAGAAACTCTGGTGACAGATGACCAGAGCTTGAATCACCTCTCTGTGTGACCTGGGACAGGTTAGTACTCTCTGTACCTAAGTCTCCTCATCGTTAATTGAGAATAATAGTCCAACCTAAGACCTAAAATTTTCTAAGGCTTCATTATGTGTGCAATGCACTTAGCACAGTGCCTTACAGAAAAGAGCCATGAACTATGTGTGTATAAGCTAGTATTCCATTTTAAGAAATAAGGCTACACAACCATAAGGCTGTTGCCACAAATCAGAATGTTGGGTACCTACAGAATTTCTGGGAAGGCTGCATAGACAACATTAACAGCTTTACAGTCAAACACCCAAAAATCATACAAGGCTGGTTTGGTGAGGACAAGCCTGTGGCTGCTGCCAAGCACCAGAAGCTGTAACTCACGACCCCAACACCCTTGGCACCGGACAGTGAAGGCCAGCACTAGCACTGCCCCTGGTGCTTTTGAAACTTGATCTTGCTGTAATAGCCACGGGAAAGTGCATCTGATCACTAAGCCTTGTGAAAATTAATAAAAGCAAAGCTGTGATAGAATGGATTTGGGGGACGCCTGGGTGGCTCAGTTGGTTGGGCGGCTACCTTCAGATCAGGTCATGATCCCAGCATCCCAGAATCGAGTCCCGCATTGGGCTCCTCGCTTGGCAGGGAGCCTGCTTCTCCCTCTGGCTCTGCCTGCCATTCTGTCTGCCTGTGGTCGCTCGCTCTTTCTCTCTCTCTCTCTCTCTCTGACAAATAATAAGTAAAATAATAATAATAATAATAATAATAATAAAAAATAATAATAAAATAATGGATTTGGGAAGCCAGCAGGGGGAGCTTTCACACTCAATGCTGGTCAATCCAAATCTAACTGGAAGAGGTGCACCTTTACTATCCCAACAGGAAGAAGAGAGTTTTCTTCCTCACCCTGGCAACAGCCCAGCCAATGAGAGACGGCCACAGCCCAGCCAATGAGAAGCCATTATACATAGAACTCCTAGTTTATCTCAAAAGATTTTTTTGAAGCAGGCCTCGCAACTATCCATCCTTTCCTCCATAAAAGACCTTCTCTCCTTTGTTCTGTGGAATTGTTCAGCCCACTTATCCCAGGTGCCATACTCTGCTATTCCTAGCTAAACCCACCTTTGTTATATATATTAAAAAAAAAAAAAAAAAAAAAAAAAAAAACCTGACAGTTTTATTTTCAAGGTTAAAAGGTTATTTTCCAGATGGCATCAGTAACATGTCCACATCCAAGGTGCAAGAGAAAATGGAAGGGAAATATCTGCACTTGGAACTTTGCAGTGGCAGGTGGGCTCTGCCTTCTACCCGGTTTCCCAAAGAGAATTTCCCAAACACAGTCAGAGGATTTAGATGCTGGGCGACCCGAAAGACTGACGCATCTCCTGTATAGTAAAATAAGACGCTAGAACTTAAGGAGACGAAGAGCACATATAGGATACACAGAACGCCTGCGTGCAAATGCTCTGCCACTGTAGCCAAGTTAATTAAGCTTTAGGAGGCTCCATTTCATTTGTAAATGGAGATAGTAATAGCACCACTCTCAGTGCTGTCGCAAAGATTAAATGATTTAATTCATTAAATGAGTTAATTCAAGTGCTCAGTAAATGTGAGATATTAAAGTAATTCTTCTTCCTCTTCTTACATTCCACTCCTTCAATGCCTAATAGCAACATATACCTTTTTTGCACATACTTATAGTCCCCAAAATGTTCTTTCTTTAACAAAATTAAAGTATACTCATGCAAACAAAACTATATTCAGCCCTTCTTTAAAGTCTCAAAGCTGGGGTACCAGGGTGGTTCAGTCAGTTGAGTATCCAACTCTTGGTTTCAGCTCAGCTCATGATCTGGGAGTCCTGGGATCCAGCCGCGCATTGGGTTCCCCCCTCAGTGCAGAGTCAGCTTGTCCTTCTCCTTCTGCTCCTCCCCTTCTGCTCCTCCCCTCAGAGGGCTCTCTGCCTCTCTCAAATACATAAGTGAAATCTTTTTGTAAAAGAAAAGTCTCAAAGCCTAAGCAGTTGCTAGATCCAGCTTTAAGTCTGGGATATCAGGGAATATCTATTTCTCTTTTGTTCCATCACAGTCTTTATTGACGGTCTGTATTATGCAATTTAAAATTTAAAGTTAATGACCACCAATATGCCCCATAAGTAACTGCGGGGGGAAAGGATAGAAGAAAGGAAAATTGAAGTACATTAGCATATGCATGACACAACAGAGGAGAAAACATGTGTTGCTGAAATTGTTCTTCCCTTTGCAATGGCGTATAAATACCGTAGTTGGTATTTATGATTTATTTCTCATGTTTCCTTGGCATTCTACAAGCATCTCAGCAGATGGGGATTTTTCACGTGATGAAGTGAGCCTGACCTTAATTTCTGTGGGGTCTGAGTCTCTTGTGGTCCAGTTTGTATCGAGTGACTGTAGTGTTGCACTGACTTGTACCATTGGCAGTGCCAGTGGCAACAGAGGAGGCAGCACAGCGGTTCCGCTGGGTCCCAGTCCTTCATCCCCTCACTGTGAGCCACATGTGCCAACTGGGTTATCTGGAAGCAGATACCGAGGTAGAGTCTGGGATGCAAGGTATTGTTTAGGGATCAACACCTATAATGTTAAGAGAACAAAAGTTGGGGAGCCTGGGTGGCTCAGTTGGTTAAATGTCTGCCTCTGGCTCAGGTCATGATCCCAGGATCCTGGGATCAAGTCCCCCATTGGACTCTCACTCAATGGGAATCCTGCTTCTCCCTCTGCCTGCTGTTCCTCTGTGTGTGCTTCTCTCTGATAAATAAAAGTTTTAAAAAGAGAGAGAACAGAAGCAGAATTGAGCGGAAGACTCACACTGCAGAGCAAACCTGGCAGAGCCTCAGCCAGCCTGGTGGGGAGCTCCAGTGGGAGGGTTGCTGCAAAGCTCCATCACTGGCTAACCCAGGAGGGATGTGGTCCCCAGCGAGCTGGCTCTCTGCAGCTCCAGAGGACCTGATAGCTGGAAGCTGCCTGCCAACCACAACTGTGCATAGCAGGGGAACAAGTATTTCCCTCAGAGAAATCTGGATGGCTCATCTCCTTGCTTTCCACAGTCCCATGGCTCCTTAGGAGGCAGGCACAGTCACCCCAACAACATTACAACATTACAAACTATCTTTTTTGGGGGGTCTTTTTGCTCATTTGGTATGTGGAAACCTCACCTTCCCGTCCATTCGGGATTGTGTCTGCTGCTGGAAGCTTTCCTCCTGTGGGCATGAAAAACACGCAACTTTGAAGATAGCAATGAAAATTTTCCCATTGGGTCATTGAGTTTAGTAATGGTCAAAGGTGCCTCCTCCATCCCTTTGTCATTTGGAGCATATAGCTCAAAATAGTGTAGCTTTAGGAAAACATATTGGCGTGTTTATATTGTGGGTGTGCTCCTAGAAAAATATCTATATGTAAGTCGAATTGTGGCAAACTGAACTGTATTTTCCAATGCATTTGGGGAGCTCATAATGTAAAGGAAATTGTTCTGCAAAAAGAAAATTATTTTTATTAATCACTGCCTAACTTCCTTTTTCTACCTGCTCTCTACCTCCAGCAAAATGAATGTATTTTATCAATCAACTTGTTTGATACTGAGTTTTAAAAGTAATACACACCTGCACTGTTAAGCACAATTTAATATTCCATCATGTTTCCTGGAAACAGTGGTTTCTTATTCTTAATGAGATAACTAGGGCTTATGAAATTATCCCAGCAGGAGGTAATAGAAATGTGAATATAAAAACCTTTCCATTAATGCATGGGAAAAGTTAAATAAATGTTCCCACGAAAGGGTCCCAAGCACTTAATCTCATTAAGAAAAATTCACAGTAGCCTGAAGAGTTAAGTAGAGATACATGCATGCTAACTGTTCATTACCTTGGAAAATGGAATATTTTGAGACTTTTGGGAGTAAAATGAGTCAATGCCTTGAAATCATTATGATTTGATTTAAATTTCAATATACTGTGGTCCTTAACAGACTCTTTAAATTCCTCTTAGTTTTATCAAGACTTGGTCAGTTTTGCTTTCACAATATTCTGTAGTATTATTCACGAATTCAGCACTTCCTGTGTGTCAAACCAAGGAGTTATAAAATACTGTCCTTCCCCCAAGATCCTCACAATCTCATGGGTATACAGAAAAGTAAATAAAAAATTATGATAGTTGCCCTAATAGAGGTATGCACAAGATTTCCTTGAAGGAGAGCACCAAGGGCAGTCAGAGAAAGGCTCATGCGAAGTTGTCACTCGAGCCAAGCTAGAAAGCTATGTAGGAATTACTGAGAACATGCTTCTTCTTTGTTTTTCTTTAAAGTAGGTTCCTTGGCCAACGTGGAGCCCAACACAGGGCCTGAATGCAGGACCCTGAGATCAAGACCTGAGCTGAGATCAAGAGCTGGATGTGTATCCTACTGAACCATCCAGGCACCCCAGAAACATGCTTCTTTTGCCCCTTCTTGATCTTTCAATTATAAGAATGCTCCTTCACCTTGCCCTGCAGGAAGCAAGAGTTTAGCCTTCTTTCACCCCTACCTCAAGCCCTGTCCCTCCCATTCCCCCACTCCCCACAGAAACTCATATCATAATTTTCATTAAATCAACTTCACTATTTACACAGTTGGGTCATTTGGCATATCACAACATTTCCTTTTCTTTCTGATCTTTCTTTGCTCATTTGCTTGATTTTCAGCCACACGTTCTCTTTAAGTCTCTGAATCTTCACTCCACGTTTGATATATCAGGTTTTGGATTGATTTCATCTTCATCTCTCCTGGAGTCTTCTGATCTGCTGCCAGTCCAAACTGCTTGCTCTCATGCTGGTGCCCCAAGCCTAGATTGCAGCAGGCCACAGACCAGCCCTCCCCTCACCTTCATGCTGAGGCTGACATATTCTCTTTCCTGGGTTTACTGGGCTCTTTCATTCGGTCTTCATTTTCTCCCTCAGGTTGGAAGGCACATCTCCAGATACCTCAAAAAAGGCATATAGGGAATAAAATTGCTGAGACCTCTTGTGCTTGAAGAAGGGAGGGGGGAGGGAAAGAGAGATTACAGAGGAGCATAAGGACACTTTGGGGTGAGATGGATGCATTCACTATCTTGATTGTAGGGATGGTTTCATAGTTGTACACTTATGGTAAAATTCATCAAATTGTGTGCTACATATTATATGTCAATTACATCAGGCTGAAAGAAAATAAAAAGAGACTAAAAAGATAAGCATATAAAATTTAAAAATTTTTAAACTCATGTTGTTAACAAGTCTGTGGAAAAGCAGATGCTTTCCCCTTATACGGTGCAGGTGGGAATACTAGTGGTACAACCTCTACAGAGAAGAATTTGACAACATCTAACACAATTACAAATGCATTTAACCTTTGGCTCAGTAATTCCACTTCTAAGAATCTGTACCTAACTTCCAGTGGCAGAAATATGAAATGATGCCTACAAAACTCTTCATTGAAGCACTATTTAGAATACCAAAAGACTGGTATCAATCTAGATGTGCATCTGCAGAATATTGATAAATGATGATGCAGCTACATAATGAAGCACTACTCAGTAGTAAAGAAATGAAGAGGGTCTCAATATATTGCTGTGGAATGAACAGGATGTATGGTTAAGTGAAGAGATCAAGTTATGAAACATTGAGGGTATTGTTACTTTTGTTCCTGGAAATGCTTTATAGCTTAATCTGGGTGGTAACTACATGAGGTATGTAATTATACAAAACTTCATTGAGCTGTATATTTAAGATTAATCCATACTTCCATACATATATGAAATCTCAATTTAAAATTTACAAAAAATAGATGGAGCAGGTTGAGTAGAGTGGGAGGAAAGGAAACAGAAACAGTAAGCTTTTTGGCCATGAAGAGGAAGCATTAGCTGGAACAGAATATAATGTTGAATATATTCTTCTTTCCTTCCTTCTTAGCTCCTTCCCTTATCTCCTTTCTCCCTTCCTTCCCCTAATGGGAAAGACTACAGCATATGTAGTAAGCCAATTGTTGATGAGCCAAACCAGTTGAAAAGGAAGATTGACTCTACATATTTGATAGCACAAGTTCCTTGGAGAGGGAAGGGTGTGGGGATGAAAGTACAGGTGGAGGGATGGTCCTTGGATGGAGATGAAGCATTTTTACCCTCCCAAAAGGGGGAAAGAAAGCTAGAATGAGGACAGCAGCTGGAGGTGAAAGACTGGGAACAGCAGGCCCTCTGTGCTCTGCAGAAGAGCTAGGTGGGTAGGGCATGCAGTGGGGATGGAGAGAGCTGGTTATCGAATCCAGGAAGTAGAAAGAGTTTGAAATAGTATCACGAGGAGGCAGGAGAGTAAAAGCTGAGTTGACAGGAAATACAGGGAATTGTCAGATATTAGGAGCCTATTTGAAGTAAATGGTCATACAGCTTTCTCCAACAGGGCTCAGAGGAAGTAGAAAGTTGGATTCACCCACAGTTGGGTGGGTTCACCTGGGTACAAGGGGTTCACCTGGGTACAACTAAGATAAGATAATAGGCCAAGCATGATACTAAAATGATGAATGTTCAGAGTCAGATGGGTAAACAAGGAACTAAAGAAATCAGAGGGCTATTGATTAGAAGTAAGCAGAAGGCTCAAAGGATTAGAGTTTGAGTTAGGTTAGAAAGTGGTTGTAATGGGACTGGTCTAATGCTGTGAGTCAGCATTTCAGTGTGTTCTGAAGAATATGATCAGATAAATGGCTCAGGTTCTAATAATGCATCATTAAAATTCTGAGATAACTTGCATCACAAAACCTGTTTACTGTGTTTAACTAAGAACTCCCTGAACCCCTGAATTAATACACCTTTTTTAGTGTAACATCTATTAACATTTTTCTAAGCTAGTGCTCTTCCAAACATCCTTCAGCAACTCTGCTTTGTAGGTCACATGCTGAAACTCTTCCATTAATGGGATGAAGTAAATAATTACCACAGCGTGTGATAATTATTTTTATATCTGCTCTAATGTATTTCAATAGGAAGATTATTTTCCTATTAAAAGTATGTATAAGAGTACAACATATTTTTAAAATGTTGAAAGGGCTGTAGTTCCTGAGATTAACATTGTTAAATTTACCTTATTCTGCTGTGAAGGTAAATAAAAGACCATACTATTGTGTTGGATAATTAGAGTCCAGATTTAACCACTAAGATTATTATCTTGGTCTGCATTAATAGACCTAATTTTGACCATTAAGCAGCCTTCTGTTAAAACTAATTATATCCCAGCTGAAGAAGAGATACTGAATCATAAAGGTCTTGATGTTAATCACATCAAATATGTATTTCTATTCTTTAACCCTCATAATAAGATTTCTACCATATATAGTAAGAAGAATAAAGAATGGCCATTAAAATTTGATATAAAGGGAAAATCTCCATTTCCTTTCACTTCATTCCCCAGACATTTAAGAACAATAAAAAAGGGAGGTATCTGATATAAATGAAATTAATGTTTTTGTTGTCCATTCCTAAGGGAAGATTACACTTGGCCCACCTCACTGACATTAGCCTTGACCAATGAAATGTGAGTGGAAGTGACAAGCATTACTTACAAGTAGAAGCTTTAAGAGGCAGTACATGGGGGCGCTTGGGTGGTTTGGTCATTAAGCAATGTCTGCCTTTGGCTCAGGTCAGAATCCCGGGGTCCCAGGATCAAGCCATGCATCACTGTGTTCTCTGTTCACACCCTCTCACTCCCCCTACTTATGTTCCCTCTCTCACTGTGTCTCTCTCTGTCAAATAAGTAAATAAAATCTAAAAAAAAAAAAGAGAAAAATAAAAAGAAAAAGATGAGTCAAGATGGCAGAAGAATAGCAGACTGAGATGACATCAGGTCGCAGAAGTTCAGCTAGATAGCTATCAAACCGTTCCAAACACCTACAAACCCAACAGGAGTTCGAAAAGAAGAGCAACAATTCTAGAAACAGAAAATCAACCACTTTCTGAAATGTAGGACATGTGGAGAAGTGAATCTAAAGTGACAGGAAGATAGACCACGGCAGGGAGGGACTGGCTCCCGGCAAGCAGTGGAGCAACGGAGCACAAAATCAGAACTTTTAGAAGTCTGCTCCACTAAGGGACATTGCTCCAGAGACTAAGTGAGGGTGGAACCCTCACGGGGACAGTGTGGTCTCAGGTCCCCCAGGGTCACAGAAGGACTGGGGGCCTCTGAGTGTAGCAGAGCTCACAGGTATCATAGTGGGGAAGCCAACTAGAGACGGAGTAAAGGAGTGAGCTCTCAGCTCATGGTTACCTTAAACTGTGATCCGAGGCACAGTCAAACCACTGCCCTTTGAGCAGGGATCCCACAAGCGGCAGATCTGGGGAGACTCACCTTCCTTCTCTGGAGGTAGGAATCTGCTGGATTTGGAGAATCCAAATGGGATTGTGCACCAGAGACAGAAACACTCAGTCACAGGCGGGGTGAGTTTGGAGAGGGGCTGGAGACCAGGAAGATGGGAGTGATTGAGCGCTTTTCTCTGAGGGTGCACTAAGGAGTGCAGTCCCGAGGTCTTGGCTCCTGTGGGCCAGAGATTGGGAGGCCGCCATTTCCATTCCTGTCCTCTAGAGTTCTACGGAAAACATTCAGGGAACAAATGCTCCCAGAGAGTGAACCCGAGCAAATTACTTAGCCAGGCCCCTGGCAAGGGCGATGTAATTCCACCTCGGGCAAAGACGTTTGAGAATCATGGCAACAGGCCCCCCCCCAGAATATTACAAGAACATCCAGCCAAGACCAAGCTCAGTGATCAAGGAAAACAGTAGAATTCCAGAGAAGGTGAAAGCAAAGCATGGAATTCATAGCTTTCTCCCCATGATTCTTTAGTTTTTTGTTAATTTTATTTTTTTCTTATTCTAATTTTAAAACTTTTCCTCTTTCCTCTTTTAATGTTTTTTTGACTAGTTTATCTTAACAATACCTTTCTTTAAAAAAATCTTTTAAAACCATCGTTATTATAGTCATATTTTATCCTTCATTATATCTAACTTTATTTTTGTGTACATGTAGGGTTTTTTCTTGTAAAAAATTTTGGGATACAATTTCTTCAAATAGATCAAAATATACCCTAAATCTAGCACAGGGCTTTGTTCTACTCTCCAGCCTGAGCAAATTCTCTCCACTTTCTTTTTCCAACCAACTTATCTTATCAATTACTTTTTTAGAATTTTTTTTAATTTTCATCATTACAATCATATTCCATCCCTTCATCATGTTTACTCTTATTGTGGTATATATACAAGTTTTTCTTTCTTTAAAATTTTGGGAGGTAGTTTCTTCTAAGAGACCAAAATATGCCCAAAATCAAGTGGGTAGCTCTGTTCTATTCACCAGTCTAATATAAATACATATATTTTAAATTTTTAAAAATTTCTTTATACCCCCCTTTTTTCTCCCCCCAATTTAGGGTCTCTTCTGATTTGGTTAGCATACATTTTTCGGGGGTCTTAGCCACCCTTTTAGTATTTTATTCTCTCATTCATATATTCTTATCTGGATAAAATGATAAGATGGAAAAACTCACCACAAAAAAAGAGCAAGAGGCAGTCTTAAGGATAGGGACGTAATCAAAATGGACATTGGTAATATGTCAGAACTAGAGTTCATCATGATTCTTAAGGTGCTAGCTGGGCTCAAAAAAGGCATGGAAGATATTAGAGAAACCCTGTCTGGAGAAATAAAAGAACTAAAAGCTAACCAAGTTGAAATAAAAAAAGTTATTAATGAGGTGCAATAAGAAAATGGAGGCTCTTACTTCTAGGATAAATGAGGCAGAAGAAAGAATTCATGATATAGAAGACCAAATGACAGATAATAAAGAAGCTGAGCAAAAGAGAGACAAACAACTAGTGGACCACAAGGGGAGAATGTGAGAGATTAATGATACCATAAAACAAAAGAATATTAGAATAATCGGGATTCCAGAAGAAGAAGAAAGAGAGAGGAGGGCAGAAGGTATATTGGAGCGGATTATAGTAAAGAATTTCCCTAAAATGGCAAAGGGAACAAGCATCAAAATCCAGGAGGCACAGAGAACTCCCCTCAAAATCAATAAAAATAGGTCCACTCCCTGTCATCTAATAGTATAACTTACAAGTCTTAGTGACAAAGAGAAAATCCTGAAAGTAGCTCAGGATTACAGACAAGAAGTCTGTAACATACAATGGTAAAAATACTAGATTGGCTGCAGACTTATCCACAGAGACCTGGCAGGCCAGAAAGAACTGGCATGATATATTTAGAGCACTAAATCAGAAAAATATGCAGCTAAGAATACTGTATCCACCTAGGCTATCATTGAAAATAGAAGGAGAGATAAAAAAGCTTCCAGGACAAACAAAAACTACAAGAATTTGTAATCACCAAACCAGCCCTACAGGAAATCTTGAAAGAGGTCCTCTAAGCAAAGAGAGAGCCTAAAAGTAGAAGATCAGAAAGGAACAGAGACAATATACAGTAACAGTCACCTTACAGGCAATACAACAGCACTAAATTCATATCTTTCAATAGTTACCCTAAATGTAAATGGGCTAAATGTCCCAACCAAAAGACACAGGGAATCAGAATGGATAAAAAAACCCATCAATATGCGGTCTACAAGAAACTCATTGTAGACCCAAAGACACCTTCAGATTTAAAGTGAGGGGGTGGAAAACAATTGACCATACCAGTGGACATCAAAAGAAAGCTGGGATGGCAATTCTTATATCAGATAAATAAGATTTTAAGCCAAAGACTATAATAAGAGATGAGGAAGGGCACTATAGCATACTCAAAGGGTCCGTCCAGAAAGAAGATCTAATAGTATTCAATATCTATGCCCCAACATGGGAGCAGCCAACTATATAAGCCAATTAATAACAAAATCCAAGAAACACATTGACAGTGATACAATAATAGTAAGGGAATTTAACACCCTCCTCACTGAAATGGACAAATCATCCAAGCAAAAGATCAACAAGGAAATAACAGCCTTAAATGACACACTGGACCAGATGGACATCACAGATATATTCAGAACATTCCATCCCAAAGCAACTGAATACACATTCTTCTCTACTGCACATCCTGGGTCACAAATCAGGTCTCAAGTGGTACCAAAAAATTGGGATCATTTCTTGCCTATTTTCAGACCACAAAGTTCTGAAAGTAGAATTCAGTCACAAGAGGAAAGTTTGAAAAAACTCAAATATATGGAGGCTAAAGAGCATCTTACTAAGGAATGAATGGGTCAATCAGGAAATTGAAGAAGAATTTTAAAACTTCTCAACTGCTCAAAATCTGTGGGACACAGCAAAGGTGGTCCTGAGAGGAAAGTATACAGTGATACAAGTCTTTCTCAAGAAACAAGAAAGGGCTCAAGTACACAAACCAACCTACACCTAAAGGAGCTGGAGAAAGAACAGCAAAGAAAGCCTAAACCCAGCAGAAGAGAAATAATAAAGATCAGAGCAGAAATCAATGAAATAGAAACCAAAAGAACAGTACAACAGATCAATGAAACTAGGAGCTGGTTCTTTGAAAGAATTAGTAAAATGATAAACCCCTGGCCAGACTTATCAAAAAGAAAAGAGAAACGACCCAAATAAATAAAATCATGAATGAAAGAGGAGAGATCACAACCAACATCAAAGAAATACAAACATTATAAGAACTTATTTTGAGCAAGTATATATCAGCAAACTTGACAATATGGAAGAAATGGAGGCATTCCTAGAGATGTATAAACTACCAAAACTGAACCAGGAAGAAATAGAAAACTTAGGCAGACACATAACCAGTAAGGAGATTGGAGCAGTCATCAAAAATCTCCCAAAAAACAAGAGCCCAGGGCCAGACGGCTTCCCAGGGGAACTCTACCAATCATTTAAAGAGGAATTAATACCTGTTCTCCTGCAACTGTTCCTAGAAATAGAAATGGAAGGAAAACTTGCAAACTCATTTTATGAGGCCAGCATTACCCTGGTCCCAAAACCAGACAAAGACTCCATCAAAAAAGAGAATTAAAGATCAATATCCTTGATGAACACAGATCCAAAAATTCTCACCAAACTACTAGCCAATAGGATCCAACAGTACATTAAAAGGATTATTCACCAGGACCAAGTGGGATTTATTCCAAGGCTGCAAAGGTGGTTCAGCATCTGCAAATCAATCAATGTGATGCAGTACATTACCAAAAGAAAGAACAAGAACCATATGATACTCTCAATAGATGCTGAAAAAGCATTTGACAAAGTACAGCATCCTTTCTTGATCAGAACTCTTCAAAGTGCAGGGATAGAGGGTACATACCTCAATATCATCAAAGCCATCCATGAAAAACCCACAGCGAACATCATTCTCAATGGGGAAAAACTGAAAACTTTCCCCTAAAGTCAGGAACACCACAGGGATGTCCATTATCACCATTGCAATTCAACATAGTACTAGAAGTCTTAGCCTCAGCAATCAGACAACAAAAAGAAATAAAAGGCATCCAAATCGGCAAATAAGAAGTCAAACTCTCACTCTTTGCAGAAGATATGATACTTTATGTGGAAAACCCAAAAGACTCCACTAAAAATCTGCTAGAACTCGTACAGGAATTCAGTAAAGTGTCAGGATATAAAATCAATATACAGAAGTCAGTTGCATTTCTATACACCAACAACAAGACAGAAGAAAGAGAAATTAAGGAGTCAATCCCATTTACAATTGCACCCAAAACCATAAGATACCTAGGAACAAACCTAACCAAAGAGGCAAAGAATCTGTACTCAGAAAACTATAAAATACTCATGAAGAAATTGAGGAAGACACAAAGAAATGGAAAAGTGTTCCATGATCATGGATTGGAAGAACAAATATGGTGACAATCTCTATGCTACCTAAAGCAATCTACATGTTTAAGGCAATCCCTATCAAAATGCCATCATTTTGGGGGTGCATGGGTGGCTCAGTGAGTTAAAGCCTCTGCCTTCGGCTCAGGTCATGATCCAAGGGTCCTGGAATAGAGCCCCACATTAGGCTGTCTGCTCAGCAGGGAGCCTGCTTCCCATCCCATCTGCCTACTTGTGATCTCTGTCTGTCAAATAAATAAATAAAATCTTTTTAAAAATACCATATAACTTTTTCCAGAGAAATAGGACAAATAATCCTAAAATTTATATGGAACCAGAAAAGATCTCGAATAGCCAGAGGAATGTTGAAAAGGAAAGCCAAAGTTGGTGGCATCACAATTCCAGACTTCAAGCTCTATTACAAAAAGCTGTCATCATCAAGACAGTATGGTACTGGCACAAAAACAGACACATAGATCAATGGAACAGAATAGAGAGCCCAGATATAGACCCTCAACTCTATGCTCAACTAATCTTCAACAAAGCAAGAAAGAATGTCTAATGGAAAAAAGTCTCTTCAACAAATGGTGTTGGGAAATTTGGACAGCCACATGCAGAAGAATGAAACTGGACCATTTCCTTATATCACACACAAAAATAGACTCAAATTGATGAAAGACCTCAATGTGAGACCTGAAATCCATCAAAATCCTTAAGGAGAGCACAGGCAGCAACCTCTTCAGCCTCAGCCACAGCAATTTCTTCCTAGAAACATCGCCAGAGACAAGGGAAGCAAGGACAAAAACAAACTATTGGGAGTTCATCAAGATCAAGATCCTTTTGCACAGCAAAGGAAACAGTCAACAAAACCAAAAGACAACTGACAGAATGGGAGAAGATATTTACAAATGACATATCATATATGTCATTTATAGGGCTGGTAACCAAAATCTATAAAGAATTTCTTAAACTCAACACCCAAAGAACAAATCATCCAATCAAGAAATGGGCAGAGGCTATGAACAGACATTCTGCAAAGAAGACATCCAGATGGCCAACAGACACATGAAAAAGTGCTCCACATCACTGGGCATCAGGGAAATACAAATCAAAACCACAATGAGATACCACCTCACGCCAGTCAGAATGGTTAAAATCAACAAGTAAGGAAATGACAGATTTTGGAGAGAGAGCAGAGAAAGGGGAACCCTCCTACACTGTTGGGTAGGAATGCAAGTTGGTGCAGGCACTCTGGGAAAACAGTATGGAGGTTCATCAGAAAGTTAAAAATAGAGCTACCCCACA
This sequence comes from Mustela nivalis, assembly GCF_964662115.1. Classification (NCBI taxonomy): domain Eukaryota; kingdom Metazoa; phylum Chordata; class Mammalia; order Carnivora; family Mustelidae; genus Mustela; species Mustela nivalis. Next base: position 44,062,975 of record NC_139025.1, read on the forward strand.
ACCCAGCAATTGCACTACTGGATATTTACCCTAAAGATATAAATGTAGTGATCCGAGGGGACATGTGCACCCCAGTGTTTATAGCAGCAATGTCCACAATAGCCAAACTATGGAAAGAACCTAGATGTCCATCAACAGATGAATGGATAGAGAAGATGTGGTATATACATAAAATGGAATACTATGCAGCCATCAAAAGAAATAAAATCTTGCCATTTGCAATGACAAGGATGGAGCTAGAGGGTATTAGGCTGAGCAAAATAAGTCAATCAGAGAAACACAATTATATGATCTCCCTGATAAGAGGAATTTGAGAGGCAAAGTCGAGGGGGGTTGGGAGTGTAGGGAAGGAAAAAAATGAAACAAGACGGGATCAGGAGGGAGACAAACCATAAGAGACTCTTAATCTCACAAAACAAACCAAGGTTTGCCAGGGTAGGGGGGTATGGAGTGGGTGGCTGGGTTATGGACATTGGGGAGGGTATGTGCTATGGTGAGTGCTGTGAAGTATGTAAGCCTGACGATTCACAGACCTGTACTCCTGGGGCAAATAATATATTATATGTTAATTTTAAAAATTTAAAAGAAAAAAAAATGCCTCAAACCAAAGGAAGCCAGGGAAAGTCTACAAAGGGTCAATGGTAAACATTTTAGGCTTTGCACACAAGGAACCCCAGACCACACGTCAATGAGTGAGCATAGACATGTTCCAATAAAACTTTATCTATGGGGGAAAAAAAAAAAGGCAGTGCATGGTTCAGCAGTATCTGTTTCCTTCTGCCACAAGACCAGCAATGTTCCAGAGAGAGGCTGACTCCCTGAGTAAAGGCGACATAGAGCAGAGCTTCTGCTGATCCTGAAAACCACGTGGCATGAGCAAGAAATACCAAGATTTGAGGGTCATTCATTACTATAGCATATCCCAGTTTATGCTGACTAATACAGAAATCACATTTCCCCACCTCTATCCATTTCCCCAAACCAGCAACTATTAATGAACAGAAACAGAAGCAATCAGCAGAAGCACAAAACTCCCTCCACAGAATGTCTGGAACTATGGTAGCAAAGTGGCTTCATTTCTCACATCAACTCTAATGGACCCATAACAATAGCCTGAATCAGCTCCATAGAGGACTCAAAAACCAAGTCCTTGCCCAGGAGGAAAAAGGTGCCAGAGCTATCAGTAGAAGGAAATATAATAAGTTTTCCTTCCCTTGCCTGTGAGGCACAACTTACATTCACCTTATGTCTGTTTTTTTCTCAATTTGTGCAGGAAGCCTTCTTTTTTTTTTTTTTTTTTTTTTGATGTACCCAGATATAAACAGAAACTTGTTCACAAAAAATATTTAGATCAGTAAATGATTTCATTTAATTTACTGATGAAGGGAGGGAAAAAACAGTTTTTATCAGAGCTGATCAGAGAATTTCTCCTCAACCAGAGACCTGTCTTTGTGAGAAACATCTTTTTTTTTTTTTTTAAGATTTTTTTTTTTTTTTATTTGACAGACAGAGATCACAAGTAGACAGAGAAGCAGGCAGAAAGAGAGGAAGGGAAGCAGGCTCCCTGCTGAGCAGAGAGCCCGATGTGGGAGTCGATCCCAGGACCCTGAGATCATGACCTGAGCTGAAGGCAGTGGCTTAACCCACTGAGCCACCCAGGTGCCCTGTGAGAAACATCTTAAATGGGGCTTTTAGTGATCAGGATGGCTCTGTAGGCCAAGTCTGGCTGGTTTCCTCTGGAGAGAGGAAAATAGTTAAACTGTTTTGCTTCAGAAATGCATTGTAAGTTTTGGAGTTGTAACTGAATGAAACAGGAAGGAGCGGGGAGAGGTTCAAGGAGAGCATCAGAAGGGGTCCAGCCACATGGCAGGAGGCGGGGTGGGGGGTGGGGGGGTGGGGGGGACTCCAGAAAGCTCCCCAGAGGATGGAATGGCTGAGGAATTTTTAAACCTGAGGTGGTTAAATATTCAATTGTAAGTGCTTTGCCTTTCTATTCTGTCATGTAGCACCCCAACCCTCACACACACATACACACACACGCAAGCACGTGCACACACCCACAGTTATGGATTGAACTATATCCCCTCCAAATTCACACATTTAAGACCTAACATGCCTATACCCAGAATGTGACATTTGCAAATAGGGTTGTCATAATTAAGACAAGGTCATATTGCAAAAGGGTGGACCCCTGTTCATGTGTGACTAGTGTCCTTCTAAAAAGGAGGAAATTTGGATACAGACTCACACACAGGGAAAACACTGTGTGAAGAGTGGAGTTCTGCTGCCACAAGCCAAGGAACTACCAGAAGTTAAGAGAAAGGCAGGGAATGAATACTTCCTTAGTGCCTGCAGATGAAGGATAGCCTGGCTGACACCTGGATCTCAGACTTCTAGCTTCTAGAACTGTGGGATTGTAAATTGCTGTTTAAGCCAATGTTACTTTGTTACAGCAGCCCTAGGAATCCACAGGCATGGGTAAGCATGCTTGGATGTTCTCTCTCTCTCTCTCTCTCTTTCTCTCTCTCTCTCTCTCTCTCTCTCTCTCTCACACACACACACACACACTGCTCTATTGCCAAAATCCTCAGTAAAGTCTGCAGCACACACAGTGGGTGAAAAGTGGCACTCTGGGGACTGAGGGGTTGTTAGGAGTCCAGTAAGCAGATGCTCCCTGCAAAAGAAACAGGGCACCCAAGAGGCAGAAAAAAGACCAGGAAACAGAGCAAGCAGAGAGTAAGGCAGAGGGAACCCAGGTCCCTTCCAGACATCCTGCCAGCAAAAATTCTCAGAGCTATTGGCAAAGCATCTGGGCTACTTACTGCATAAAGGGTGGGGATTTGAGACAATTTTTACAAAATCATAAAGAACCGGATGAGCTCAGCAAGCCGGGGAAGTTAGCAACATCTAGTGGCTGACATCTGGTTCCCACAATAATGATGTCAAGGGGGTGTCTCAGGTTCACTGTCAGTGAGTAGTATGGAAGTCATGAGAGAGTGAAGAAAAATCACTCTCTGCACCATCCCTGAGAAAAAGCAGCCCTGCGCCATAGTCCCGACTGCTCTGTCCTTGGCCCGACGTTCATTATCATCTGTGCAGCGATAATGAGTTTGCTGCTTTGTGGGCTTTAGAAGTAAGCAGGAGAGATGAGCTCGGTTTAATGCCTGCTGACTCATAAGACACAGGGGCCCTGGCCTGCCTCTGAGGCAATGTGCGCACTCGAATTGGGGACGATTTCCACCCCCCACCCTCCGCAGCAGAGAGAGGTTGCTAAGGAAGGTCAGCTAAAGCATCAGAAACAGACCTAAGAACCTGGTCTCTTCTACCAGGGAAGGTGTGGAAGAAGGAGCAGGTGCACTTCCCGCTGGGTTTTAGCTACCCTTTTAGCTCCTCTACAGGCGAGCAAGCTGCTGAAAAGCATTAGAGCTGCTGCAGATTCTTATCAGACAGGAATTACACCAAGCACAGCCAGCCTTAAGGAAAGACTGCTTATTGTGCGTTAGGCATTAACTGGATGCAAAAGCGAGTCAACAGCTTTCCACTCCTTGAGCAGTGTGCAATCCAGGAGGGACATAAACAAAGAAATATAGGACAAGGTTAAGTAAAAAATGGGCCAAATTGGACGGACGTGACATGGTACAGGCATGTGGAAGAAAAACAGTCTCTGCTGTGTCTTGGGGGATCAAGGAGGGCTCCACACAGAAGGCAGCATCAGAAGGCTGGGAAGAATTTCCAGAACAGAGTGTCTGGAAATGATGTTCCCACCTGTGGGAACTGTAAGAGCAACGGCGACCTAGTGCTGGGCAGAGCTTGGAAGTATAGTTTGGAAGCTAATGGTGGAGAGGTTTTATTTTATTTTGTTTTGTTTTATATTTTGCTCTTTGCTTTTGTTGTTGTTAATGCCAGGCTCAGAAATTTGTACTTTGTTCTATACATAGCAAGGTATTTATTCTATATACAATGCAGATTTTATAAGGTAATCTGTGTTCTAGAAATGTATCTGCAATTTACAGACTCAGTCAATAATTAATATCTCCTGGGGCGCCTGGGTGGCTCAGTGGGTTAAGCCTCTACCTTCGGCTCAGGTCATGATCCCAGGGGCCTGGGATTGAGTCCCGCATAGGGCTCTCTGCTCAGCAGGGAGCCTGCTTCTCCTCATCTCTCTCTGTCTCTCTGCCTATTTGTGATCTCTCTCTCTGTCAAATAAATAAATAAAATCTTTTTAAAAAAATAATAATTAATATCTCCTCCTCACACTCCCCTTGTAGGCCCAGCATTCTGCCAGGCACCCTGAGGCCAAAAGGAAACCCGAACTCCCTATGCTAAGAGGCTGTAATCCTTTAAAGAGATAATGCACAGACCCAAAATCCAAAAGAAAGCCGGGGAAGAGCTCCATAAAAGCAAAAGGACTGCAGGAACTCAGTGATGGAAAGCAGACCAGGAGAGGCTTACTGGAGGCAGCGATCTGGTCCTAAGCCACGAACAACGTTTAGGACTGGAATTGCAGAAAGAAGAGAGAAGTACCTTCTGGGGTTGGGCAGGAGAAAGGTGGGACAAAAGCAGCATGAATAAAGGTGGTTAGGGTGGCGGGCTTGGAGTCCTGAGGATATCAGCCTGGGTTTGGAAACTAGAAGATGGGAACAGGTACTGCAGATGGTACCACCCACGTCCAAGCCAATTCCTTTGGCCACACCAATGTAGAGACTGAGGCTACATAAAAGGAACCATTTCATTCATTCTTTCCAATACAATCAAACCTAAAGATGAAACCAGACAACTGCAGACTGTTACCTGATGCAAAACCACACTTCGGTTCCTTTGGGAAACAGCACAAGTTCATTAGCCTAGAAGGTTCTCAAACATTCTTGAACCTATATCCTGGAAGTGTTAGGTCAGTGGAGACATGGGGAGACATGATGGTACAGAATCATGTCCTGAAGTCCTGAAGTCAAAACCCAGCAGGCATCAAGCAAATTCTGTACGTATGCCACAAACTGATCGTACCGTCCTATGGGCATGGACAAAACTAATCTCCTATGTAGGAGGCAGTGTGGTATCTGGGAAAGCCCAAACGTTGAATCCTGGCAGCACCAGTCACTGTGTGACCTAATTGCTTTGAGCTTCAATTTCCAAAAAAGAGGATGACAGCACCTGCCTCATGGTTCTGACATGAAGAGGAAATGAGGTAACACAGGCAAAGCGCCTCGCAGGATGAGTGAGCCCTGCGTGGGCACCATTCCTCCTCTTTCCCTCCCACTGGCCCCATATCCTATAGCCAGCTAAAGAGAGTCAGTGTGATTTGGAAACCAACAAAAGGAATATGATGCTGATGAGGCTTGAAGGTTCAGACCCCATTAGAGGTCTCCAGGGCACTGGCAGCGTCCAACTTCTGACATGGCTCTAAGATTTGTATCTGTTCCAGATGTCACAGCCTGATCAATGCCGCCTCTCCATCACACTTAGCATCAAATGGTGAGACAGGATCTGTAATAAGATGCTGGAGAGAGGCCAGCCCCATGGCCCCACATCCCTGCAACGCTGCCTCCTGCCCTCAGTTCAGGCAGAATGGATGCCAAGAAGAGGTGACTAAGGGTATTGAAACAGTTTCAAAAGGCGTAGCTCACGTAGGAAAAACAGGGCCAGAGAAGGTAAAAGAAACGTTCTTCTAAGATTCAGGAAAAGGAAGCCCTCAACGTAGAGCTCAACCTGACTACCAAGAGGCCAGGACAAGTTAATAATCCAACTGGACAGGTAGCCAAAAGACTTGGGACAACTCTTTTAAGGTGTGGGTGTTAGGCATCTCAGAAGACAAAAATGGCTACACCATGGCAGGTAAGATATGAATCAAGCTACTTAGCAGGAGCCAGATTGAAGATCTGTGGATCACTAATTCTCTTGGATCCCTACAAGATCCTTTCCCGCTGTCCATTCTCTTCATTCCCACAACCCTTGACCTAAATCAGCCCTGTGTTACCTCCTGCCAGCTCTGGGACACCTTGATTTTCTAAATATACATCGCTCACCGCATCCCTCTTTGCTAATCAAGGAAAATCTAGATTTCCTAACCGGACATTCAAAGTCTCCATACTATGACCTTCATCTTAAAAAGCCAGCTCCTTTTCAGGGTCCTTATACTTCAAGCAAACCAAAATAGACACACTCAAACCTCCGTATTTTTCCTTTTCGGTGCCTTTGCTCCTGCCAGTGTTTCCGGGCGATTCTCGCTGACCCTTTGTGCTCGCTTCCCGGGGCTGCCAGAACAAATTATCACTGACTGGGTGGCTTAACACAACAGAAATTTATTTTCACACAGCTCTGGAAGCCACAAGTCCAAAACGAAGGTGTTGGCAGGGTTGGTTCTTCCAGGAGGCTCCGAGGGAGAGTCTGTTCTGGGCCTTGCTCCTGGCTTTTGATGTCTGTCCACATCGGATGTTTCCTGGGCTGTCAGTCTCTGCCTCCGTCTTCACAGGGCCTCCTCTCCTGGTGCCTGTGCCCCTCACATCTCCCTCTGTGTTTCTTTTTTTTTTTTTTAAAGGTTTTATTTATTTATTGGGGTGGGGGAGAGCGAGCACAGGCAGACAGAGTGGCAGGCAGAGGAAGAGGGAGAAGCAGGCTCCCCGCTGAGCAAGGAGCTCGATGTGGGACTCGATCCCAGGACGCTGGGATCATGACCTGAGCCGAAGGCAGCGGCTCAACCAACTGAGCCACCCAGGCGTCCCTCCCTCTGTGTTTCTTTTATAAGGACACCTATCATTGAATTTAGGGCCCAACCTAAGTCTGGGATGATCTCATTTCAACTTCTTTAATTACATCTGCAATAACCTTTTTCCAAATAAGGTTACATTCAAGGGTTTGGGGAGGGTGTGTCTTTTGGAGGGGCCACACGTCAGCCCCCTACACCCTTCAAGACTTTGCTCTATCCGTGCCTCCTCTGTGCATTAGGTTCTGATGCCTCGCCACAGGAAGCGATCTCTCCCTCATAAACTGTGAGGACACAGAGCAGAATTCAGCTCGTTGTTACTGCGTGTTTGTATGCAGTGCTTATCTTTGAGTTGCCTAACTCCCCAGGCCTCCGTTACCTCGTCTTTAAAACTGAGATGATAATTACATCTACTTATAACCTTGTTTTGATTTTTTAAAAAAGATTTTTTTGATTAACATATAATGTATTATTTGTTTCAGGGGTACAGGTCTGTGATTCATCAGTCTTATATAATTCACAGCCCTCACCATAGCACATACCCTCCCCAATGTCCATCACCCAGCCACCCCATCCCTCTCACCCCCCTCCCCTCCAGCAACCCTCAGTTTGTTTCCTGAGACCGAGAGTCTCTTAAGTTTTGTCTCCCTCTCTGGTTTCATCTTGTTTCAAGTATTCCTCCCTTCCCCTGTGATCCTCTATCTTATTTTCCAAATTCCTCAAATCAGTGAAATCACATGATAATTTCCTTCTCTGATTGACTTATTTCATTTAGCATAATACCCTCTAGTTCCATCCATGTTGTTGCCAATAGCAAGATTTGGTTTTTTGATGACTGCATAATACTCCTTTGTATATCTATACCAAATCTTCTTTATCCATTCATCTGTCAATGGACATCTAGGTTCTTTCCACAGTATGGTTGTTGTGGACACTGCTCCTATAAACATTGGGGTGCACGTGCCCCTTTGGATCACTACCTTTGTAGTAATTTGGAGTAAATACCCAGTAGTGCAACTGCTGGGTTATAGGATATCTCTGTTTTCAACTTTTTGGGGAACCTCCATGCTATTTCCCAGAATGGCCGTGCCAGCTTGCATTCCCAGCAACAGTGTAGGACGGTTCCCCTTTCTCTGCATTCTTGCCAACACCTCTTGTTTCCTGCCATTAATTTTAGCCACTCTGACTGGTGTGAAGTGGTATCTCACTGTGGTTTTGACTGGTATTTCCCTAATGCCAAGTGATCATGAGCACTAAAAAAAGAGGTTTTAAGGAGCTTAAAGAGGGCCTGGATGGAGGAAGTCATGGTAAGTGCTGCATAAGCGTGGTTATTATCACTGTCCTTATTACTGTTGTTGCTCTGTCTTCCCTGCCATGCTGTAAGTTACTTGAAGACCGCCATCTCTCTATCCTTGATGGGATCTAAGGAGTATCTCGTGCACAGTAATGGATGAGTGAACATTTTGGGATGGGGGAGGAGGGGAGACAGATAAGTTCTCTTGAAATAAAATAGTCAGGCTGCCTGGGTGGCTCAGTTGCTTGAGCAATGGGCTCTTGATTTCTGCTCAGGTCATGATCTCAGAGTCCTGGGAGGGAGCCCTGAGGTGGCTCCACACACTCAGTGGGGAGTCTGCTTGAGGATTCTCTCTCTCCCTCTGCTCCCCCTCCCACTCATGTCCTCCCACTCAAAAAAAGGGAAAAGATATAAGATAGTAACTCAGAGATGCATCCAGAAATGTTATGAAGGGAGCGAGTCCCCTGCGCATTCCCCTATCAGCAGTGGTATCTTCCGTGAAGGTGGAGAGTCCCTTCTGGTCACTCCTAAGACATTTCTGTCAACAGTTGCTACCTCTGACTTAGAAAGAAGCACCACTTGGAGATTTGCCTCTCAGTGGCCCTTCTGAGTAAGTACAGTGCATCCGAAGGAGAATTCATTTTCATAAGTAACATCATTTGCAGATGTGTCATCATGGTAATTATATTATATTATTTCCATTATACCTCTTAGCATTAACTTGACTCTGAAACAGAAAGAAAAAAGTGGTGGGGGAGGGGCTGACACCTGGCTTAAGGGAAGAGTGACTCAGTGGCCCCGGGGAGCCTTCTATCAGGAACTGGGTGGGTGTGCTGACTCACCTCAGCCTCCAGCCCGCTCCCAAAGGTTGCTTCCCTCGAGGGCCTCGCAGGAGCTGTGGAAGCTTTCACTGGTACTGCCTGTTCTTCTCTACCCCCAGCATGAAGTTCGCACGTAATCCCGTGGGCTACTCTGTAAAGTTGCCTTCTAAAGGCTCTTGATGGAGGGTTCTTTTGTTTTAGAATATACTCTGAAGGTTTCCAGAAGATTTTCACTATCAGGAAGGAGAACTACGAGGCACTCCCCGCTCACTGCAGAATGTTCTAGCAACACCACCCCCCACCAACTGGGCACTGTACTCAGTGCTCTACCGATCATCTCATGTAATCCTGACCGTGACCCTTGGGTCAGCTCCATTTCACAAGGGAGAAAGGTAAGGCTTACAGATACTAAATAACCTGCCTTAAGTCACAAGACTTGGGCGTGATTACACAAAGACCTGAACTGAGTTCTAAGTCTCAGATTCAGGCTCTTCACACACCGTACTCTCCTGCCCCTGATGACACATGTGCACAACGGGAAAGGCAGATTTTTCTCTCCCCACAAGAGCAAAACAGAGGCCCACTCAATATCGAAGTACTGAGTGGAAATAAGTCCTCTTGCATTTCCCAGGTTAGAAACATGGAGGCCGACCCTTCACAGGTGGGCAAACAGCTGCAGCCTGGGAACGGTCCTTGACTTTACATAGTAAATGTAAACGTGGTTCAAGTTTCATGAGAATGTCTATCAGAATTAAGATTTTCAATGTTAAGATGTTAATTCTCAGGGTGGGGAAGACGGCATCAGAGAGCCATTCCCAACTTGACGCTAATGACAAAGAAAGCAAGTGTGGGCATGTACAAAGATTCCAGTTTAGGGAGGTGTGTACAAAGTTCACTTCAGTGGGAAGAGGAAGCTGAAATCCTTGTCCGTACTTTCCTGAGCATTTGCTTTAAAACCTAAGCGACCGTGCACGGCAGGGGTCAGGCAGCTGTCCTCTGGGGCCAGGCTGCCCTGGAGGCATTCAGTTTGAGAACCAGTCGAGCACCTCTCTCCTGCTCAGAATCGGGTGCCGTACTCAGCTTCATGTTCACGTAAGGGCTGCCAAAGCTGTGCCGTGAATAACACTTCCTATTTATACCGTGCTTTAAAAAATAATGTGTTCATTATTGTAGAATCCCTCTGATGGTAGAGGTCCACGCAGAAAGAAAATAAGCGGGATTAATCCAAAAGAGAAAAGAGAGCTTGTGAAATTTTAATTCTTGGCTTTAATTTTACATGAGATTGAACCATGTTCCTGGGAAAGTGAAAATACAGCAAGTCTTCTTTACTTTCAGCGCAGGGCCTCACCTAATAGAAGGGCAGCAATAGCATCCCCGGGAAGGGAGCACGGGGAGGTTACCATTTGAGATCTTCAGGGGACCGAGGTTGGTGAGGCACGGCTACAGTGACTAAGAAGGTCACTCGTGACAATGCTTCAGCACCTTCCTGATGGAGCCATCCCACAGGATCCTTCCCAGATGCTGACGCTTAGACTCCATCTCCAGCGAGAAGGGTAAGGATGAGTTATTGTGGGATATTTCTATGTCCCATGATTACTGAAAGGACAACAATTCATTAAGTTTTGATCTAGAAAAGACCTTCAGGCACTGCTCAAACCCACCTTCATATTCTTGTGTATAAAAATCCCTGTCAGGAAGCTGGCAGCTCAATATAGAGATTAATCTCAATGAACGTCCACAGCTCCTAAGACAAAAAGAAGGCTGCGTCTAGCAAAATGGCCACGGATTCAAAATATGCTCTCCTAACATGGCCTCGAGAAACCTAATCACATTCATGAAAATGCTTGCCTTTCAGATTTTTCCTAGGCAGCCAAATTGCCCCTCATATATAACCCTCATCAAGGTGGTGGGGTGTGGATTACTCTACTCGCACTTTTAGTTGGTTTAGCCACTGTAAATTGAATCTCTTTGCATAAATATGTATAAATGTATTTGAATTGATGGTACAGTGAGTAATCTTATCTTTTGGAAGCACCCCCTGGTCTTCTGCCACGGAGAAATATCCACTTTTTATTTTAACATCTAGATCCCTTTGTAATCTCATTCTGAAAGTCCTTTGTGTCCCAAACCTGAAGATATTTATGGAGAGAAAAGAGCGCCCCCTAGTGAAACATGTTTCCCAATATTCCTTCAACGCTGAAGTTCCATCTTTCTTTTTTTTTTTTCCTGCCTAAGACTGATTATCTGGTCCCACGCAGGCAATTGCATTTTAGAGGCTAAGGCCCAGTACTCTTGATTGTTTGAGAGCTGGGGATAATTTGTTGGCTCCAAAATGTTTTGTTTTTATTTTATTTTATTTTATTTTTAAAGATTTTATTTATTTATTTGACAGAGAGAGATCACAAGTAGGCAGAGAGGCAGGCAGAGAAAGAGGAGGAAGCAGGCTCCCTGCTGAGCAGAGATCCGAGATCCTGGATCCGAGACCCCGAGATCATGACCTGAGCCGAAGGCAGAGGCCTAACCCACTGAGCCACCCAGGCGCCCTCCAAAATGTCTTTAAATTCCAAAACTGAATTAGTAAATTTGATTAAATGTCTGCAAAATGGGACAAATCAACTGGTCAAAGGAATTCAACTCTTAGTGATTTATAAATTACATTTAATGTGGGATATGGCTTTATTTTAATATTTTCTATGATGAGGGACAGGGCCTATTAAAATAAGAGGTAAAGGTAAAGGCCTATTTTCCAAAGAGCTGACCTCTCTTTTTTTTTTTTTTAAAGATTTTATTTATTTATTTGAAATAGAGAGAGAGAGATCACAAGTAGGCAGAGAGGCAGGCAGAGAGAGTGAGAAGCAGACTCCCTGCTGAGCAGAGAGCACGATGCGGGCCTCCATCCCAGGACCCTGAGATCATGACCTGAGCCGAAGGCAGAGGCTTAACCCACTGAGCCACCCAGGCGCCCGAGCTGACCTCTCTTAAACACTTTTCATAATAACTATTGGTGTGGTCCATCTAAGTCTTGATATTATTCTCTTAAAAACATTAAAAACAATATTTTATAGGTGCAAAATGGTTCCTAAAAGTTTACCCATACTCCCATTTAATCCATTTAATCTTCACAACAGTAATTAAGAAAGTATAGATTAAAGTTTTTGGATAAGGTTATTTTGTTTTTCTTTTTCTTCTTTTTCTGCCAAAGTACAAAATATTACAAAATCTGAAGAAAAAATCAGAATCGAAACTGATTAACAAACACAGTTCAAATGAAAACAAACTACTAATTTGAAATGGCATACATAGACTTTGATGGGAGACAATACATAGATGTGGCTCAAGAGTCAAATACTCTGAATGGGGCGGCATTTCCTGGGACAAGTTTCCTAATCTCTCTGAGCCTCAGTATTCTCTACTGTAAAATGGGAATAAAAGAGCTGTTGTGTTTAAATGAGTTCGTGTCTGAAACACTTAGAAGAGTGCTTGTCACATAATAAGAGTTCAGTGAATTCTAGCATTTAATTATTATTCAGTCAAACCATATCAATCTTTGATTCTCATAAATAAAACAGTTGAAGATTTTGGACAAGTTAACTCTCAACAAAACAACTGAAAATATTCACCTAAACAGTCATGTCTCTTTTATTCTGAAACATGATTTGGAAATAATTTCAAACCTAGAGAAAGTTACAAAAGGAAAAGTAGTACTATGAACCCTCATGAACCCTTTACCCAAATTCGCTTATTGTTAACATTTTATTCATTTGCTTTACCATTTGCACTGCAGATCACTGCAAAACTGTGTCCCTACTTCTTATTTATAATTTATGATGTATTGCTTTTCCATTTCTCTCTTTTTTTCATTTTCTATTTCTGAGTAAAAAATTACCATAAGTTTGTTGGCTTGAAACAACACCATTTATAAGTTCACAGTTGTATGGGTCAGAAGTCTGGGCATGCCATGACTGGGTTCTCTGGTCAGGGCTTCCAAGGCTTCCAAGGCTGAAATGATGATATTGAACAGGTTGAGTTCCTTTCAGGGATTTCTTTCTTTGTTGTTGGCCAAATTCAGTTCCTTAAAGCTATAGGAGGAGGTCTCCATTTTCTTGCTGGCTGTCAACTGTGGGCCACTGTCAGCAAATACAGGTCACCCACTTTCACTGCAGCATGGCTCCACTCATCTCCAGAGCCAGCAGTGGAGAATCTCCTTCATTGTAATTCCTTCTCATGCTTTGAATCTCCCACATGAGGAAGAAGAACTGGGTTCGTTTCTTTTAAAATCTCACCTGATTAGGTCAGGCTCACCCAGGATAATCTGCCTTTCTAGAAGTTGACTGATTTCAGAACTTAATTAGATCTGCAAAATCCCTTCATGGTAGCACCAAGATTAGTGTTTGAATAACTGGGAGAAACTGTGCATGCATCAGAGAGGTGGGAATTTGGGGAGCCATCTCAGAATTCTGCCCACTACATATGATGAGACACTTTATGATTCTACACATTAGTTGGCTAGGGCTGTCACAGCAAAATAGCACAGTGAGTAGCTTAAACAACAGAAATTTATTTTCTCACAGTTCCAGAGGATGAACGCCCAAGATTGACGTGTCAGCAGGTTTGGTTTCCTGAGGCCTCTCTCCTCAGCGTGTAGATAGTGGCCTTCTCGCTGTGTCCTTGCATGGCCTTATTCTCTGTGCACATGCATCTCTGTCTGATCTCTCTCTCTATTCTTAGAAGGACACCAGTCATATTGGATTAGAGCTTTGACATATGGATTTGAGAGAGAACACAATTCAGACCTAAGAGTCTAATAACAAAACCAAGAGCTAGTACCTCAGTGACTAGGCAGGAACTATGCTAAACATTTTTTGTGGGCAGAATTGTAACAAAAATTCCATGTCATTATAAACCATTATATAAAAGTCAGCTTTATCAAAGCGTTTCCTTGTTCTTGATTAGAAATTCTGTAAGATTTCTATTGTGATCTGATTGTGAGAACCATCTGTCTCTACCATGATGTGTTTCCCATGCTCCATTTTTAAAAAGATTTTATTTATTTCAGACACAGAAAGTGAGAGCAAGAGCCAGAAAAGTAGCGTGCACACAAACACGAACAGAGGGAGGAGCAGAGGGACAAGCCAACCCCCTGCTGAGGGGGGAGCCCTAGGCCAGGACCCTGACCTGGGAGAAAGGCTGCTGTTTAACCCACTAAGACATGCAGGGGCCACCCCATGCTCCATTTGAGTTTCATTCACCAGCGAAGTTTGATGGATTATCTTTGAGCTTGGTACAGAGCCACAAAGATGAGTAATCAAAATTCCTGCTCTCAGAGGGTATAGTCTAACAGGAAAGACATAATTTATGTGCGTCTCCGTGTACATTTTGAAATATCTTACATAGAAAGTGTCAATTTTATGTATAGAACCATCTGCACATTTAAGTTCTCAGGAAAGCGGAGGCACTGAAAATTAAAACAACGATTTCAAGAAAGAGGCACCTCTGAACATTTGGTTTGTGTAGGACCTGCTTGAGCTGCCTCAGACTGCAGCGCACATTCCATTGTGCGTCGCTTTATTTTTTTACGTATTTTATTTCAATTCCAGTATAGTTAACATAAAGTGTTATATTAGTTTCAGACTCGATGTGGTTTTAGACTGAATTCTCTGTGAGCGGAGAAGAAACACCTGGGATTTGAAGGTGAGAAGCAATCACAGCGTAAAAGTACTACACTTGACTGGATAAGGGTGTTTCAAATTCCCCCTCGCTCTGTTCAGGAGAGAGGGGGAAAAAATCCCTTCAAAAGGGGTTGAGGATATCCTTCGTTTCCTCCTTGTCCCACGTGTTCACTTTTTATGCTGCTAACACCCAGACCTCTGTCCTGCAGGCCAGGGACTGAAGGAAATCTCCAGATTTGCGGGCCAAGCTGGGGCTCAGCTGTGGGCGGAGTGCGGTGATTGCATCCTAGAGAGGGGCCTCTAACCTCCAGTGTCCTTGCATGCTCCCCATTCTCTCCATCTTCCCAAAGGCCTTTGGGCGGGAGCTCAGTTTTGCGGCCCCGCCCCCTGCCCCGCCCACCCGCCCCGCCCCGCCCACCGCGTGCGACCGCGGGGCTGATAAATGGTTTGCGCTCCCAGTGCGCTCGGTCGGGTTTCGCTGTAGCTCGACTCGTCTCGGCACTTTTCGGTTCTCAGACTTTCTAACGGTGCGGCCTCCACCCATGGAGGAGGAGCAGACGTACCTGGAGCTCTACCTGGACCAGTGTGTCGCCCAGGTGAGCGCGAAAGCCGTCGCCACTGTCCTGGGGCCAAAGCGCGTCCCTACCCGATGGCTGAGCGCGCCCACACCTGAGCGCGAGGGCTTTGCCTTCTTTATCTGGCCCTGAACTCCTAGCGACTGCAGAGGTGGGCTGGTTGGTCCTCGTCTTTAAGTTGAAAAATAGAAGCTTCGAAGCTTCAAGGGGGGAAATAACTCGCCACGGGTGCCAGCCAGGAGTGGAACCCGGTGTGGTGTGACTCCAGAGCCATGGTTAGAAGACCCCGTCTCCGTTTTAAAGATGCAGACATGGAGAGTTCGTTTCTGTGTCTCCCGTGGGGACCACTGGTTCCAAATGTCTCTGCTGTGCTATGGCAAACCTAGGCAGACTATCCCGTGCAGCTGTGGTAAGGGGTGACAGCCTCCCATGCCAAGAACAGGCCTCAAAAAAAAAAAAAAAAAAAGTCTCTAGGGACAGGTGGGGTGGGGGTGTCGCAAAATTGGAACTGAAGACACCTGTGGCTTCTTTCAATTCACGATTCTTAAGTTGTTTGTTTTTACAATTTAAAAAATCCTTAGAGTCAAGTATTGTAGAGAGCAAGGAGTCCTCAAAAAGAAAAAAGTGCAGCCGTCTGTGTGGGGGATTTTTTTTCTTTTCTTTTTCTTTCTTTTTCTTTTTTTTTTTTTTTTTTAAGATTTTATTTATTTATTTGACGGACAGATCAGAAGTAGGCAGAGAGGCAGGCAGAGAGAGGGAGAAGCAGGCTCCCTGATGTGGGGCTCAATGATCGTGACCTGAACCGAAGGCAGAGGCTTAACCCACTGAGCCCTGTGTGGGGGGTTTTTGAAAATACAAGGATTCACACCAAAGTAGAAATAGCGAAGCCTCCTTGCGTTTAATATAGCAAATGAAAGCCCACGCAGGAAAGATGAGTTCACGGTTCTGCAAAAACAGTCTAACGAAACATTTCTGCAGATAGACGGCCAAAGATGCAGTGAATATGCTGTAATTACATCCTGTAAGGTGTGTTCCTACGGTGAACTTGAAAAGGAGGCTGTCAAGCTGCTTTTGCTATAAAACATCCCATATCTTGCTGCCACTGCCTTAGATTCCTGGAGGAGATTGGGTTTCCTTGGGTGAGTGCCACCTCCCTGCCCAAATGCTGTGATGGGAAAGAGGGGAGACAGGGATTGTTGCAAATATTGTGAACTGGCTGGTGAGAGTCTTTTACCAGTATAGGAGAGGCCACTGGGACCATGGAGAGGAATCCTGGCTGTTCCCCACCTCACTTTTCATAAAGCTGATCTGTGGAGTGGGGTTGGGGGGGGGTGGAATTATATAATTCAGAACGAAATACAGACCAAAATCTTGTCCAAAATCTTCTTTCAAGAGAATAGCTGCCTTCTTTTAGAGAAGTGTTTTCTTTGAACAATTAGTCACCCCTGCCATCTGCTGGACTTGGAGTAATAGAACAATTCAGTAGGATCTAGCCAGACATTTTATATTCGCTTGAGGTCGTTTTGTCATGAGGATCCAGCGTGAGGTGTTCACAAACAACCAGTTGTCAGAAGTCAGATTTTCTAAGGGATGAGGTTTTCCTGCTAGCAGCACTCAAAATCTGGAATCTAGGTCTACAGCCTGGGCAACGCAGGTGGTAACATTTATATCAAGGTAATCGATTTTTTTTCCCCAATAAGGAAGCCTGTGAATTGGACATGAAGCTGCTTTGCTCAGTTGCACACCTCATTCCGTGAGTTGATGATAATGGAGGCTGAACAGCCTTCCCCAGACTGAAAGTACAATACATTGATTTAAACTGTTCTTGCCATTTAAATTTCAATGACTGTTTTCCTATTGTAGATTCACAAATCTAGAATATTTGCTTCTATCTCCTTTGACTAGAAGGAATAACCTTGGGTCTTCAGTGGAGTACTGATTAGCACTCAAGGCACTTGTTTCTTTCTTTCTCCTTTTTTTTTTTTTTAAGATTTTATTTATTTATGTTTATAAAAAATAAAAAATTAATAAAATGAGCTAAAGAAAAAAAAAGATTTTATTTATTTATTTGACAGACAGAGATTACAAGTAGGCAGAGAGGCAGTCAGAGAGAGAGGAGGAAGCAGACTCCCTGCTGAGCAGAGAGCCCGATATGGGGCTTGAATCCAGGACCCTGGGATCATGACCTGAGCTGAAGGCAGAGGCTTTAACCCACAGAGCCACCCAGGCACCCCAGCACTTGTTTCTTTATAAAATATGAATTTAAGGCTCTAAGAAATAGGCATGCCTGAGTGGCTCAGTCGGTTAAGCGTCTGCCTTTGACTCAGGCCATGATCTTGGGGTCCTGGGATCAAGCCCCAAGTTGGGCTCCCTGCTCAGTGGGAAGCCTGCTTCTTCCTCTCCCTCTGCCCCTCCCATTCTCTTTCTCAATTAAAAACTCTTTTTAAAAAAAAGATAGAGTGGGAAAATAACCCACTCAGAATTAATTTGGGACACTGGGGTGGCTCAGTCAGTTGAGTCTGCGTTCAGCTCAGGTCATGATCCCAGGGTCCTAGGATCCAGTCCCATATCTGGCTCCTTGCTCAGCAAGAAGTCTGCTTCTCCCTCTGCCTGCCGCTGCCCCTGCTTTTGCGTGCTCACTCTCTCAAATAAATCTTAAAAAAAAAAAGACTTAACTGAAGTTCATAATCAAGGAGTACAATAAGTCTATTCAAAGTCCACATTATTTTTTAAAATTTTATTTTGTCCATTGTGGCATTTTATTTGCATATATATATTATATCCCTAGAAAAAGAATCCCAGGATTTTCCCTCCTGTGTGTTTTTGTCTTGATTCTTCATGATGCGTGATGCCAGTTGAGGTTGTCTACACAATGGCAGGACAGGAACAGATTATTCTTCCATTTTTCTAAATCTTTGAGTTGTACATCAAATCTGGGGCTGATCACACTTGTTTAGCCTGCCTGGGAGGTTCACAGTAATTTTCCCAGCTCTGTGATCATCAGCGATTTCAAATTTGCCAACGTAACCAGGCTTCATCATCACAGACACCAGACGATGACTTTGGAGCAGGGCTTAATAAGAACCTGGCCTTATTGTTTCTCTTCCCAGTGTTGTTAATGCTTCTAAGAGCACCTGCCAGGCCATTCATGTACATCATGCTGGTGGCACAGAAAGGGCAGAAAGAGGACCCAGAGTACACACAATTTAGAGTGTAGTTGCTCAGTTGCCTTTATTACAAAATTAGAGTGGCAACTTTACTATGGATCAAATGTAGGAAAAACATTTTTTGGTAAAATGCTTTTTCTGCATTTTAAGATCGACTTTCCTGTTTCTATTAAGTATGCGGAAACTCTGAAATATAACTTTAGTGGTACTTTATGGAAAGAGACAAGGAATGAACATAAGCTGTCTTGGACTGCTTGCATTCCTGAACACCCTGCTGGCTAGCAATAGTGGTATCCCTTTGGTGTGACTTGGTGTTCTGTTTCTTGCGTTTTTGTTTTGGGAATGGCCTAGGATGACCTCACTGCGCCCAGGTCGCCACTGCTCAGCCCAGTCACACCTGATGTTGTGGACATCCCTAATTCATCCCATCCAGAGACTGTGTTTAATTCACATCTTGAAGTAGTCCAAGAAACCTCTGGCCATTTCTCATGTGTGGATCTTAGCTTCCTACCGGATGAATTTACCCAAGAAAATAAAGACCAGAGTGTCGTTAGAAGCAAGCATGAAATTGAAGAAAATTGTAAAACTCAAAGTCAGCCAAGGAAGATGTCATTACCCAGAGAACAGGACATTGGTCTGGGGTTAATAAGCAGCAGCAATGTATCAAATTCCCACTCACATCTGCATCCTGGTGATGCTGACTCAGTCCAGCCTTCTCTTGAGAAACCAAACTCCATGCCTCTGGTGTCCATAACGCCCATGACACCAATGACCCCTGTTTCAGAATGTTCTGGAATTGTGCCTCAGCTACAGTAAGTTGTTTACGTGTGTGTGTGTGTGTGTGTTTTTAAAGATTTTATTTATTTATTTGACAGGCAGAGATCACAAATAGGCAGAGGGGCAGGCAGATAGAGAGAAAGGTGGAAGCAGGCTCCTCGCCAAGCAGAGAGCCTGATGCAGGGCTTGATCCCAGGACCCTGGGATCATGACCTGAGCTGAAGGCAGAGGCTTAACCCACTGAGCCACCCAGGTGCTCCTGTATGTGTGTGTTTTTAATGGGTGATGCTCTCAGGTACACATTTTAGTTTCCAAATGTAATGATGACGAATTTCAGAGTAATCGTGTAGGGAAGAGCATTTCAGTTTTAATTACTCTTTTGTCCATTCTTGTGGCTTTACACAGTTTGGCTATCTGTAAAATGAAGTACTAGTTCTTGATCTCCTAAGAGAGACTTAAGACTAGTATATATATTCTTGAAGGGTTGTATTGTTTATGTTACAGCACTGTGATTGCTGAGAATTGTGGTTGGGATTGGATAAACAGAATATAAAGATGTAAAATTTGAATTCAGTTTGAAAATTGATTTAGAATTATGCTTTCTGTTTTGAGGCCTGGTTTTGAAAAAGATTTAAAACTTGCTTTTCATCAGCTAGTCGTGACATTTCAGAAGCTATTTTTAGTGCTTTGCTTTGGAATCTTTACATTTTACTAGGGTTTATCACGTTATAGTATATTCACATTGAGACTAATTCTCCTAGGAAGTTGCTAATATACTATCTATAAAATGAGGAAGTTAATACATTTTAATTCTTTTTTTACTTGTTATGTCTTATGTAATTTCCTAAAATGACTTATTTCATCAGGAATATAGTTTCCACTGTAAACCTGGCCTGTAAATTGGATCTGAAGAAAATAGCTTTGCACGCAAAAAATGCAGAGTATAACCCAAAGGTGAGATTTCTCTGTATTCCTTTCAACAATTAGCTTCTACTTAGATTTACTTCATATGATCATGTTATTGACTCATTCCTTTGTCTTTGTTTTTAAAACGGAAAAAGAAAATTTTGTTAGGGCAAAACTTTTGACAACTCAAGAGGTTAATTGCCTCATTGTCTGCTTTGAAGTTCTAAAAAATTACCTCATTCTCCAAGCCGAATAAAAGCAGTGATTGAGCAGTTCCTAAAAGTTAAGGTTTTCCCCTTGTCATTCAAAAAGATTTTTCAGTATGACCCCTTTCAGCCCATGGAAATGCTAACCTTCTTTAAAATGCCATTAGAGTTCATAGTTTTTTTCCTAAATGCTGTCCCACCTGCCTGCTACATATTTTTCCATTTATAATTTCCCTTACTTGAGAAAGGTAAATTGTTTCAAGTGTGATGTTCAAGCTTCTACTTTCTGATCTAAGATTCAGGTATTTCTTTTCTCTCAAAGTCTAATAAAATTTACTCTATTGTGTCCTGCCAAGGCTAAGCATCCAATTTTAATGGCCTATTAACCGAAGAAGTAGACTTGTTCATTCAATCAACATTTAGTAATTGGCTGGTCTCTGTACCTATGAATGCAAAGACGAGTAAGGCCTTGTCTCTATTAGGGAAAAGTTCACTGTCTCAGATGGTGGAGGATTTACGGCCTTAGATGAAAAGGTCGTATTTCTAGGAACACAGAGGACCTTGTGAGCATCAGCTATTTATGGATAAAGTCGTTTTTGCTGTTGTGGGAGTATTCTTGCTGATTTCTAAATTTACATGTACTTGAATATTAGCCAAATATTTCCTTTTTCTGGAAATATTTGACCAGGATGAGCACAGAAACACAGTGATAAGCTAGGATGCTTATGGCCACAGCCATGATTGCCCACACTTTTAAGTCAGCATATTTAAGCATATTTTGTTGTCCATCATCTTCTGCTCTCCCTCATTTTGTTTTTGTATATAGGATCTATCCAAACTTGAACTTGACAGCCAGAGAAATTCTGGTTTGGCACTTAAGCTCTGTTCAGAATTTAATAAAAATGCATACCAGGTTAGAGTATTACCTTAAACACTTGGAAAACATTCACCAGATTTAATCAGCTCTGTGCAGTGCTGACTCAAGGCTCTTTCACTGTCCACATTTCAAATCTGAAACTGCCAGTCCCATCTTGGTCCTGTGGACCCCCTCCAACCCATGGAAGCTGCTGTCGTGCAGAATACTCACCCTGGTTTCCTTCCCAGCTTGCTGGGGGAAGATGAACACAGAAGGGGCCGCCTGGGTAGGACCAAAAGGAGTAGCAAGTCTTTGATGACATATCAGTATGGCAGGCCAGTAGTCCTGGTGCCCCTTGCTTCAGCACCTTCCAGAGAACCTGCCCATGCTGCAGGGCAGGGCATTATACTGAGAACTGAAAATCAATGTGTCCTTCATCTTCAGCATGCCTATCAATATATATATTCTGTTCTATAGTTTGGCTTTTTTTTTTAATACATTCTAGAGTCTTGGCAAAACTATAACATACTTTATACTCTCCCCTCCCCAAATAGTCTTTGAAAGAAAAAGGAAGTATTTCCAAGTAAAAAACCACAGCATCTAATTAGTCATGGCTTCCAGTCTCAACTTTACCATTGTCTGTGTAATGTGCAAAATTAAATAACCACTCTGTTTCCTTATGCACTAAATTGTGATGATCATGGACACAGGTGAGCTCTATCCTTAGCTAAAAGAGACAAAACCTGTAAAGCTCTTGGTAGCAGGCTTGAAATAGAACAGGCACTTAAATTTTAGCTTTATTGTTATTATTTTTACCTGTTTGTTTTTTTTTTAAGTACATTTTAGAATGTACTTGTTTTGTTTACCTTAGCGCGGGGAGACCACTGTTTCACTTTCCCATCTGATCTCCATTTATTCAAGACTCTTTTATGTCCAGATCAACTCTTCAGCTGGAATAGTGTTACATCCTAGCAGAGGCTAATTGTCCTTTTGACTTCTGTGTATAGAGGTTTGCTGCTGTCATAATGAGGATCCGAGAGCCCAGAACAACCGCCCTCATATTTAGCTCTGGAAAAATGGTCTGCACGGGAGCCAAAAGGTATGCGGAACCACTCTCCAAACCTTCTCAGACAAATAATTCAGTGTATAAAACAGGGAAGGATAGAATTTATGTTCCAAAACACCTAGGAGGAGCAAAATATTTTGCCGAAGAGTTGCATGAAATGCCAAAATGGGGGTTAAAAACATTCAGTTGTGTAATACCGACTCCTGTCCCATTTTGCAGTTCCCCCATTAAACCGAGGGGACGTAGGTGGTCTGTTAGAACTTGATCTTAAGATGCACTTAAAAACTACCATAGTGATGAAACCTGTTACAAGCCTGGAGAAATAGTTATTGTATATTTTCCTTATTGCAGGTAATTGGATAGAACTTCTTTTTTTTTTTTTTTTTAAGATTTTATTTATTTATTTGACAGACAGAGATCACAAGTAGGCAGAGAGGCAGGCAGAGAGAAAGAGAGGAGGAAGCAGACAGCCCGATGCGGGGCTCGATCCCAGGACCCTGGGATCATGACCTGAGCCAAAGGCAGAGGCTTTAACCCACTGAGCCACCAGGCACTCCTGGATAGAACTTCTTAAAGGTGGCAAATTAGGTACATCTTGCCCATTATCTTGAGCATTAGCTCAGGAGGCAACTCTGAAAAGGCTCCCTTTTCCTGGATCTCACACCGAGGAAGGCCTGTGCTGATACAGAGCCTTTCACCATCAAATTGCAGTGGGAGCACTGCTCGTTCCTCTAAGTGTTAGAAGATGAGTAGTAAATTGTCCTCCTGAAAGGCTGTGTGAATTTGTCTTCACTCTACAGATATACTGAGCTTCATTTCCTCCCAAGAACACTGAGTGTTAACATTTTTTTTAAAGTTTGCCAAATGGTTTGGCAAAAAAAAAAAAAAGAAGAAGAAAAGTGTTAATTACATGTCTTTGATTTGCTAGTGAGACGAATATTGCATAAGCATGTAAACGGCCTAACGTGTCTTTTGCCCAATCGTCTGAGTTCTTGCTCTTTTGTCAGCTTTTTGTTTCTAAGTATTCCCACCATTTTGTACTATAAATATTATTTCCCAAATTACAGTTAGTGGTGTTTTATTATTATTTTTTTTTACAATTAACATTTTTGGGTGTGTACAGTCCCATTTTTCTTCAGAGTTTTGATGTTTGGCTTCATGCTTAGGAAGAAAGCTTCTGCTTGCGCAACATTATACAAATATTGACCTCTGTACATTTTTCTGGCAAATGATGTTGATGTTTTGATTCAATGAGTGCTTTCTCTAGGTGATGGAAATGTTTTCCATTTGTGCTCTCCAGTGTGGTAACCACCAGTTACATGTGGCTGTTGAACAACTAAAGTATAGGTAATACACAGAGGAACTGCTTGTTTTATTCTTTTTTTAAAAGATTTTCTCTGACAGCAAGCTGGGGGAGAGACCGGGAGAGAGAGAAAAGCAGACTCCCCACTGAGCAGGGAGTTTGATGCGGGGCTCAATCCCAGGACCCCAGGATCATGACCTGAGCCGAAGGCAGATGTTTAACTGACTGAGCCACCCAGGCACCCCGGAACATAATTTTTTACTTAATTTAAGTTTAAATATAAATAGCTACATGCAGGGGCTCCTGGGTGAGCCTGTATGCTGGGCTCCCTGCTCTGGAGGGAGTCAGCTTCTCCATCTCCCTCTGTTCCTCCCCATCCTGCTTGTGTTCTCTCTCTCTCAATCTACCTCTCTCTCAAATAAATAAATAGAATTTTTTAAAAAATTAGCTACAAGTGGCTAGTGACTACCATACTGGGCAGAGCTGGCCTGGAATTTTGTTTCACTATATATTTTTCTTTGCAAATGGCCAGTAAGTGACCTGATACATTTATTGAAGAATCCATATATGGTTTTTTAGTATAGTTGACACACAATGTTACATTAGTTTCAGGTGACTCAGTAAGTTTAGACACTATGCTAGGTTCCCTAGGAGTGTAGCTACCATCTGTCCTCACTATTACAATGGCGTTGACTATATTCCTGTGCCTTTTATTCCTCTGGTTTCTTCATTCCATAACTGAAAGCCTGTATCTCCCACTCCAGTTCACTTATTTTGCCCAAACCCCAACCCTCCCCTCTGGCAACCATGAGTTTGTTCTCTGTATGTATAGGACTGCTTCTGCTTTTTGTTTGTGTTTTGTTGTTGCTGTTGTTGTTTTAAGATTCTGTATGTGAGTGAAATCATGTGGTATTTGTCTTTCTCAGTCTCACTTTTTCCCTTAGCCTTATACCTTCGAGGGCCCTTCATGTTGTCTCAAATGGCACGATCTCATCCTTTTATATGGCTGCATAATATATTGTGTATATAGACCTCATTTTCCTTATCTTCTGTCAATGGATGCTTAAGTTGCTTCCATATCTTTGCTATTATAAATAATGTTGCAGTAACATGGGGGTACATTTATCTTTTCAAATTAGCATTTCTGTTTTGAGTAAATGCCCAATAGTGGAATTATTGAATTTAATGGTTTTTTTTTTTTAATTTTTAAGGACCCTCTATACTGTTTTCCACAGCAGCTGTACCAATTTACAGTCCCACCAACAGTGTACAAGGGTTCCTTTTTCTCCATCCTTACCAACAGTTATTACTGTCTTTTTAATTTTAGCCATTCTAATAGGTATGAGGTGATATTTCATTGTGGTTTTGATTTGCATTTCCCTGATTATGAGTGATGTTGAGATCCTTTCATGTGTATATCGGCTATTTCTATGCTTTTTTTGGAAAAATGTCTGGTCAGGTCCTAGGCCCATTTTTAAATTGGATTGTTTTTTGGTGTTGAGTTGTATCTGTTCTTTATATACTTTGGATATTAACCCATTAACTGATATGTCATTTGCAAATATCTTCTCTTATCCAGTAGGTTACTTTTTGGTGTGTTGATGGTTTTCTTATTGTGCAAAAGCTTTTTATTTTGATGTAGTCCCAATGGCTTATTTTTGTTTTTGTTTCCCTTGCCTTTGGATACATATCTAGAAAAATGTTGCTGTGATTGATGTTGGAGAAATTACTGCCTATATTCACTTCTAGGATGTTTTTGTGGCTTCAGGTCTAAATTTAGGTCTTTAATCCATTTTTAGTTTATTTTTGTGAAAAGTGTTAAAGTGGTCCAGTTTTACATGTAGCTGTCCAGTTTTCCCAGCCTCATTTATTGAATGATTTATTTATTTATTTTATATATATATATATATATATATATATTATTTATTAATTTATTCCTTTCCCTGTTGTATATTCTTATCTCCTTTGTCATAGATTAACTGGCCATATAATCATAGGTTTATTTCTGGATTCTCCATCCATTAATCTGTAGGTCTGTTTTTGTGCCTGTTTGTGTGTTTTGATTACTACAGTTTTGTGGTGTATCTTGAAATCTGGTGTTGTGGTACCTTCAGCTTTGTTTTTCTTAAGAGTGCTTTGCCTATTTGGGGACTTTTGTGGTTCCATGCAAATTTTAGTAGTAGGTTAATTTTGTGAAAAACATTATTGGTATTCTGATAAGGATAGCATTGAATCTATAGATTGCTTGGGTAATATGAACAGTTTAATAATATTCTTTCAATCCATGAGCACGTAATATTTTTTTTCACTTGTGTTGTCTTCAGTTTCTTTTTTTTTTTTTTTTTTAAAGATTTTATTTATTTATCATAGAGAGAGAAAGAGGAAGCGAGCACAAGCAGACAGAGTGGCAGGCAGAGGCAGAGGGAGAAGCAGACTCCCTGCTGAGCAAGGAGCCCGATGTGGGACTCGATCCGAGGGCACCGGGATCATGACCCGAGCCAAAGACAGCTGCCCAACCAGCTGAGCCACCCAGGTGTCCCGTCTTCAGTTTCTTTCATTGATGTTTAGCAGTTTTCAGAGTACGGGTCTTTTACCTCTTTTTGATTATGTTTATTCCTATATATTTTATCCTTTTTCATGTAGTTATAAGTGAAACTGTTTTCTTAATTTCTCCTTTTACTACTTTTTTTTGTGTGTGTGTATAGATATGCTACCAATTTCTGGGTATTTTGCGTCCTGCAACTTCACTGAATTCATTGATTACTTCTAGTAGCTGTTTGATGGAGTCTTTAGGATTTTCTTTTTTTTTTTTTTTTATTTCTTTTCAGCGTAACAGTATTCATTGTTTTTGCACCACATCCAGTGCTCCATGCTATACATGCCCTCCCCAATACCCACCACCTTGTTCTCCCAACCTCCCACCCCTTGCCCCTTCAAGACCCTCAAGTTGTTTCTCAGAGTCCATAGTCTCTCATGGTTCACCTCCCCTTCCAATTTCCCTCAACTCCCTTCTCCTCTCCATCTCCCCATGACCTCCATGTTATTTGTTACGCTCCACAAATAAGTGAAACCATATGGTAATTGACTCTCTCTGCTTTACTTATTTCACTCAGCATAATCTCTTCCAGTCCCATCCATGTTGCTACAAAAGTTGGGTATTTATCCTTTCTGAAAGAGGCATAATACTCCATAGTGTATATGGACCACATCTTCCTTATCCATTCGTCTGTTGAAGGGCATTTTGGTTCTTTCCACAGTTTGGCGACTGTGGCCATTGCTGCTTTAAACATTGGGGTACAGGTGGCCCTTCTTTTCACTACATCTGTGTCTTTGGGGTAAATACCCAGTAGTGCAATTGCAGGGTCATAGGAAAGCTCTATTTTTAATTTCTTGAAGAATCTCCACACTGTTCTCCAAAGTGGCTGCACCAACTTGCATTCCCACCAACAGTGTAAGAGGGTTCCCCTTTCTCCACATCCTCTCCAACACATGTTGTTTCCTGTCTTGCTAACTTTGGCCATTCTAACTAGTGTAAGGTGGTATCTCAATGTGGTTTTAATATGAATCTCCCTGATGGCTAGTGATGATGAACACTTTTTCATGTATCTGATAGCCATTTGTATGTCTTCATTGGAGAAGTGTCTGTTCATATCTTCTGCCCATTTTTTGATATGATTATCTTTTTTGTGTGTGTGTTGAGTTTGAGGAGTTCTTTATAGATTCTTTAGGATTTTCTATATATAATATCTTGTCATCTGCACAGAGTGACAGTTAACCTCTTCTTTACCAGGATGAGTACCTCTTATTTCTTGCCTGATTGTTGTGTTTAGGACTTCCAGTATTACATTGAATAAAAGTAATGACAGTGGACATCCTTGTCTTGTTCTGATCTTAGAGGAAAAGCTCTCAGTTTTTCACCATTGAGTATGTTGTCAGTTAGGTTGTTTTGTTTTGTTTTGTTTTAAGATTTTATTTATTTATTTGACAGAGAGAGACAGTGAGAGAGGAATACACGCAAGGGAGCAGCAGAGAGAGAGGGGGAGACAGGCTTCCTATCAAGCAGGGAGCCCCTGTGGGTCTTGATCCCAGGACTCTGGGATCATGACCCAAGCCGAAGGCAGCTGCTTAATGACTAAGACACCCAGGCTCCCCATAGTTAGGTTTTTCATATATATGGAATTTATTAAGTTGAGGTATGTTCCCACTGAAGCCAAGTTGAGAGTTTAATTATGAATGAATGCTGAATTTTGTCATATATTTTTATCAGCATCTGTTAAAAGATCAAATGATTTTTATCCTTTATTCTGCTGATGTGGTATATCATGTTGATTGACTTGTGAATATTGAATCTTTCTTGCATCGACAGAATGAATCCTACTTGATTATGGTGAATGATCTTCTTAATGTATTGTTATATGTGGTTTGCTAATATTTTGTGGAGGATTTGTACATTTATGTTATGAGTCCATTCTTAATCTATTTCCCCCACTACCTGTTTTTACATATTAAATTCTTTACATGTATCTGGATAAGTTTCTGGGCTTTCTCCTATGTTGATATGACATCCTTGGACCTAGAGATCTACCATTTTTAAGTCCTTATTGGACAACCCTGCAAGGTATCTGCAAGGATGTTCATTTCAGCATTGTGTAAAATGGGGGGAGGGGATAAAAATTAAAACATGGGACACAAATACTGAGTAATGAACTTTTGAATAGGTTATTAAATAAAATTATATTAAGCAATTAAAACACACACATATCAAGTTGGAAGGATGGTAACATTGTTTTAAGTTATAGAGGAATAGGAACTAAATTATGTCTATTATCCAACTTTCACTTTAAAATATGCTTATATTACATACATATTCATGAGTATCTTTCCCAATCTGAATTTATCTGGTTCCCAAAATCTGATTGTGAAAGTTTGAATACTGAGTTCAGGTAATAAGAAATTTTGATTAGTCTATGAGCTGTCAGAATTCTCTCCAAAAAAGGATATACAAACCTATTCTTTTTAGCTGTAATAACCAAAGTTTGCAAGTGAAGGATAGCTATTTTTGCCCAGGAAGAGTACAAAAGTGTTAAATGTAATCTGTGGTTATCACCACTGGTGGTGACGTTCAAGGTTCTTTATTTCCTAATGATCATAGAAAAACATGTATGTAGACTCTAACCACAAGCTGTTTGCATGGGAATTTCAATGTCCTATTCACAGCTAATATCTCACGAAACTACAGGGCCACTCAAATTCTTAAAATTTGGCCTTATAAACATGAGCACAATGGGCAATGTAATGGGCCAATTAGTAGACTGTATGTTTTCAAAATAGAAACCATTTATTTCGGTGCTAACTTGTAGACATGACCTTGCGAGGGACATCTCAGGAGTTGGAAGTGGGTGAGGAAAAGCAATGTGGAGTGGAGTGAAATATGTGAAGGAATTAATATACATTAATTCATTAATTAAAATCAGGTGTTTTGGTTTTCAAAGTAAAGATGGGGCAACCCATAAGAGAAGGTAGAGTTCACACGGTTCACCCACCAGGTTTTGCCCTTGTTTTTCATCCCTTGCCACTCATTGTTTTGTTTTGCCAAATAAAGCTTCACTTCGTGGAACTTCACCTTCTGTGACTTGGGTTTAGGGCTGGAGCAAGACAAATGCTCAGAAGAGTATGGCCACAAAGTTGAATGACTTTCTTTCTCATGTTGGGTGTATGTTGAGTGACATTCTGTGAGAAAGCCCAAGCAAAACTGGTCAGGTTTCAAGATGTTTTCATGTTTGTTTGTTTGTTTTTTTAAATGTAGTTTGTTGCATAAAGATTCAAGTTCTAATATCCTGTCTTTGCCACCTAATTGGCATACCTCTTATTTTCTTATGTTGATTTTTTTTTTTTAATGCATGTGTCCTTATTTATCTGGAGGGCTTGTTAAAATACAGATTGCTGGGCCCCAACCCCAGAGTACCTGTGGCTGGGACCTGGGACTTTGAATTTCTAGCAAGTTCTCAGGTGGTGCTGCTCTGCTGCACACACTTTGAGAACCAGGGGAATAGTTAATTTTATCTAATTGCATTTAAAACAAGTAAAGGAGAAAAATACGCTATATGTGAGAGATGTCAAAGTAAGACGCAAACGTGTATATGGCTTGGCTTTGACCATTGTGCCATACCTTTGGCTAGGTGCTAAGGACACAAGTAGGGGAGGCTGGGCTGTGTCCTCCACATCTACAGGTTTGTAGATATACTGAAAGATAGATCTAGTACTAAAAAAAGCTAAAAGTACAATCAGGGAAGTGTGTGAGCACAGCTCAAGCAGTATAGAGGATAGAACGATGAAGATCTCTTTAAACACACTTGTCCTTCCCCAGTGAGGAGCAGTCTCGACTTGCAGCGAGGAAGTATGCTCGTGTGGTGCAGAAGCTGGGGTTCCCAGCCAGATTCCTCGATTTTAAAGTTCAGAACATGGTTGGAAGCTGCGATGTGAGATTCGCCATCAGGCTGGAAGGTCTGGTGTTAACCCACCAGCAGTTCAGTAGGTATGACCTTTCTGTAACTTTCTGAGTTTACAAAGACACGGCAGTTGTGTTATGGGCCCCATATATAGTGTGTCTTTTGGAGAAAATGGAGTTTTTCTTTTTCATGACTGTAGGTGAGAGGGTTAACATGCTGAGCTTAACTCCTTCCTGGTTACTGCATGTGTCCAGTCTTCTGAAACATGGTTCTCAAAATTAAACTGCACAGTCATCACTTGGCCCGCTTTTCTGAAAACACTTTGCTACCTGGGCTGCATCGTCCCAGATGTTGCTTGAATTTGCAGTTCTTTTTTATTTTTTTCTTTTGAAGATTTTATTTATTTATTTGACAGAGATCACAAGTAGGCAGAGAGAGAGAGGAAGGGAAGCAGGCTCCCCACTGAGCAGAGAGCCCAATGTCGTGGGGCTCTATCCCAGGACCCTGGGACCACGAGGCAGAGGCTTCAACCCACTGAGCCACCCAGGCACCCCTTGAATTTTCAGTTCTAACAAGCTCACAGGTGGTGTCAGTCCTGCTCACCAGAGGCTTGAGATTCACTACCGCGCAGATTTCCGAGACAGGCACACCTGCCTTGGGGGCAGGGTGGGACCCCAGAAGAGAAGGCTTATGAGGCGGGTTAGGCAGGTCTGAAGGGGCTGATGGCTGACAGCTGGCATGGGGAAGAGGGTTGGAGAGGATGAAGAAAGAGTGGCCTAGCACATTCTGTGAAGGCAAGTCTATCGAGTGTCCACTGTCCTGTTGATTTCCAGGGGTTTTGTGTTCTAGCCCCCTCTCCAGTTTCTTCTTTAGTGGACTCCTGCTCCTCAGGGAGCCTCTGTAGGCTGCTGCTTCCCACGTAACCTCCTTTCTCACCAGCAGAGGCTCGGGGTCCTCTCCCCTCAGCTGCTTTGATGCTTCTCCCAGACTGTCGGGCCCTTAGCAGTGACAGAGGCGAATGGGTCAGCCCTGGGGCCCCACCACCCTGGGGCACATATACCAGTTCAAGGCCACTGAGCTGTTCAGAATCACAGACGCTCTTAACGTTCTCCTTCTCTAGCCTCAACTTCTGTCCTTTTGCTCCCTTCTTCCTCCCCTTTGCCCTGGAGTGGTCATTCCTATGAACAGAGTGAGCAGGGGTCCTGCAGCAGAACTTTTTCTAACACTCGCTGGCCTTCTTTTTGAGACATGCTCTGAACAGCTGTTAAAAATTGCATTGTTTTTTCCTAGTTTTTTTTTTTTTTTTTTTAAATCCAAGTTCATGCTGAGATTTGGCTTTGGTGATATTCTTTAGGCAATGTTTATTTTCCCCTTGATTGTATTTTTTTTCCTCCCTGCATGAATTTTTCTTTCAATGTGTGCTTATTGGGTGCCTGTTGAGCTCACTGCAAAGCTCCCCATGCAAGAAATATTGCCTCTTTAGGGATCTTTTTCTTTCTTCAATCTTGGGATGGTTTATAAATTCATAACCGTTGTTATTAAGAGTATCTCAACACAGAAGCTATTTTTTCTTCCAGATTCTCAACCATGGGCCACCAGTCTGTCTCTTCTCCAAACCCACTTTTTCTGAATGTATGAAAGATCTCTGCCTGAATTCTGCCTGTCTCCATCAGATTGAGCTCTCCACTCTCTGGCTCTTAAGGGCTCTAAAATGATCTGTGCTGTTCCTCCCAAGGTGCCTTTCATTTCTTTTTCTCCAACACTGTTGTCTTTGTAGCTCGGGTTTAAGTCTAGAGCAGGAGTGCCTCCTGTCACTACTGCCACGTTCTGAGAGATAAAATGGAGAGCAGGGCAAGATGAGAGTTCATCATATGAGCTGACTTTAGCCACTTGGAGGGGTCCATCACTGCTCTATCTTCATTCTGGAACAGTTTTATGATCTCATCCATCTTTTCAAAAAACTTAGCAAGAAAGCCTGCATCGTATCCATCCCACTATCTTTCTAGTCTTACTTTTGCCTGCTCCAAAAGTTTGCCCTTCAGGCTCTACTGTTACGTTATGGATTACAGCTCCAGTGTGTGTATTGATGACACTGGGCGTTAAAACACTTCTCTCCCAACAGGTTTGTGTCTTTAAAGTGAGGCCTCTCATGGGGCGCCTGGGTGACTCAGTTGGTTAAGTGTCTGCCTTCAGCTCAGGTCATGTTCCCCAGGTCCTGGGATAGAGTACAACATGGGGCCCCTTGCTTAGTGGGGGGTCTTCTTCTCCCCCTGCCTGCCACTCCCCTACTTGTGCTTACTTTTTCTCTCTCTGACCAGATAAACTCTAAAAAAAAAAAAATTAAAAAAAATGAGGCCTCTCTTTAAGTGTCTGCAACTGTGTGGGGAACCATGGCCCACATCAGTTGTAATTATTAGGTCAAGTTTGCCTATGTCAAGGGGCGCCTGGGTGACTCCATGAGTTAGGCATCTTCCTTGGGCTCAGGTCATGATCTCAGGGTCATGGGATTGAGCCCCAGGTTGAATCCCTGCTCAGCAGAGAGGCTGCTTCTCCCTCTTTCTCTGCTACTCTACCCTGCTCGTGCTTGCTCATTCTCTCTCAAATAAACACAATCTTAAAAAAAAAAAAAAAAGTTAGCCTATGTTAAAACCTCAAGTTCCTTTAATTCCCCTGGTTCTACAAGTTTGTGTAGTAGCATCTGATACCACAAGTATCCCCTTGTCACTGGGGGATGTCAGTATGTCTACACCGTATTTATTTCCAGTTTTCCCTGAGCATTGTTCTCCCTTCCTTCAGTTTCTAAATCCAAGCTATCCTGATAATAACTATTTCTTAAGTGAATAATACCTAGGTGACTACCATGGAGCAGATGCTACAGCGACCATGATAGTCAGTACAGCCAGGGTTCAGGACACCAGGGGGCTCAGTCAGTTGAGCGTCAGACTCTTGATTACAGCTCAGGTCATGGTCTCAGGGTTGTGAGGTTGAGCCCTGCAATGGGCTCCAGCTGAGTATGCAGCCTACTCTCCCTCTCCCCCTCCCAACCCCCATCCCTACCCTCCCAGGCCCTGAACCCACACTGGTTCACTCTCTTTACCTCAAAAAGGGAAAAGGAAAAAAGAAGAAAAAAAAAAATACGGCCACTGTTCCTTGCCCTCCTGGAGCTCACTGTCTAAAAGGGAAGACCGAAAAGCTAAAGACAATATGGTAACTAAAGATAACACAGTAACTCCAAGGTGGGCACTCCTTGCAGTGCCATGGTACCATTAAACAGGATATTTAATACAATAGGGTCAGGGGAGTGTGCAGGTCGAAGTTCTCATGGGAAGTGACATTTAAGCCAGGACTTGAATGGTGAGTTGAAGTTGGGTTGGCAAGAGATTGGCAAAAGTTTGTTATTCTTGAACTTACAAAATTCTCCATCCCTCTCTAAAATCTCCTTTTTTCCCCCCTTGCCTCAACTTTCTCTTGCAATGAGGCAGAGGATAAGTAAAATGAAGTAAGTGTCTCCTTGGAAGTTTATTGTGCTGGCATTTTAAAACTATGGTTGTGAAAGCCAACAGCAGTCTGCCATCACTTATATACCGAAGACTTTGTTTTCTCTTTTCCCTCTTCTTTTTAAAAGATGTATTTATTTATTTATTTATTTATTTTCAAGAGGAAGAGTGAGGAGAGAGAGAAAGCGAACACAAGCAGGGGGAGAGACAGAGGGAGAGGGAGAGAGCAGCCCAAGCAGAGTCTCTGCTGAGTGCAGAGCCCAATGTGCAGCTTGATCTCACAACTGCGAGATCATGATCTGAGCTGAAACCAAGATCAGACTCTCAACCAACTGAGCCAACAAGGCACACCCCCACCTCTTTCCCCTTAAAAATGCTAAGATTCTGTTGGAAGATCAAATGGAAGCATTCCTTCTGTGTCTCTAGCTTTCACTTTCTTGGTTCAAACCTCTGCTCCCATACAAATTTTCCAGGGCTCCAGCCAGTATCATTGACTCCCGTGTTGAGAGGTGGTAAATGGGTAAAGTCTTGACAGGCCTTCTGTAGTAAGAGTAACATCCCAGGAAGACAAGTCTACCCAGAGCCAACTCCATATGCTTCAGAAGGGTAGCCTCCCCGCTGTAACGCATCATTCTGGTACCAGTAGGAGATTTCACATCTGTTGTATGGGTCTTACTCATTGCAGAATGAAACAGAGAGACTTTTTCTGTGTGGTCCTGATTCACCCATTAAAAGCAAAGATTTATGTGTGTTGTGTTTCATTTCTCAGATTTCTTCTTTTTTTTTCCTTATCTGTTCTTAGCCATTGCATTTATTTTGTCAGCTTCCTTTTAACTCTTGACTTCTTTTTTGAAGTCTCCTTAAGCCTTTCTAAGAGTCTCTCTACTTCTCTATGGGGGAGACTAAAGTAATTCTTAGCCCTATCCTCCTCCTCCTCCATTTAGTAGTAAATATGAGTGAGTTACTATTTATAGGACCAAATTCTAAATTTAAGTTGCTTTTTTTAAAATTTTTTTATTTTCAGTAATCTCTATACCTAACATGGGGCTTGATCCCATGACCTTGAGATCAAGAGTCCAGTGCCCTTCCAATTGAGCCAGCCAGGCGCCCTACAAATCCTAAATTTTTAAGTGTTGGGGTAGTTTAGTTTTCTTTACAGCACTTGTCCAGAGACAAATGATGGTGGTCTGGAAAACTTCATAGGTTCTAAAATTGTTATCTTTAGCAGGTTATAAATATATAGAAAATATGCTCATTATTGGGAAACTTGGATAATTTAAGAAATTTAGAAAGTGTGTTTATGTATTATTATCGATAGACTTTCTTTAACCAACAGGATCTTAATACATTAAATTTGATGCCCTACATTACCTTAGTTTCTAGCTTAGCATGGCCTGCACTTGAAAAAATGTTATGATCAAAGATGAATTCTGTTCTTGATCGTCACAAGGAACTGCATAGGGCACTCCAGACTATTTTTATTAAGATGGCCAAAAGTTTTTGGTAGAGTAGCTTTAACATGCTGGGTCTCAAATGTTTTGGGAAAGTAGTTGAATAGCACTATTTTTAACTTTTTCCTTTTATATCTGAACAGTTATGAACCTGAACTGTTTCCTGGCCTTATTTATAGAATGGTGAAACCACGGATTGTGTTGCTTATCTTTGTATCTGGAAAAGTTGTGTTGACAGGTAAGTTCTAAGGTTATTTTCTGACTTTCATAAAATTCCGTAGCTACATGTTGCTTTGCTTTTCCTTTTAAATAGCTTTGTTCACCATTATAAAGTAAGTCTTAATATTGTAGAACACCTGGGGGAAAAAAAGCAGAAAGGATTATACCATCACTCATTGGTCTCAATACCCAAAAAATTATAATTTTTTCATGTTTTTACATCCTTTTGATATATATGCTTATCTTCACATCCTGCATTTTTATTAACCATTATACCACGTAGCTTCGATCATTGTTACAAACTCTTCAAGAACACTTTTCACAGCTGCACAGTGTTCTAACAGAGAGGTCATCAAACCTTTTTTCTGTAAAGGGCCAAACACTAAATATTTTAGGCTTTGTGGCCATAGGGCTTCTGTTGCAACAGTGGAACTCTGCCATGTTCGGTGCAAGAGTAGCTATAGACATTACATAAAAGAAAGTATGCTGAAATGTAAATTTAATATAACTCGTATAATTTACATGGGTCATGCAATATTCTTCTTTGTTTTTTGGTTTGTTTTGTTTTGCCCCCATCCATTTTTTTAATGATTGAATTTAAAACCATTTTTAGCTCATAGGCTATACAAAAATAGGACTAGCCGTCTGTTTCCTGACTTCTGCTCTAACATATTATCATATCAAACTTATTTTTCCATTGTAAAACATTTAAATGCTCCTTCTTTGTTTGCTGCTTATAATGGCACAGACATTTGGCTATTTTTATGTGTGGAGAATAATTACTGTGTATGTTCGGAAGTGGAACTTTGTTGAAGGATAGGTCTATTCTTAAGGTTCTGAGTACAAATTACCAAGTTGTTTTTTTAAAGGGATACGCAGTATAGTTCTTTCCCATGATATGTTCTTACCAGCAATGTGCTTAAGTATCCTTTTTTAAAAAGATTTTATTTATTTATTTGACAGAGAGAGAGAAAGAGAGAGAGATCACAAGTAGGCAGAGAGGCAGGCAGAGAGAGAGTGGGGGAAGCAGGCTCCCTGCTGAGCAGAGAGCCCAATGTGGGACTCAATCCCAGGACCCTGAGATCATAACCTGAGCCAAAGGCAGAGGCTTAACTCATTGAGCCACCCAGGTGCTCCTGCTTAAGTATCTTTTACAAACTCTCAGTAGCATTCAAAACAAAAATGGCACAAAAGAAAATTTGTAAGTGAAAATGATCTCACTGCCTTACCTCACTGGTAATCAGAAATAGAAATTGATGATTTTTTAAAACCTCTTCAAGTAATAGCATTTTATCTTTTGTAGAGTGTGTACATAACTTACTTCTTTCTGTCTACTTACTTTTTAAATTATTTTTTCCAGTAAGGATTTATAGGAGTTCACCATAATATTGAAAGTAATTACTCTTTGTTACACTTACAGCTTTTTCCAGTTGGTTTATTTTTACATAGAGAAGGGTTAAAATTCTTGAGGTAAATTGTTAAGACTCTTTTCCATACCATCTTCCTGAAGTCTGCTTCTTTTATCTAATTGTGTCTGACTTCTTACACATTTTACTATTCTCTATCGAGATGAATGCTGACCTCGTATGGCAGGAGGCCATACTGATTACGCCCAACGTCAAACAGCCAGCCAGCCAGCTTCCCATGATGTATCAGTCTCCTTATTATTAATTCATGATGACTCCATTTGACCTTTATATTTCTATATGAAGTTATCACTCAGCATCCAAAAACATGGAATTTCTGTTCTTAAGTCTTCTTTTAGAACTCCCAGTAAAGTTTCATTGTTTGTTTTACTGTAACAAATAACTAGTCTTTGAAGTGGGGAAAGCTTGTTTGGAATTCAAGAGCCTTTCAAATACAGCAAACCTACAGCTTCTCAGATACCGTGAATGTAGAGTCTAGAATAATCAAGACCTCCAAGTGACTGACATAAAGTTTACTCCTATCTGTCCTGAAGGAAGTGGGGGAAAGTATGCCAAGTAAGTTGAACAATATAAATATTGGAACAAGCGTACAGCCTATGGAAAGGAACAAACTTTTGAAGATCCTGGGAAGGGCACGTTTACCTACTTGCTATGTGTCGTTATTAATCAGTCTTATTAAAAGTGCCCGTTGACAAGCACAGGCTAAGTTTCTAGTATAGATACACAAAACAAGCCCCTTTAAATATCCTTAATTCAAACCAGCTTTCCTGCTTACCCCAATTAAAAGGAAAACAACTTGCATGTACACATTTGCTACAAGTTTCAAGTGACAGAAGTGGTGTCTACGTGCAATGCCAAAGACAGTGCAGTACCGTTCCCTGAAAGCTTGTTATGAGTTCAGCATGTAGAACAAACAAAGCTGAACTTCTTCATTCTTGCGAGGTGCAGATCATCAGTTTTGTGAAGGGAGGAATGAGTTGTATTAACTGAAGTCCAAACTTCTGCTTACAATATGTAGAAAAAGACAACCGATGTCTTGATACTGAAATAGGAGTAATTATCTATTGGGATCTTTCCCTGCTTGCACTACTATACTGTCTTAAAAGCACTTCCTCTAGAATCCATGGTTTAGGTTATGTTTGCTTCACACTTTGAGACACATATTCCTTTTTCTCTTATCCTTGCATATCTAGACTTTTCACCTGCAAAGGGTTTAAAAATGCAAGGACCCAAATTTTGGGTATAAACCTAAGGAAAGGGACCAAGGAGGCCTCCCTTTAGCCTTGCTTCTAGTATTTTAGCAGGAGATGGTCACGTGG
This sequence comes from Mustela nivalis, assembly GCF_964662115.1. Taxonomy (NCBI): domain Eukaryota; kingdom Metazoa; phylum Chordata; class Mammalia; order Carnivora; family Mustelidae; genus Mustela; species Mustela nivalis. The sequence continues at coordinate 44,100,677 of NC_139025.1, forward strand.
AGTGTCCAGGAGACTCCTAGAGGCCCACACAGCAAGACTGCAGAGCTGTTTTGAAAGGTCCCAACAATGGCTAATAATTTTTGCCTAGAAAATGTTAGAGTACTGAAATTACAAATGCACTCTGTGTTCCGCTGTAATTAAATGATGGATCCCAGCCCTTCCCTCAGTAGGCACTGTAGAACACCAGCACACCTACCGTAAGTGCAATTCTAAACCGTTGTATCATGTGCCATTTTCAGGGCCTCTGAAAATAACTTATCTGTGTAAAATTGTCTTACTCCCTGAGGTGCCAAAGCTGGGGCCACCATGTCCAAGGCTACATCTGAATGTTCTAATTATAGTTAAGTGAGCTGATGGCAAAGAAGCCCTACCGCCCTACTGCATTGTGCCCCCCGAAAGCAGAAAGCAACGAGACCTGAGCCAAGCTTACCTCTGTTTTCCCAAGCCCATGCTGTTTTCCTGTAGCTGGTATGATATTTAGGACCTAGGATTTTTCTTTCTCAAACCACAGTAAAATTAATATAGCTAGGATCTGCTGGAGTGATATACAATGAACAGCAAATAATGTCAGCTTTCATTTCTAAGGTCAGACACCATAAAGTGAACATACATTGGGTGTGTCCGTTCCAGGCGCTGTGATAAGAGCTTTTATGTGGGTTCTAGTTAATTCTATGAGGTTTCCAGCTCAGTTTCCTCACCTGGAAAATGGGGCCAGTGGAGAAGTCATTAACAATGTCAGACAACTGTATGTGCTACGGCATGGGTGGGAACTTGAGCAGCCTGGCTCCGGAGCCCCCACCCTCCCTGTACTCATCCTGTCCCCCAGCTCCTTAGGTGTCTGTGCAGACGCCTCTATGGTCTTTGAGGTCACCTTTTCCCTTATCTTCCTCATCAGCTTAAGGAAAGAGAAATGCTTTTAGTGGTGAGAGGTAGCACATGTGATGGCTAAGAGGCTGGGCTCTGGGAACCAACTGTCTGCTTTGAATCCAGGCTCGACCATTTCTTGGCTGTGTGGCCTTGGGTGAGTTTAAGTTCACCTTGATTTTCACACCTGTAAAAGGCAGGTGGCCAGAGAAACTACCTGCTCTGTGTGAGCAGGCCAAAGAACAGTACCAGTAGACGGTGAATGTGTTATAAACGTTAGCTGGTGCTCCCTTGGTGAAAGCCCACTCGTTTCCCCCTTAGCATTGGAAGACTGGAGTCTTGCTGTGCTGCCTTGTCCTGATGATGGGAATCTGACATCTAAAGAGGCTTTAGTCTAGCATCTAAAATGCTTTCACAGTTCTTTCTTTCCCTCCAGCATAATTCTTAAGAAGCTGGGTCTTTGTTACTTCAGGGGACTGTCCATCAGCTAGACATCCGCAGTTCTTGTTAGTGAGTAGGCCCGAGAGAGCATAGCCCTGCCAGTCATTACTGGGAGTCCCCCAATAAAGCAAGTTAGTATACGCTGTAAAATGTATACTTGGAAGGATTTAATGCCGTCTCTTGCAATTTGTAAGCCTTTTCCCTTGTGTGCATACACATATGGTATCATAGGGAAAATAAGGTACATAGTTATGACTTGGCGTAAAAATAGAATTGGAAAATCCAAGCAGTATTGGAAATTGATGTTTGGGCTGGCTAAGTGGGTAGGGATGAGCTTATAAACCTTCTTGACAGATGGCAGATATTTCATCAACTTTGGGTGCCCATCAGGTACCCATACTGTTTTTAGGTGCTGAGGATAGAAAAGCAAATCTCCTGCAGTCCCCATAGTCCCCGCCAGGAATCAGCCCTGGGGAAGGACACAGATTGTGTGAGAACTGGCTCTTACATTAGACCATGTGTGCTTGGGCCAGCTGTCCCGACATCCCTGATCCTGAAGCCTGTTCTTCTAGGACAATAATAATGGCTTAGATTTTATAAAATGGGATGGCTTACAAAGGACTTTTTACAAATGTTCACTCATCAAACTCATAGCAGCCCTCTGAGAAGGCTATTTTACAGGTAAGGAAATGGGAACTCAGAAGTTGAATAACTTGCCTGTGATATTCAAACCGAGTTAATGGTAGAGCTGGTATTCAAGCCCATCCAGAGTGATTTCAGAGCCAGTCCTTTCTTTATTGCACAGGCCACAGAGTTTCCACCTCTGTCACCATGGTGAGGAATGGTGTTTATCCCCCACAGTGGTGCTCGTTATTACTTAAAGGAAAAGACTGGTCAGGTTTGCGTAAAAGCTAGAGTCCTCTAGCTGGAGCCTGGTGCTTCAGATTGAGATATTTAATTATAGATTATTAAGACTACAGGACCAATGGCAGTTCCCATAAAGTTGTGATACTTACTTTTGGTGAGGAAGTATTTGACTAAAGGGACCAAATTCCCTCATTGTAATACCCAGTTATAAATGCTGGCTATGTTTATTTGCTGACTTTTTTTTAGTTTAATTTTTAATTTTTCAGTGTTCCAAGATTGTTTGTGCACCACCCCCTAGTGCTCCATGCAATATGTGCCCTCCTTAATACCCACCACCAGGCTCACCCAACCCCCCCACCCTGTTCCCCTCCAAAACCTTCAGTTTGTTTCTCAGAGTACACAGTCTCTCATGCTTTGTCTCCCCCTCCGATTTCCCCCAACCCACTTTTCCTTTCCTTCTCTTAATGTCCTCCATGTTATTCCTTATGCTCTATAAGTAAATGAAACCATATAATAATTGACTCTCTCTGCTTGACTTATTTCACTCAGCATAATCTCCTCCAGTCCTATCCATGTTGATAGAAAAGTTGGATATTCGTCCTTTCTGATGGCTGAGTAATATTCCATTGTATATATGGACCATATCTTCTTTATCCATTAGTCTGTTGGAGGGCATCCTGGCTCTTTTCACAGTTTGGCGATTGTGGCCATTGCTTCTATGAACATTGGGGTACATATGCCCCCCCTTTTTATTCACTACATCTGTATCTTTGTGGTAAATACCCAGTAGTGCAATTGCAAGGTCATAGGGTAGCTCTATTTTTAATTTTTGGAGGAATCTTCACACTGTTTTCCAAAGTTGCTGCACCAACTTACATTCCCACCAACAGTGTAAGAGGGTTCCCCTTTCTCCACATCCTCTCCAACACTTGTTATTTCCTGTACTGCTAATTTTGGCTATTTTAATTGGTATAGGGTGGTATCTTAATATGATTTTGATTTAAATTTCCCTGATGGCTAATGATGATGAGCATTTTTCATGTGTCTGTTAGCCATTTATATGTCTTCTTTGGAAAAGTGTCTGTTCATGTCTCCTGACCATTTTTTGACATGATTATCTGTTTTTTGGGTGTTGAGTTTGAGAGTTCTTTATAGATCTTGGATATCAGCCCTTTGTCTGTAATGTCATTTGCAAATATCTTCTCCCATTCTGTGGATTGCCTCTTTGTTGAATGTTTCCTTTGCTGTGCAGAAGCTTTTGACCTTGGGGAAGTCCCAAAAGTTCATTTTCACCTTTGTTCCTTTGCCTTTGGAGACATGTCTTGAAAGAAGTTGCTGTGGCTGATGTTGAAGAAGTTACTGCCTATGTTCTCCTCTAGGATTTTGATAGATTCCAGCTTCATGTCTTAACATGAGTATGGTGTAAGAGAATGGTTGAGTTTCATTCTTCTGTACATAGTATTTTCTGACTTTTAGAAGGGATACTAGATCCTGAGGACTTCATCCATGGCTGCTGTCCATGATTCAGGGGAACTTCATCTTGGTGGGCCTTGTTTTCCCATGAAGGAAATGAAGGGAATTGGATTAGTTAATTCCCATAAAGCCCTTTTGTGTCTACAGAAGTTTTTCTGTGATATAAAATAATGATCATTCTCAGTGTCTGTTTCCTCCTGGGCGATGGGTGTTTTCTGCTCTGTAGCAGAGGCCAGAATGCTAAACAGGGACATCAAAATCCTCTTAAGTATGATTTAAGTGTTACGAAAAACTGAAGTACATAATTACCTAGAATGTTGGACCTAGACCCTCTGTTTCTTAATTAAATATAAAAGGAATGCTGATTTTGGTGGGTGGGATTGGAGGTTGAATGGGTAGGTGGGTGTTTGCTAGATCTACTCCACTTCACTGTCTCCTAATAAGAAAGCTGTCGCATTCAAATGTACCTAGAAGCAGAAAAGGTCCATCAAACCAGAGGCAGGATTTTTTTGTTACAGTATTTCACTTACTGCTTTCCCAACTCACTGGTTTCTACAAAAACGATCACTTGAGAAATTAAAATATTCATCCTGTAATAAAAATCTGAGGCTTATGGAGTTTTTCCTACCCCTCAAGGTACAGAGTTTCTGTTACTCATGTCAGTAACGCACCGTCTTCCTCATCCTTTCCCCCCACCCCACATCTTCTTTGAAGGCAGAGACTCACACATAGTAAACTCATCAGCGATGAATACGTAACTTTTTAAAAAAAGATTTTATTTATTTATTTGACAGACATCACAAATAGGCAGGGAGGCAGGTGGGGGTGGAGGAGTGGGGAGGGAACAGGCTCCCCACCAAGCAGAGAGCCTGATGCAGGGCTCCATCCTAGGACCCCGAGATCACAACCTGAGCTGATGGCAGAGGCTTTAACCCACTGAGCCACCCAGGTGTCCCACGTAAGTAACTTTTCACCAACCTCTCAAAGAAATTTAAGCTTATAAGGACTTACTGACTCTCTAACATTTTTTTTTAAAACTTGAGGTGAAATGCACATAACATAAACCTAACCATTTTAAAGTGAATAATTCAGTGACATTTAGTACACTCAGTTTCTGCAACCACCACCTCTTGCTAGTGCCAAAACATTTGGATTACTCCAGAAGAAATTCCCATATCATTAAGCAGTTTCTCTCCCTGCCTACCTCCCCTTAGCCCTTGGCAACCTCCAATTTGTGTTCTGTCTCTGGAATTAGCTATTCTGGATATTTCATATAAATGGAATCCTACAACGTGTGACCTCTCGTGTCTGGCTTCTTTCACTTAGTATAATGTTTTTGAGGTTCACACACTATAGCATGTATAACAACCTCATTCTTCATTCCTTTTGTGGCTAAGTAATATTCCATTGTATGTATACATCACAATGTGTTTATCCATTCATCTGTTGATGGGCACTTGAGTTATTTCCACTTTTTGGCTCTTGCGAATAGTGCTCCCATGAATACGTGTCTGAATGCACGTCGTTTGAGTACCTGTTTCCAATTTGGGGGGTGTATACCCGGGAGTAGAATGGCTGGGTCATATGGTAATTCTTAACATTTTTGAGGAACTGCCAAACTGTTTTCCACAGTGGCTGAATCATTTTACCTTCCCATCACCAATGTACGAGAGTTCTAATTTCTCCGTACCTTTGCCAAAACTTTTTTATTTTCCATTTTAAAAATTATTATTACAGCTCATCCTTGATTCTGAATTGGGATTTCTACCTGATTCTCAAATCTGGTGATCCTCCTTTTGGTGATTTCCTCTCATCTTTTTTTTTTTTTTTTTAAGATTTTATTTATTTGAGAAAGAAAGAGACCGTGAGTGGGGGTAGATGCATAAGGTGAGAGGGAGAAGCAGATGCCCTGCTGAGCAGGAAACTGGATGTAGGCTTCTCCCAGGACCTAGAGATCATGACCTGAGCAGAAGGCGATGCTTAATGCTTAACTGACTGAGCAACCCAGGCGCCCCTCCTCTTAGTCTTGTGATTAAACCAGATAACCACTTCTCACTGGCAATTTCTCTCTTACTGAGCCTTAGCTCTATGGCTCTCAAGGAAGAGTCTTTTATCAGCTTAAGCTATTTTCTATTTCGCTTCATGCTGTTTTTATATTCTTTTCCTTAACCTCCTGCCAGTGGTATCAGGCAGTAGTTTCCTGATTAGCTGAGAGATCCATCTAAACATCAGTATTACCGGTCTGTAACCCGGTACCGCCCCACTCTGTACAGTGTACCTGTGTAGCCTTGAAGGTAGAAGTAGTGGCAGTGGGTGGTGGGGAGAGATGAACATCTGACTGATCACCTCTCAAGAGGAGAGACCATGTCTAATTCATGTTTTTATCTATTTTAATCCCTACAGCAGTTCTAATGAAAGATCCCTTGAAACTTAAGTCACTAAGGAGTGACAGGGGTACAGTTTTCTTCCTCTAATAATCTCTTTCATACAATGAAATGTAAAACATTTGCTGTAGTTTGTCTCACCCTGTTAGTCAATATTAGGCAATCAAGATATTAACTAGATCTGAGTGGATCAAAGGAAGTCCCATTTGCTGATAGCTAAGTGTCCACAGGTCCTGATGAAGGTCATGTTCTGTGGTCCTGTTCATGGCATGCTGAGTGATAACAGCCCCATATTTCATACTGTGCTCTGTGAGGCAAAAGATGAACTGATACGCCCATGTAGTGAAGTACTAGAAAACTCTGCTCTAGGGTATGTGTTTGTGGGATATAGCTGTCACCAGCAAATTCTTTTGTCTTTACCAAAATGTCACTTCCCAAGTAAACCTAAGGAGATGTCTTTGTATTAAAAGTACTTGGAGATGACAATGAAATTTTAGTCCTAAGAAAATTTGGGTATTGTCTTTATATTAAAGATTGTATCAATTTGGGTTTCTTTATAGGTGCCAAAGAACGTTCTGAGATCTATGAAGCATTTGAAAACATCTATCCTATTCTAAAGGGTTTTAAAAAAGCCTGAGCAAGTCACTCAGCATCTCACATTATACTATTTTGAGTGTGTGCATAAGCCCAGCGCAAACCACTGGATTGTAGATTTTCCACGCAGATTTTGACTCTATTTGTTAAAGAATGATTCTATGGGAGTATCCATGCCCAAGAACTGAAGAAACTTCTTTTTCAAAAATGACATGTATGTTATTTTAAAAACAGAAAAAGTAAACACTTCAGAATTTGAGAGATTTAGGGCCTTGCTAGAATGATGTTAATGATGTTTAATCATTAAAATTTAATATTCTGCTCTTGTGAAAGATTTAGTCTGTTAATGTGTTCTCTGAAAATACACAGTAATATACAGAAGTTTCAGATAACTGCATAGAATAGATTATATCTGCAACATCATCTGGCAGGATAGAAATTGTGTCTATTTTTTTGCCTTTTAAAATATTGAGGGATGGTCCTGGCCACTATACAGGCACTATGAAGGATCCTGTCAGAATACAAGTGAAACGTGAAAGTCTGAAACCTTAAGACAAATTATATATCCTTTTGTTTGAAATGATCAGAATACAAGTGAAACGTGAAAGTCTGAAACCTTAAGACAAATTATATATCCTTTTGTTTGAAATGATCAGAATACAAGTGAAACGTGAAAGTCTGAAACCTTAAGACAAATTATATATCCTTTTGTTTGAAATGATCAGAGGAAATTATTCTTCTTGCTTAAAAGAAACTGGGGAACCATTCAGGTTTAGCGTAAGCTAAAACAGCTTAGGGACTTCTTGCTTTCTTGTGCCTTTAAAATTCTATGTCATGGTATTACAATAGACCAGATTGGGAGGATGGAGCAAAGGGTTCATATGCAAGACCTAATTAGATTGCAGAATCTTCAGAATTTGATGGAGATGTGCTGGTTCTCAGGGAGAGATGGGGCTAAGAGGACTCATGGCTCTGGTTCCCAAGTGGTCAGGGATTCTATCACGTCTTGCACCAAGATGAGGAAACCGATTTGTGAGGAGGGAGAGTCAGTTTCTGACTTGCCAAGTTTGTGGTGTTCCCCTTCCATCGCTTTATGCCTCTGAGGTAGCTGCGAATCTTTGGGTGTGATACCTGGGCGAGAAGTCGCAGCTAGAGAATTCAAGGCAGTTATCACTTGACAGCCTACCAGAAGAATCCCAGAGAGTCACTGGTCTAGGTAAGCTGACTTATAGGCACACTTTTCTTTTTTCCTTCTGTAGTTTGGAGGCATTTTCAAACACGAATTACTCTACCTTAATCTTCCCACGCACCCTGTTTACCTCCACAGAAAGTAATTTGGAGTAATCGAATTCGGTTAAATTCTACCTAGTTCACATTCTTTCTCAGAGCATGGCCCAGAGTAGAAGAATGTTGGACATTAATTTAAAATTCAGTTTTCAGAAAGAGAACTTTGATTTCCACGTTTAGCACGATTGTTTCCACTTGTTCGCTATTATCAGTAGAGTACTATCGCCGTACGGTTAAACGTATGATTCATCCTCCCGACTTTGGGTAGGGGCAGGATCTCCATTTAACAGATAAGAACGCAAGTACAGAGAAGTTATGAATTTGACCCAAATCACAAACCTATAAAGCAGGTGGGTGAGCCCAAATACTGCCTCTCTCCACGACCCAGCCCCCTCACCCGACTTCGCTGTACTTGCAGCAAATTTAAAACCACCCATAGCGAATTAAAGAAATTCCCTTATTTTGTTCCCGTTTCCCCAGAATCCTTAGGGCACCATATTACTATTTCTTGCACGAGTTTGAGGCTTTAACTTGTAGCCTTGGCGTGAAGAAACGGATGATGACATTTTGTTTGGCTGACTCGCTCCTCTAACGTCATCCACGCTTCGGGCAGGCTTCCCCCTCCGCAGACAGGAAGAGCGACAGCGCGACCCGCCCTCCCGGCCGCGAGCTTGGAGAGGCTGGGCAAGGGGCTCGTCAGACCCCGCCCGCGCTCTCGGCACCTCCCCAGGCCCCTCCTCCTCGCCCAGGATGCACCTGGTTGAAAACAAAATCCCACGTGACTGGCTCTGCTCTCAGGCCATCATGGCGTCTCCCAGTGGGAAGGGAGCCCGGGCGCCGGAGGCTCCTGGCTGCGGGCCCCGGCCGCTCGCTCGGGACTTGGTGGACTCTGTGGACGACGCCGAGGGGCTGTACGTGGCTGTCGAGCGGTGTCCGCTGTGCAACACTACCCGCCGGCGGCTGACCTGCGCCAAGTGCGTCCAGAACGGCGATTTCGTTTACTTCGACGGCCGCGACCGGGAGAGGTACGGCAGCCGCCACGGCTCTATTGTTTCTTCCCTGGGTGTCTCCTACTGCTCTGCGAACGGAGGTTAGAGCCTGGGGCTCGGGTCCGGGGCCCGGAGCCCCGCGAGAGGAGAGGGAATATGGGGAGGGTAGCCGCTTTGCTCTCAGGGGTCGGGGGTGGGGACCAGAAGAGGGAAGGTTGTGGTTTCCCACATCCTTCCCCCCAGCACCCACCTCCCCGAGAGGAGTCCAACCCTACGGTGCTCCTGGGTACTAAAGGTAAGGGATAGATGGTGACCCTGGAGGAGTTTTCCCCTATTGCTGTCATAGGGTTGGATTCTCGGCACTTTGCTGGATTTTCATTCAAAAGCTGGGTTTAACCTTTCTTTATCTTCGAAAGCACGTTCATTCTCTAGAGGAGAGACCAGGAGAGAATCAGATAACTGATTGAGGAGGATTCGGGCCATGGTGCCCTATGTCACAGCCGGACCTTGTTAGGAGACATGTTTATTCTGATGTGTTCAATAGGACTAGCTAGTTGTTCTCTTTCCCCCTCTATGGCTCCAAAGATCACTTTGGATATTAAGGCATTTGGCGATGTTTTGGCTTTATTTAAAAATCCAGACTGAGAGCCATAAGCCTTTAGTTAAGAGAATTAAATATCAAAGCATGTTTTGGCCTTGTTTTGAAACTAAACACAGAGCTAGTGGTCTCTGGTTAAGATAATTGAAAAATTAGTGTGATTAACCGCAGGATCTCAGCTTTTGTTTAGTGTCATTGACAGTAAGGTAACTTTTTGAGAGCGAAAGTTCAAGTATTCATTTACAACAAGACAGTAGGTTTTTATCTCCAACTTACTGTTGAGGACACTGCACAGTAAGTGCCTTGCCTTGGTCGCACGGATAATAAGCACAGGGACCAGAATTAAAATCCAGACAGCCTGAGTATATCGCATATCATGTACCTAACTACAGGATTGTACAATCTCTATATTTGGAGACATTTTGAGTTCCTAGTATTTCTCTCATCATAAATGCAGTTTCTCTTTTGAGTTTTGTATGGTAATTTTTTAGTTCATTACTGTGTCTCATTGATGCTCTTGATCAGAAATTGCTGGTGTAATAAGTGATAGCTTTAAAAATTAAACCAGTTGTTTCACTATTAGACTACCAGGCACGAGATGGCAGGGTCTAACTGATGGAGTTTATCGAGGTTTGGTTCTGGCCCCAGTTCTCTATCTCTATTTTTTCCCAGATCCGCTGCCATGATTTAAATAATGGCCATGCGTTAAAGATGCCTGTCAGACTTGTATCTCCAACCCAGACCTCTTTGAGATCCAGTAAGCAGCTGCCTACTCAACATCTGTTTCTAAATTTGTAATTAAGTATCTCCATTTTAAGATTGCAAACTGAACTCATGGTTTTCCATGATAAATCTTTTCCTCCCATGCTCATCCCAACCCAGTAAATGGTAGCTTATATTGTTCTTTGATACAGGTCAGAAAAACCTCCTAGCCTTCCTTGACTTCTTTCTTAACACCACCATATCTAATTCTGTCAAGAAATTCTGTTTGCTCTTTAAAACCTATCTAAATCTGACCCTTTCACTATTTCCTGGTTTGATCCACGAGAGGAATATTGCTTCTTGAGTTTCTGCTTCTACCCTTGCTCCCTTATAGTGTAATTTCCATCTTGCAGCTGAAGTAACACCACTCCTCTACTCTACAAATCTTTGATCTTGCAAGGGTTTTTGTTTTACCCAAAGTAAAAAAAGGCGAAATCCTTAACAGAAGTTCCATATTGTCTGTTCCCTTCTGATTTCTTTTTTTCCTTACCTACTCTGCTGTACTACCCTGGCCTTCCTGCCAGAACACTCCTGCCTAAGGGCCAGGGCAGTCTTACTCACACTGCCAAGAGCTGTTTTCTCCCAGAAATCTTCAGGGCTGCTTCCTTTGTATACTTCAAACCTCAACTCATATGTTAGAGAAGCTCTCTCTAACCATTTAATTAAAATTGTAACCTCCTTTCCCACCTGCTTTGTTGTCTTCCATAGCACTTAGTACTCTCTTATGGTTTACATGTCAATTTGTCTACCCCCCCCCACACACACACACTCCAGTGGTGGAAGCTGTAGGAAGACAGAACTACATCAGTTTTGTACTCTCTTGTACCTTCACATGTTAGAATTAGTAAAGATTTATTGAATAATTGAATGACACTACCCCTTTTTCCTAAACTTAGTCTGATCCTAAGCTATTTCATGATTATCCATCGTCATCTATTTGTTACTAAAGCCAGAAACCTGGGAGTTATTCTAGACTTTCCCTTTTTTCTTATCCCATGTCTTTAAGTCATTGGCAAGGCTAATTTGATTTGCTCCAAAACAGGTCTCGGTTTGGTTTGCTTCTAGTCCAGACAAATACCATTTCTTTCCTGATGCCTTATTGGTTTCCTTTCATTTACCCATATAACTCCTCCACACAGCAGCTACAGAAATGTAAATCAGATAATGTCACAGTTTTGTTTAAATTTCTTGGTGGCTTTCCACTGCACTTAGAATAAAATTCAAGCTCCTTACTGTGGCATATAAAGTTTTATTTGATTTGTCTTCTGCTTATCTTCTAACTTTGGCTGTAAGTTTGGATTCATGTTGCATTGAATTGAATCCACACTCCACCACTTGCTATGTGATTTTGAACAAGTTTCTTAATCTCTCCTATGCTTGTTTAGGTCCTTTTGAAAATGGGGAGAGAAACTCTAACTTCATAGGTTTGGTAATGTTGATGTAAGAGTGTGCATTAAAGTACTTAGCATGATGTCTAGCATATATTAAGTGCTCAGAAAATAAACTCATGCCATGTTCCTTCATACTTCTCTGTAGTCAGAAACCTTCTATCAGATCCTCAAATATACAAAACTTTTCCACCACTGGGCCTTTTCCCTTGCTGTTCCTTGTGCCCGAACACTTTCCCTTCAGATTGCCACTTTGTCTTTCAACTCTCACCTTAAATGTAACTTAGTCAGCAAGGCCTGCCCTGACCGTCAGTAAGATATATGCCCACTTCCATCTCCCCTCTGCTATGCCGTCATTTTCTGTTGCAATACTCTGTTCTTTCCTGGTACTGAGCATGATACATGATGTTATTTATTCAGGGAAGATACCTGCCTCCAGAATGCAGTTCCGTGACAGTGTGGATTCTGATTTTTTTCAGTCAGATCACTGGTGCTGAGTGTGGCAGCCGAGGGTAGCACATGGTAGGCATATTGTTGAAAGAGTGGCAAAGGCAATACCACTTGCAAAACTGAGATCAAAATTTTTTGCTAAATCTGAACATTAAAGTGAATTTTCAGAAGAGGGGTTTGCAATCATGGATTTCTTTTTCTGACCAAGCAGACAAATGAAGAGCAAATACCAGAATCATCCAGAATTTTTAGAGATAAAAAAGAAACTTTAGGGTTCTGCCCATCCCACTTCACTTCATTCTCCATCTTTCCCCTTTCCCAACTGTGCATTCCTTAATTCCTTAATAAGTGGAATGTTTTGTGTGTTTTGTTTTTGTTGTTGTTGTTGTTCCGCAGAACAGTGCCCAATATCCAGTAGGATGTAAGAATCTCTTAAGACCCAGGACCACTGTCCTAATTGTGAAATGATTTTTAATGTGCTCTCAGTGGGCACAGCTATCTGCACAAAATACCCTGGCAAGTTGTAGAGGAGAAAGGTCTCTTACTCTCCAGGCATTACACTTAATACTAATAAGCCTTAAGTTGTGCAGGTCATAGCTTGATTTTGAAATATTCTCCTGTTCTCAGTATTTTTTTTCTTTTTTTTTTTTTAAAGATTTTATTTATTTATTTGACAGAGAGAGATCACAAGTAGACAGGGAGGGGGGAAAGCAGGCTCCCCACAGAGCGGAGAGCCCGATGTAGGGCTCGATCCCAGGACCCTGAGACCATGACCTAAGCCGAAGACAGAGGTTTAACCCACTGAGCCACCCAGGCGCCCCCTGTTCTCAGTATTTATGAAAAATTTTGTATTCTCTGCTTTGCTGCCTTCAGTCTCTCATACTCTGTAAGAAGCCCCTCACTAGCTTCGGGAAAACACTTAGATATAGAATGTGGACACTACAGCACGGTTGGAAAACCCTTGTTTAACCTCCGATTTCTTTTTGGTAAATTAGCCGGATTAGCTGTGCCTCTGTGGATCTTGGATGCAATGATGTATATCAGAGTTCTTATAAATTTATTTTTTCAGTCTTCATTAATAGACTAGCTGAATGTAAAGGTTCTAATAGTTAAGCAGTTCAGAGAAAATTAGATATCAACAGTCTACCTCACAATAGTTAGTTCCTTTGACTCCTAAATAGGGAACATGGGTCTTCACATAATTTTGTGGACTGAACGAGTTTGGCAGATAGATTGATTGAAGAATATCTAAATGAATATTTTATTATTGTTGTTCAGTGGGAAGATTTATAATAATGGTATCCTCACCAACACTCTCCTGTCCTCATCTCCCACTTTGGCCCCATTCCTAAAACAATACCCACTTTCTTCTCTGATTTTTATCTGCCTCTTGTATACTTCTTTAAGAGATGAAGAGGAGTGATACTAAGCAGCCCTCTCAACCCAGTCTTATGTGAATTTTGATTAACGTTTTAAAATTACAGTGCTTTTTACTGGAACATAATTTTCTGGATTTACATTTATTTGACACCAAAAATAATACTGTTACCCAGTAGATAACTGACAAGTTAAACTAATCTTTCCACTCAACCCATAAAGTGAATGATAAGTGTAGGAATGAGATGGGGAACATAATCTGAGGATAATCAGAGACTGTAGCATCCCAAAAAGTCCGCCTGCTGGTTTAGGAACCAGTTATTTTAACTCATGGATCAGAAAAGAAAGACATTTATAAGCATATGAATATTGCTTTTATAAGTAGGTTTTCAGAAATGATGGAGAATTATCTTCACTTAGGACTTTTAAGAGTATATGTTACACTTTTACCAGAAAAATACAGGTGCTAAATAAATTGGGTGGTGGGATATAAGACAAGCAGAAAATTTTAAATGTTATTAAAGATTTCAAAGGGACGACTCATCCAATGTCCACAAATTATTCTTTTTTTTTTAAATTTAATTACTTATTTTAGAGAGCGAGGGAAGAGGCAGGGAGTGAGGGGGAAGGAATCTCAGGCAGACTCCCTACTGAGTACAGAGCCAGACCCCAGGCCGGATCTCACCACCTTGAAATCATGACCTGAGCTGAAATCAAGAGTCGGACACTTAACCGACTGAGCCACACAGGTGCCCTCCCATCTCCACCCAGAATTATTCTTCAGATATTTCTGTTCTCCAGATCTTTTTGTTGTCAGTTGACGTAGCCTATAAGAATCTACTGTCTTGAGAATTCAGTTCCAAGCCCACATTTGAATACCCTATTCAGTTTGTCAGCCTCTCTTCTCTTTTTGACTGTGTCCTTCAGGAAGGAACTCAGCTGCCATCCCGTGAAGCTTAGTAATTGTGTTTATACCAACATATGTACGTCTGCTAAGAAGATAGCAGTTTCTGTTTCAGTTGGTATCAGTGGCTACTCTTATCATTATGCCTTCTAGAATTTGTAAAAGGCTTTCACATTTATGATCTCATTTGTTCCCTACCTCAAACCCATGAGTTATGAACCTATTTTTAACATGAGGAAATAGAGTATTTGTATCTTTATTTACTCCTGGGCTCTCTCTGCTAATTCTTAAACTCACTTTCAGTTCTGAACTATATTTTTATATATGTAGTTCAGTTTAATACATTAGTGAGATTAAGTACAAAAATCACTCATTGCAATGAAGAAAAAGGGAAACTAGCGTATGTTATGTACGAACTTGCCTGTACCTTAATGCCTTAATGTTCACATTTATCTTATTTAATCCTTGTAACCAAGTAGGATAAGCCTTGTTCCTGTTTTATGAGTGAGGAAACTAAGCAGTGCTTTGTTTCTATTTTCTTTTAATGACTTACCCTTCATTCCTGCCAGTAGAGTATATTTTTATCCTATTTTCTCATATTCTAAGTAGTCTAACATGATAAAAGAACCATCCTGATAAGGATCATGTTGTTGTTGTTGTTGTTTTTCATATTGCATTTGTCTGTAAACCTTCCTCAGGCATACCCTTGTATGCCTAAGGAATTTAAGGGAGAAAAATTTGATGACTAGGAATTCTTACCATGTTAGTATCTTTTTTTTTTTTTTAAGATTTTATTTATTTTTTTGACAGAGATCACAAGTAGGCAGAGAGGCAGGCAGAGAGAGAGAGAGGGGAAGCAGGCTTCCCACCAAGCAGAGAGCCTGATGCAGGGCTCGATCCTAGGACCCTGAGATCATGACCTGAGATCATGACCTGAGCCCAAGGCAGAGGCTTTAACCCACTGAGCCACCCAGGCGCCCCCATGTTAGTATCTTAATTGAAGAAATATTTAGTTCTCTAACCGTCTCTGCTTACATAAGAGAGAGATCTGTGCTCTCACTGCCTTATTTCTAGAACCAGAAATTACCATTAATTCTTCTAACAAACCTATGCCCAAATCAGAGATGGGGAATCTTCTCTACTTTCAACATAAAAACTGTTAGTACTTATTTCCCCCTTTTAAATTTAAGGACCCCAAGGACTATTACCTGACTCAGGAGACCCAAGAACTTAAGTACTTTTAGGGGATTATGTATATATTTTTATGGTATATATGATCCTCTGAGGAGAAGCACGAGAAATTTTGATTGATTGGTATCTTTCTTTTTCTGACTGTAGATGAACATGTCATTATTGTAGAAAACTAAAATACAGAAATCCCTAAAAAAGGATAATTTTACCCATATTTTTGCAGCTCTGTTAATAATTTGTTATATTTCCTTTCAGACTTGTTGATCTGCATGTGTATGTGTGTGCTTACAGATTTTTTTCATTTGGAAAATAAAATATATACATGCCATGTGTATAGTGTGTTGTACCTTTTTTTTTTTTTTTTAACTCAACATCTCATAAACTTATCTTCAAAAATACTATTATCTCCTGCATGGCAATATAGTATCATTTGATAAATTGTCCAATTGGACATCAAAGTTGTTTCCAATTTTTGCTATTATGACCGATTTCATGATTGGTGCCTTCAGATATAAATTTTCCTCCTCATCTCTGATCTGTTTCTTTGAACTGCATTAACTGGTTCAAAGGGTTTAATATTTTTAAGGCTCTCAACTCCACATTTGAAACGTTATTATTTCTTTCCTGCTTTTCTTAAAATCCATTAGTGTTTGTCTCTTAGACTTTTCTCTTGCCATATTCTTAGGCACAAAGTAAACTTATGTTGCTAGGATGAGGGCAAGGACAGGGCAAGCAGGTGGAGAGATTAGTTATTTTAGGAAAGGACATGCTTAGGACATAGTAAGTACTCAATTTGTGGGTGTTATGAGAATGTTATCACCTAGACTTAATAGCCGAATTAACGAAAGGGATCCCTGATAGAGTACACAGCCTGGTGCTGGTTTTCTGGTGGTATGGAGCAGATTTGTGTGAATAATCCAGCCTGTGGATAGAGCCACTCAGTTGCCTGTGATTGTTGCCCTGGAACAGTGTGGAGAGAGAGGGCTCACACTCCTAGCTGATGCCTCAGCAGCAGCACACCCCTAACCCTGTTACCCTGCCTGCTGTGTTGAAATGCTTTCATGCAGGGCAAATTAGCTCTTTGTCTTGTGAAACGGCAGAATTCCCTCTGCCTGTCATGTCTTCCTTCCCTTCTCAGGGCCGGCTCTAACCCATCCCCAAGTCAGCCCAGACAGGCATGACGCCTTGAGCTGGGCTGTGTGCCGATGCTGGGACCACCCCCGTACTGTGGGACCACCAACCCCTATTCTCCTCTGTCTCCACTGCAGGGGAGCTGTTTAAAAGTTAGTTTAAGGGAGTACTTTTTCTTTTCTTTTTTTTTTTTTTTTTAAGATTTTATTTATTTGACACAGAGAAAGCATAAGCAGGAAGAACGGCAGATAGGAGAGGGAGAAGCAGACCCCCTGCTGAGCAGGGAGCCCAATGTGGGGCTCAATCTCAGGACCCCAGGATCATGACCTGAGCCAAAGGCAGTTGCTTAACCCACTGAACCACCCAGGTTTGCCCAAGGGAGTACTTTTTTAATGGGGTGGGGGGGGGAGGATCATAGTTGCAAAGTATGGGAGAATTTAGGAGACAAAGTCCATTTAAGGAAGTACTTTTTTTAGGGAAAAAACTATGCTACATGTGGAGGATTTTTGGTAAATATAAGGCATTTTTACATTGGGAGAGAAAATCTGGTATTATAAAATCCCCAGAGCCTCGTACAGTTTCACTGGCAGATTCCTTTCAGGAATCAGCCCAAAACTAGAGCCATTCGACAATAGCAAAAGAATTGCTAAATGTATCTGCATAAGAGTTTGAAAAGTTCTGTAGAGCAGAAACACACTTTAGTCAGAAAGCAAAGTGAGAAAAATTAATTTCAAGATGTTGGAAAGAAAAATGGCTAATTTTCCTAATAATCCTTAAAAAAGCTACAGAAAAATGAACAAGAGACACGGGAACAACAAAAGAAAAGTAAGTAGCCAATAAGATAGGAAAGGGCATTCAACATTTCTAATAGTGAAATAAAAGCAAAAAGACGGATTATGATCTTTGGGGGAGGAGGGGGGAGGCTGGTCAGCTTAGCAAAGACTAAAAAGTGTGCAATTTGGAGAGAGTGAGATACTCAATGTTGGTGGGGTTGTAAATTATATGAAATGATTCTGAGGAAATTTAAAGATAACTGCCAGAATTTTGTATGTAAATACCTGACCCAGCAGTTTCTTTTATTAATAGGAATTTCTGAGAAACCTAAAAGCTTTTAAAGATTTGTGCACTAGGATGTTCACTTATAACATTACTGATAATAGTGAAAATTTGGAAGTGATGCCAATGTTCATCAATAGGAGTTCACATAAATAAATTATAGGATGTTCATTCACTGAAATTCTGTGTATTGTTGAAGAATGGAATTAGTTGGTATGTCCCGACATGGAAAAGGACACAAGATATTTTATGTGATAAACCCTACTTTTGGAAGATAGTACATAAAATATTCCTTTCCTCCCCACCTTTTTTTTTTTTTTTTTTGGTAAAATATGTATCCTTAAACCTAGTTTGGGGGCTCATGGTTGGCTCAGTGGGTTATGCATCTGCCTTTGGCTCAGGTCATGGTCTCAGGGTCCTGGGATCGAGCCCCGCATCGGGCTCCCTGCTCAGTGCAAAGTCTCCTTCCTTTCCCTCTGCCCTTCCACTTTTATTCTCTCTCTCTCTCTCTCTCTCTCTCTCTCAAATGAGTAAATAAAAGCTTTAAAGAAAATCTAGTTTGAATCGGATGACTGCATTAATCTTTCTATTTCTTGGAAACCCTATTGAGAAAGCACAGAATTGTGGAACGAATTTATCTTTCCATGAGTAGGGGGACAGAGAATGCAGAGAATGGATGAGTGTGCAGATGAGCTGTCGAAATGCTGACTCACCACATTCCTTGACCTCATCTGCTGTTTAGCTTTGTGAACACCACCTATTTTTAATCTCCTTCATGAAGAATACCATTACTCATGACGTGGTTGATACAGTAGGAATGGTTATCTTTTGTTTATTATCCCTGCTGGTGACTGTATGTTTACATTTTAAGTTGGTTTGTTTTTAATGAAGCCCAAGAGAACCGGCTCAGTGTAAAGCTGGATAGGGTTGTTTGTCATCCCAGTTCACTGTAGTGCCGAGTGGCATTTCTACAACAGATCTGAGGGAGAGCTTTTATAGCCTTTAAAAACAAGATTTTGTCTTCCATGTCAGTCTTTGTTTGCCTGGTTTGATGAGTCTTGTGAGTTCATCACTTCCTTCAGGTTATCAGAACGTGAATCACCTTATTGCATCAGTGAGGTAGAAGTAAATACCACATCAGTTTCTCACTTTTGATATGTGGAGATGGAAGCACGTAACAGTATGTCAAGGAATACACAGCTGCAGAATATATAATTAGATTTATTAATCTTCGGACAGATGTTTTGTTGTAAGTTGCCTGATAAAGTCATGGATGAATCTATGAGTTTGTCTCAGTTCCACACTGGTTTCTGAGTGTTTGCTGCTTCATGCAGTTCCTACCTTACCACGCTGGTGTTGTGTATCTATGCTGCTCAGTGAGATACTCCCAGCCATGGGTGCTAGCTAAGTGTGGTTAGTGGAATGGAGGAACTGAATTTTTTTTTAATTTTTTTTACTTATTTGACAACGAGAGAGAGAGAGAGAGAGAGCACAAGCGGGGGGAGTGGCAGGCAGAGGGAGAGGAGAAGCAGGCTCCCCCCCTGAGCAGAGAGCCCAATGGGGAATTCGATCCCAGGACCCTGGGATCATGACCTGAGCCAAAGGCAGCCTCTTAACCCACTGGGCCACCCAGGAACTGAATTTTTAATCTTATTTTAATTTAGTCACTCAAGTATATAATACCACTTGATTTGCTTTTTTGTTTGTTTAACATACATTATACATTTTCAGTGACTACCTATTAAATGGTAGGGTCATAATTAGAATATTTTATCCCTCCCATTTTTTTTCTCTTTTTAAAATTGAAGTACAATTAACTTAGAGTGTTAAATTAATTTCAGGCGTACTGTACAACACAGTAATTTGACACTTCTATATGTTACTCAGTGCTCACCACAGTAAGTGTGGTCACCATCTGTCACATACACCATACAGTGTTATTACAATATTGTTGATTATGTTCCCTATGCTATACTTTCCATCTCTGTGACTTATTTCCTGGATAACTGGAAGTTTGTCCCTCTTAATCCCCTTTATCTATTTTGCTCTCCCCTCTCCCACCTCCCCTCTGGCAACCACCAGTTATATATAGTTCAGTATTTTCTTGTTTGTTTTGTTTAGATTCTAGACATAAGTGAAATCATACAGTATTTGTCAGACTGACTAATTTTACTTAGCATACCTTCTAGGTCTATCCATGTGGCCCCAAATGGCAAAGTCTCATTCTTTTTTCTTGGTAACATTCTATCATATATATTTACCATGTCTTCTTTATCCATCCCTTCCATTTTGAAGTAGGTATCTTAGGAAATGTTTCAAAAATGGGGTTTTAGAAATATTTTAGACTGCTATTAGTCTAGACCATTTTAAGGAAGTAATTTCTAGGTTTGTTACTATTCTGTTAAATTTTTAGTTTTCATTTAGGCTTAAGAATTTGGGAGACTGCCAGAAACCTAATCTTGGACACCATACTATGTTACTATAGCATATGGCATTATCATGTGTTTTTTAAATAGCAAGCCACTGTTAGCTTGTTTAAAAGTCAGCTGCATGATGTTAGTCATATATTTTATATATATATATATATATATATATATATATATATATATATATTTTTTTTTTTTTTTTTTTTTTTTTTTTTTTTTTTTTAATGCAGATCCCTGTTAGGCAACAGGCCGCATTTTAGGTACTCATAGCACATGTGACCGGTGGCTCTCTTAGTAGCACAAATCTAGAAGATCTGAATGTCACTGTTCATCACCTTCGCTGGTTGACATTTCTGGAACACAGTACTTAACAAACGTAGAATACATATTCTTTCAAGTACACAGGATACTTTTCACCAGGGCAGACCAGATGCAAGGCCCTAAGATACTCTGAAATCAAAGGATTGAAATCTCACAGAGTATATTCTGTGACCACGTCAGAAAGTGGAAAACAGTTAACAAGTCACCTAGAAAAGCCCTCTATCTGGAAATTAAGCACTATACTTCTAAATAACTTAGAGGTCAAGGAGGGAATTACTGGAAAATCAGGAATTCCAAACTAAAGGATACGGAAATATACCCTATCAGACACTTTGGGGTTTAGCTAACACAATACTTTAGCTAACACAATATACTAAATGTATAACTTTATATGGTTATAATTAAAAGGGAGAGGCTTAAAATGAATGATCTAAGTTTTTGTCTTAAACTGCACAAAGGAAAAAAGGACTAAACCCCAGTTAAGGTAACAGGAAGAAAAGGATAAGAGGAGAAGACTGTAGAGAAAATGAACTACAATGTGATATCTCTTCGTTTTGATAACTTGTACTCAGTAACTTGTTAGCCCATAAGGATCAGCAATAAAATTAGTAAGAAAAAAAAAAAGCCAACAGTGTACTTGAAAAATTATAAGTAACCAATTTATAGGTAAGGTAAGGATTGAATTAAACTAAATAATTAAAATCATATTTATGTGAGAAGCCTCAATTTCTTTGAACGCAGATTCATTCTAGTGCTCTGATGTGCCTGTTTTGGAAGATAATTTAATCTGGGTGGGGTGAGGGGGTAGCTTCTAGACATATTTTATAAACCATGAAAGAATTTTACTGATTGAACCAGCCAGGCACCCCTGAACCCATGCAAGTATTTTAAAGCTGAGAATTTGAACTTCGTTTTAAAATGAGCAAATGGTGTAAGCAGCTGTGTGCACACCCCCTTGAGAAGATGTGTGTTGACCGTCAGGACCCTGGCATCTCCAGAAGAGTGTGGAAGTGATTGGCTCTTAGGAATTCGTATAATCTACTGAACTGGAAAAAATGAACATTTAATAAAATATTACACTTTTTTCTTATAGGTTTATAGACAAGAAAGAAAGGTTAAGCCAACTTAAGAGCAAGCAAGAAGAATTTCAAAAAGAGTGAGTTTCCCTTTTGCTTTTCTCTTGTCACCGTGTGGTTTAATTCAGTGCTATGGTATGCAGACACATGGACGGCTGACTTGTCGAATTTAGGACACAGTCTCAAAGTGGGGAAGAACAGTGCCTCTGGGAGAAGCAAAATAGAGATTCTCAAGTTCCTGGAAATCATTGAGATCAGACCCAGTCCCTTTGCAGCAGGCACTCAGTGACTAGACCCATGAGCAAGACCCCTGGCCCAGATAACTGATGTGCGGCAAGTGGGTCTAGAGCAGGCAGACAAGTGGTAGTTCCTGTAAGACGTCACGCCTTCCATTTTCTGGATCAGCATTTTCCTAAGCATGGTCTTGGTATCAAGACCATCAGAATTTGTTAGCTGAGGTAACAGTTTAAAATGCAGATCCTTGATCTTCTACCGTCAGCTGTTCTGCGGTCTGGAGGAGAAGGCCCTGGAATCTGCCCCCCTGACGAATCCCACCCGCTGATTTGAGCATCGTCCGTAGAATTTTCTCTCCCAAACTGACCTAGTCGCTGTTCTCCAGATGCACCCCAGGTCTCTGAAAACATCTGTGAGCAGATTAAATCTTCTAAGATGCCCTGCGTTACAGAACCCTGCTTAGATTTATTTAAGTCATTTCTCTAACCTAATCACAGAAACTTTTATTTCTTCCATAGAGCACTTCACTCCACAGAACAGATTTTTACAGATGCCGGCTTGTGCCATTTCTTTGATAACTGAGCATCACATTTTAGATTATGAATTCTTTTGTAACTGTTACTGTTAATAAATGTGACTGATAGAAATTACTGATTATGACTGAGGACAAAGGCTCTTGCTATTACTAGAAATTGTAAATGTTTACAGAAAGGTTCTCGGCAGCATTAAAAGTGCAAAGAGAAGGAAATGAGAAAAAAATAGAGAATTTGGAATTTGGAAAACATTTTTATTTTTTATTTTTCTAAAGATTCTATTTTTTTTTTTTTAAAGATTTTATTTATTTATTTGACAGAGAGAAATCACAAGTAGACGGAGAGGCAGGCAGAGAGAGAGGAAGGGAAGCAGGCTCCCTGCTGAGCAGAGAGCCCTAAAGATTCTATTTTTAAATGATCCCTGCACCCAGTGTGGGGCTCAGCCTCACAACCCCAAGATCAAGAGTTGCATGCTCCACTGACTGAGCTGGCCAGGGACCCCCCTGGAAAACGTTATTAAGTGCTTGAGTCTCACTTTGGTATTTTCAGACATTTTTAAGAACTTACTTTAAAAAAATGTTGATTTTACATTTTTGAGCTTCACAACATTTATTATTGTCTTTTCTCTGTGCAGAGTGCTAAAAGCTATGGAAGGAAAATGGATAACAGATCAGTTGGTAAGCTGTAAGAAGTATTTAAATAGTAATATTCTTTATACTTGACGTTACATGCTTTTCAGTTGGTGGTGCTTAGAATATCACTTTGAATTTAACTTTATTTTAATCATTTTTTGGCAGCCCTCTATTTGAATATATTTGTAGTGTGGGCTCTCAAATATTTTATCTAGATGCCAAACACAGAGTACTGGCAATTAATTATAGAGCCATTATAAAGGGTAAGTACAAAGTCTGATATTGACATAGGAATACAAGAATGACGAACTATCCTTTTTGGAAAAACTTACTCATTGTAAACATACACTCCCTACACATATTGATGATTAAATGTGAAAAGTAAACTCATAAAAATATTAAAATATGGGAGAGTATTTATAAATGTAACCTACTGATGAACAGACCTTTATAAGTCATAAAGGAAAACATCTTCACAGACTGCATAAAAGTTTTAAAGTTCTGTATGTTGAAAACTCTAGGCAAAATGAACATAACTGGGAAAAAATGAGTATAGCATATAAAAATAAGGGGTTCAGGGGAGGGTATGTGATATGGCTAGTGCTGTGAAGTATGTAAGCCTGACGATTCACAGACCTGTACCCCTGGGGCAAATAATACATTATATGTTAATAAAAACAATTAATTAAAAAAAGAAAATAAGGAGTTCGATTGATAACACTTTTATTCCGTGTTGGTGTGAGTATACATCGATGTATTTGGTTGGAGAACAAGTTGGTGGTTTGTTGGGGTGTTTATGGTTTTTTTCTCACACATGTGGTATTTTCGGCAGGTTTCCTCCTAAGAAAATACATGAAGGCAGAGATTAATGGATAAAGAAACTGATTGACCAGAGTGTGGGTAGTGATCCATAAATATCTTAAAATCTCATTAAACAGGATGAGATAACTGATACTGTGTAGCTGTTCAAAAGAATCCCCAGTCCATAAGTATTGATATGGAGTGATATCCAAGAGTTTTCTAATGATAGAGCAAACAAAAAGTAGGCTAGGATAAAGTATGATTCCCTTTGTGTGTGTGTTTTGAAAAATCTGAAATCCAAAAAATCTGAAAAGAGGGGTGCCTGGGTGGCTCAGTGGGTTAAGCCTCTGCCTTCAGCTCAGGTCATGATCTCAGCATCCTAGGATCAAGCCCCGCATTGGGCTCTCTGCTCAGTGGGGAGCCTGCTTCCTCCTCTCTCTCCTCCTGCCTCTCTGCCTACTTGTGATCTTTCTCTCTGTGAAATAAATAAATCTTTTTTAAAAAAAAATTAAACTAAATTAAAAAAAATAAAAATCTGAAAAGATACATATCAAAGTTTAGTTGAGATTACCCCTGAAGGAGTCCAGTTTGTGATCGCTTTATTTTTTCTCTTCTGTGATGTTTAATTTTTTTTTCACAATAAGCATCATTCATCATTTTTAAATACTTGGAGTTGCCAAAACAAAATACACTGTATGGGAAAAGACTATTTATAAAGAATCCCATCCCCATTTTTCTAAATTCCATGTACTGTTTTCTAATTTTTCTATCAAAAATGTCAGTATTGCTTCTTGAAGACTAATACTGTTTACAAGTGAGGACGTCTTCTGGCTGTTTCATCTTTGAGTCAGTCCACGGGGTCCCATGGGTCTGTTCTCAAGTGTCCCTCCAGGGAGGGTGGCACTTCGTACCTGCAGCAGCTCTGCAGTCTGCTCTGTCTTGTACTGTCAGGCTCCTTAGGCCGGCATTAAACACCATAAATATTTGAATGCTGTTTTAAGCTTTTAATTATCCACATTTATAGAGGCATTATAGAATAGGTAATCCTACTTTTTAACTGACTACCAGGTTGCATTTTTACTGATCTTTTATTTCATCTTGGGGGAGAAAACCTTCTGTTTTTATTGAAGTTTTGATTATTTTGCTAGTAATAATTCTGTATTGTGTTAGTGAGATAATACAGTGATGTTAATGTTCTCCTTAGTAAACAGCATGAAGAGTTTAGAGCAGTGCAGCCGTAGAACTTTCTGTGGTGATGCAGATGTTCTGTGTCTAAAGCCACCAGTGTGGTAGCCATTAGCCACATGTGGCGTTGAACACTTGACCTGTGGGTAGTGTTGAGTAGGAACTGAATTTCATATGACTTTTTAATAGCCACATGTGGTCACTAGCTGTATATTGGACAGAGCATATACTTTGCCATTTTTTCTCTGTCCTCATTAACACACGAAAGAACTATGTGTATTTCTTTCTCTCTGTCTTAATTTCCAACCAGCTTCTGCACTGAACCAGAATAACACTTTGTTTTTTCATAATCCACTGTAGTCACAAAAGTTATAATAAATATATTGGTCTTTTCTTCATTATGTTTTCTAAGATATGCCTCAAAATAATGGTGATCCTAGGTTGATAATCCTATTACTCATAAGAGACCAACATTTGTGATATTTTTTGCATACTTTTTTTTTAAGAGATGGAAAATAATGTCCTGCAAGATGAGGATTGAACAGCTGAAACAAACAATATGTAAAGGGAATGAAGAAATGAAAATAAGTAAGTAATCTGTCCCCCTTCTTCTAGACCTAATAAAGGGCTAGTGTGGAATGTCATTGGCTTCATAAGCTAGAGAGACAGAAGTGGGGGGGAGGCAACAGCAACCTGGAAAGGTTTCCTACTTGCTTCTCTTATCAAGCATTTGTATAAGAATTTTAAGTAAATATTTTCACAAATACCTGTATTTTATATACACACATACACACAAATATAATGACGTTTGAATAAAGTACTTTTCTCAATTAAAAAAGGTTAAGGAATACATATTTCCCATTCGCCTTCGCTAACAGGAAGCTTGGTACTCAGTTATAATTACTAGTTCACTCCAGAACCACAGAATATTGGCTTTTTCTCTCCATTAGTGAGTCTCATGTACATTTCAATCTGTATTATTCTTACATTGTATTAGGTAGCTCATCCTTCATCGTAAATGGTAGTCAGATTTTAGGAGAGTCCTCTTAGAAACCCTGTGTCCTTAGACGTATCCTGTCTGTTTCTGAAGATCATTGTTTAAAGTTCAGAGTGAGTCACCGTCATGCCTTATGACTCCCTTTCTTGTCTGCTTGTGCTTTCAGAAGCAAGTATTTTATAGTGGTATGTAATAGAGCAAAAGCTTCCTTTGAAAATGTTTGTCCTCATAAAGGGCTCCTGTGGAGTTTCACAGGATTAGTCAGCCCGAGAGGAGGGCCGCGTGGGGAAGAGCTGCTCAGAACCACACACAGCCGGTTACCCACGGAGCTTTGCCTGCGCCTCCAGAGGCTCTGGTTCAGCAGCAGTGTAGCAGCCTGTGACTGACCCCTCTCCCCCATCCTCCCGTGATGCTCACATGTGCTCCCAGGTGTCTGTGACCGTCCTGGAACTGCTGGATTCACTGAGTTTGTGCCTCGCCTGATGAGCAAGTTTAAATCTTTGATGAGCTGAATTTCACAGATTCCTAACTCCCCAAAACAAAACGACCACCACAGAAAAGATTTGGCCCTAGAGCAGTGGACCCTGTGAGAGTGCTTCCCATCCCTACAAATCCTCAGTCACCTGTTGATGCTTGTACAATTTAGAGAGAGAATCCTGGGACCCACCTTGGACGTAGGAAGTTCAAGTCTCATGCGTGGGGCCGGGGTCAGTGGTTCTCAAACTGTCTGTAGTAAAAGACCATTTTCTCCCTCTCTGATTTCTAATCTCTCATAAATTGATCCCAGTACTTTTGTAAAATACCATAAAATGCTAGGAAAATGATTGCACACTTGAATGGTATGTCATATTGCCATGTCAAAGAGAAATGTTGCTGAGCTTACTCTGTATTTCTGTACCTCTCTTGTCTGACTGGTGAAAGTTTACTGACGGGCCCAGATCCAGGGGCCACACTTTGAGTAGTACTATTCTGGGTGGCACTGATGACTTACGAAGGGATGGGAACCACTGCTCTTTAGAACATAAATGCAGTCTAGTTGCCACCCTTTAGACGAGACTCAGACAATTCTGCAAACAATTTTAGGGGAGTTCATGAATTCCAGAAACTATGCATGGTCTCAAGTCCACAGATGAAGAGCTTGTTACTCAGCAAATAGTATTTCTTAAATACATATTTCCCATTCGCCTTCGCTAACAGGAAGCTTGGTACTCAGTTATAATTACTAGTTCACTCCAGAACCACAGAATATTGGCTTTTTCTCTCCATTAGTGAGTCTCATGTACATTTCAATCTGTATTATTCTTACATTATATTAGTGTACCACATCCTTCATCGTAAATGGTTGTCAGATTTTAGGAGAGTCCTCTTAGAAACCCTGTATCCTTAGATGTATCCCATATCTCAGCAAATAGTATTTCTTAAAAATTTTTGTTGTTAAAAATACCACATATATTCAGAAAAGGTCATATATTATAAATTGTAGAACCTGATGAGTATTTCTCCAGAATCTTTTGGTGTTCTGTGTCATGATACAGAATAATACAGATATGTTATATGGTGTAGATAAGGAAGTTGGATTGTATGAACTTTAAGGTTGAGTCGATCGGTGTTATAAAGTTACTTATCCAGACAAGCAACAGTAGATGACAGAAATAGCATGAGTGTTTTTATGTTTAGGGAGAGATGGCATGGAGAGAAGGACAAATAAAACTCTTGAGTGCTGAGTCTGCACAAGTGCAGATTAGGTGACTGGTGATCTCCTGCCACCTGGGAAGGGTCATGATATCAAGTTGGAAACTGTTCTTACAAAATCTGACCACCATGACCAGGGGCCTTGGCCAGACATTCATTTGAGCACTTGTAAAGAGCTCAGTAGCGATCATGAAAATGAGTGAGCTTGCTGGAAGATAAGCGTGATGGAACTAGTGACTTAAACATTAGAACATCCACACTGAGCAAGACTGGTAAAGAGAATGCACAAGTGAGGGGAAATAAAATTGTGGGAAACCTTAGGCCTGCAGTGAAGTGCCTAATAGATAGCCAGATAGCCAGTAAGTTTTTCAAACTGGATTAGGTACCTTTTCTGCCCGCCATGGTTATTCTTCAGTGCTTACCGTAAGCCAGGTAAACTTGATAGTTGTTGAGTGATTCTTTGAAATGATGACTACAGATGGAGACCCAGAGCCCTTTCAGTGGTGGGCCCCTTTGATTCATTGGTTTACATAAGCTGAACTCCCAGTTTTCACTTAGTGAACATTATGTAGTTAACCTGATGGAGGTTTTGCTTTTGGTTTAAACCACAGGAAGATGCTTACCCTTGGGAGGTGGGTTCTGTAGTCTCCAGGAGCTATTTATAGAGTTAATTGTTGGGTGTGATTTATTTCAGATTCTGAAGGCCTTCTCAAAACCAAGGAAAAGAACCAGAAGCTCTACACTCGGGCACAGCGGCACCAGGAGAAAAAGGAGAAGATTCAGAGGCACAATCGCAGACTTGGTGACCTGGTAGAAAAAAAAACCATTGACTTAAGAAGTCATTATGAACGTCTGGCAAAACTTCGGCGATCTCATATATTAGAGCTCACCTCTGTCATTTTTCCGATCGAGGAAGTAAAGACTAGTGTGAGGTACAGTGAGTCTTTCGACTCTAGGAATAGATCAAGTTTCAGAGCAAGTATATTTCAAATATGGCAGCACCTCATTTATTGGGTTCATTCTGGGGTCATTGGCTTTCCTGGTAATGAAACTAAAGTCTTATCTGCTTCAGCAAACAGTACACGCTGCATGACATTGGGGAGGCTGCCAAGGTGGAGGGTGGTGGCCCTCAGAGAAGTGGGGCCCTCACTTGTTGACTGACCTATTGACTTAGCCTTTTCCTGGTAACTAGCTGCTGGCAAGCAGTGAAGACCGTGAGTTTAGTCTTAGGCTCTAGTGCGTGGCTACCCTCAGGAGTCATCGGATGGACAAGACCGTGGTTCCCCACCTGCATGTTCATCAGAGTCACTCAGGAACTTTTAAAAAATAGAGGTTCCAGAGGACACATCATCTGGTCCCCAGCCCATCTCGTAATATCTTTTTTTTTTTTTTTTTAAACTTCCCAAGAGGACAATTGATGTTTGAAAACTGCTACGGAGGAATTCATTTGCTTTCTCACTAACCATCAGGTTGTTCCAGTTGAGGATTTTCCTGTCTCTTTTGGTTGCCCTCACTGCCCAGCACCCTTCCCCGGCTGGTCCGTGGACTATGACTCGTGAGGACCATTACTCTGTCTGCTCCCTCTACTTCACTGTGTCCTTTCAGCCTCTGCCTGAGTTAACTTCCTAAAAGCCTAGAGGTCTCATTGTTCTTCTGGCTTGAAACCCTTCTCTCTACCAAGTAATTTTTCATTAGTAATAATAGTAATTAGTAATTAGTAGGCAAATATAAAAATAAAAAGGCAGATTCAAAATAGAGCAGAATAGGAAGTTCAGAAATAGACTCTAAGGTAGCCTTTTGGGTCAGTGGGGAGAACAGGTGACCAGGCCTTTGGGGAGGAAAAAGCTCATAAAACAGAAACATTTTTTTTTTAAGTTGTTTATTTTTTGAGTAATCTCTACACCCATAGGGCTCTTCACCCCAAGAGTCAAGAGTCGTGTGTTCTTCCAGCTGAGCTGGCCGGGCAGCCCCACGGCTAAATTAGATTCTGATGGACTAAGGTATCAGTGTTAAAACAGTAAACAAAGACGCGGTCTTAAGACACTGTCTCAGATCGGAGGAGACCAGGGAGACCAGCAGCTGAGTGCGAACTTGCAGAAGAGAAAACATGGAGAAAAACTTTCTCTTCTCTGTGCTGTTAAATCTTTTATAGCAGTATATGATACTATATGCTGGTACTTTTTTAAAGCCCATAGTTCTGAAGTTACTTCTGTAAAAAGGTTTCTTGTCCATTCACATTTCTCAAACTTGTTACATGGAAAAAGGAAGAAGCAGAAGTGTCGCCCAGAACTGGCTGTAGTGCCCTGCTCCCCTCCCTGTGACTGCCAGGGCCCTCGCCCCACAGGCATGGGGTGGCTGGAGGAGAAAGAATTGAGAACAGAACCTCAGCTTAATGCAGCGCAGACACCCTCCCCAGTTTGCCCCTTTCTCACCTACTTTTCCTACACTGACACCGACCCAACGGCAGGGATCGTCTTGTCTCTGCGCCACCACTGAGCACACACTGTCCCCCGCGCACACACACACCTGCCCCCCACCCCTGATGGGGCGTGCTGACTTCTCGCGCCTTCCCACTCGCCTGGCCCTCAGTTCAGAGCGCCATCCACACTGTCACAAGTATTTCTGTGTGGATAGTAACACTGCATTTCCCTTTTTCATGGTGCAGACATTTGCACTGATGCCCCAGAAGCCATTGTGGGTCAGAACTGCTGCCTTGACAGATGGCTGAGCAGTGACGCCAACTGTGTCACCTGTTGTTGTATTATTCTACCGTGTACTTGCATTTTCTGAGAGAAAGGCATTTCACGTCAAGGACGCTCTTGATGAAGCAGTGGAAATCATATTTTTATTTAAATTTTATTGTCTTGATCCTTGTGGACACATCGTTTTAGTAGACCATACGATGAAACGGGAAGTGGGCAGAAGCTCCTTTGCTCTGTTCTGAAGGGCCGAAGCCAGCTTATCAAAAAGCACTCGAGTGAGTTGCAGGCGGGACGAGCTGGTGTGTGCATAGGACACTGTTTTTACTTGAAAGAACTACTGCAAGACTTGAGTGTGAAAGAGATTTTCAGAAGTCTTGACCAGTGCTGTTTTGCTTTGTGTTTCAGTGGTTAAAAGACAAAGCCACTCTTCACTACTTTTCTTGTTTTGAAAAGTACAGCAGTTTTTTTTGTTTTGTTTTCATAAAAATATAGTGTTAACATAATAGGTTTATTATTTCCAAATGAATGAATCATTTAAAATTTTCTCAGATTTCGAATACAGGCAAATATCAATAATCTGCCCATCACAAAAGCTCTTTGGAGTTCTCCAAAAATTGCAAGTGTGTAAGCATGAGACCAAATAGTTCGAGAACCTGATAGTGAGGCGGCAGGTGCCACCCTCTCACATCGGTGTGGGCTTCTGTGCCACAGTGGTTTCAGCTTCATCTCTGACAGAGTTACTCACCTCTGTATATTCCAGTTAAACTCCTGTCCTCGCGCGTGCATCTTTCAGTGTCCTGCTGGTCAGGCGGGTAACTTGGATGCTCTTTGTAACCCATTCCCTTGAAATCTGTGTGTGTGTTCTGATTTTCAGAGATCCCGCAGATGTGTCCTCGGAGAGCGACAGTGCCATGACCTCCAGCACCGTGAGCAAGCTTGCTGAAGCCCGGAGGACGACTTACCTCTCGGGAAGATGGGTCTGTGACGATCACAATGGGGACACCAGCATTAGCATCACAGGGCCTTGGATTAGCCTTCCCAACAACGGGGACTACTCTGCCTACTACAGTTGGGTGGAAGAGAAGAAAACCACGCAGGGGCCTGGTGAGAATCAGAATAGTCTTTGAAAACTTAGAAGTACGTATGTTTTTTAATTGAGGTAAAATTTACGTAACGAGACGAACAGCTGTAAAGCGAACCATCTCGCGGCACAACATTTGCTGTGTTGTGCATTGGTATCCGGAGCGCTGGCATCACCCCAGACAGGAGCTCTGGGGCCCGGAGCTGTCATGCCCCTGTCCCCTCTGCTCCCTGCCCTGGGCAGCCCCTGCAGATGAGATCAAATTATGATGGTTCAGCTTACAATTTTTTGATTTTATGATGATGCAAAAGCGATACATGTTCAGTAGAGTTCACGCTTTGAATTTTGAATTTGGATCGTTTCCTGGGCCGGTGCTGTGCATGTGTACTCTCAGGGTGCCAAGCCCCCGAGGCCCCCAGGCAGCTCTGCGGCTGTGAGGGTCCACAGCCGGTAGAGACACCGATAATGTTTCATGTTTCACTTTCAGTACAGCATGTAGTGCATTGCGTGAGATGTCCAACATGTTCTTTTTTTTTTTTTTTTTTTTTTTTTTAAAATTTTATTTATTTATTTGACAGAGAGAGATCATAAGTAGGCAGAGAGGCAGGCAGAGAGAGAGAGAGAGAGGGAAGCAGGCTCCCTGCTGAGCAGAGAGCCCGATGCGGGACTCGATCCCAGGACCCTGAGATCATGACCTGAGCCGAAGGCAGCGGTTTAACCCACTGAGCCACCCAGGCGCCCCATGTCCAGCATGTTCTTATAAGTAAATGACTTTGCCCAGGCTGACGTCCGTGTTCTGGGCCTGGGTCAGGCAGGCCGGGTGAAGCTATGGTGGTAGTTATTTAGGTGCCTTAAATGCATTTTCAGCTTAGGATATTTCCAATTTACAATGGGTTTATCAGGACATAACCCCATCCTAAGTCGAGGAAGATCCATTATTTTGTTTTCTGTAGGTCTAGAGGTATCTATTTTGGATATTTCCTAGAATTGGGATCATATAATGTGTGACCTTTTGTGTCTGGCTTTTCTTTTTTTCTCTTTTTTTTAAAGAGTTTATTTATTTATTTAACAGATCACAAGTAGGCAGAGAGGCAGGCAGAGAGAGAGGAGGAGGCAGGCAGAGAGAGAGGAGGAAGCAGGCTCTCTGCTGAGCAGAGGACCCAATGCGGGGCTCGATCCCAGGACCCTGAGATCATGACCTGAGCCGAAGGCAGAGGCTTTAGCCCACTGAGCCATCCAGGCACCCTGTGTCTGGCTTTTCTTAAATAGCGTAGTGTTTTCAAGGTTCATCCATTTTGTGGCATGAATTAGCATCTCTTTCTTTTTATGACTAGGTCATATTCCATTGTATGTAATGTGGATATTCCACGTTATATCCATTTTTAGGTATTTCACTTTTGGGGGGCTGCTACTGCTTTATTTATAT
Source organism: Mustela nivalis (assembly GCF_964662115.1). Classification (NCBI taxonomy): domain Eukaryota; kingdom Metazoa; phylum Chordata; class Mammalia; order Carnivora; family Mustelidae; genus Mustela; species Mustela nivalis. The sequence goes on from NC_139025.1 coordinate 44,133,539, forward strand.
AAAAGACCTCACTAATTAGTATATTTATCCAGTAGAGTCGTTTTTGTAGTATCTTTGTAAAAAGCTTGTTTTTAGCAGCCCAAAACGGAGATAGAAATTGCCCAATAGAAAAACCCTTTAAAACTCTGGTAGCTTTCTTTGGTGGAGAAAAGATTGTTCATTTAGTTATTTAGCAAATACATAGTGTGTGCTTTCTGTCACGCATGGTGCCAGGTGCTGGTGAGACAAAGTGATGTCACCAAGACAGGTGTAGCCTAGGTGAGGCCTTTCTGAGGAGGTGACATTTAAGTTGGGCATTTACTGTTCTAATAAATAATACATTATCAGGTCCAAGCAGTTCAGACTTCAATTTCATTTATGTTGGGTCTGTCTGGGCTCATTTGCTTGGGTTACATTCCACACTGCAAAAATCAGAAGTGATGAAACGTTAATGTGCAGCCAGGAACGTGTTATTAGTCTATTAGGAGCAAAACAGAACCATCAACAATGTAATGATAAAATTACAGATCATAAAATCTAGGTTCCCTGGTATTTTTTGTCAAAATTAAAGCTGTGTGTGGTTGTTTCTCTGCCTCAGACATGGAGCACAGTAACCCTGCTTACACGATCAGCGCCGCCTTGTGCTACGCGACTCAGCTACTCAACATCTTGTCTCATATACTTGACATAAATCTTCCTAAAAAGCTGTGCAACAGGCAAGTAATCGAAGGTGACGAAGTCCTCTTTATCACAGATCTCGTTTTCCTATTAGTACTTACTCTAATTAAACAAAAAATAGGAATTTAAGTATTATTAAGCCAGAAAAACGACTGGGAAATGTTGAGATTAATTTCCAAAGCCTACTGGGCAAGTTTGTTTCATTATCTTAAAATTGCACATGAAGTCTTCGAGAAGACCACGGAGAATTCTCCCACTTGTGAAAGTAATTGAAGGAAAAACTAGGATCTTCAGAGGGTATGCTCCTGTGTAAGAACTGGGTAAATCATAACACCTGAATATAAAATAAAAAACAAGTGCCTTAGAATTAAAAAAAAATGTAAGGGTGCCTGGCTGGCTCAGTTGGGGGAGCATGTGACTCTTGATCTCTGGGTTGTGAGTTTGAGCCCCGCGTTGGGTGTAGAGATTACTTAAAAATGAATTTTTTTTTTCTTTTTAAGATTTATTTGAGAGAGAGCTTGTGCATCCAGGGGCCGGGGGTGGGGCAGGCAGAGGGAGAGGAAGAGAGTCCTTTCAACAGACTCTGCCCTGAGTGGGGAGCCTGACACGGGGCTCGGTCTCATAACCCTGAGATCATGACCCAAGCTGAAACCAAGAGTCATATCCTTAACTGACTGGGCCATCCAGGCTCCCCAGAATAAAATCTTAAAAAAAAAAAAAAAGTAAACATTTACAGCATACTCAGTTCTAAGTTCTGCTCAGCCCTTTCTACCACTGTTGAGTCATCCTTACATTTCAAGCCAAATAAATATGTATTATCATCTCTCTCCCCTTTTAAACATAAAAGTTGCCAGGGTGTTTTACATCTTGCTTTTTGAGTGTTTAACAAATATTTGAGCCCTTTTCTGGGCACTGAGAGGGTACAGGGGTGATGAAAACCTAATCCTTGCCCTCTTGGCCCTTCATTCTAACAGAGGGACAGATAATCAATGAGCGGTGTGTCCGCTGGTCATGAAGCCCGTGGAGGACACAAAAGCAGAGTGGAGGAGAGGGGGATGGGGAGGCAGGGGCTTGCAGTATGTGAGTGGGCCCGTGTGCAATCACCTGTGACCCTGAGGGAAGGAAAGAGGGCGCAGACCACGTGGGTCCATTGGCACCAAGAGAAAGCCCTGGGGAGAGCGAGGACAGTGAGGAAGGTGGGGGTAAAAACTGGGTGGGCCTCGTGGGGCCATTGTGAGCCTCCAGCTGTCATTCTGCACAGAGCGGACAGTTAGCAGAGGTTTCTCGGTGTAGTGTGCCACGATCTCACCAGTCCCCTAATTCTGTTCACAGACTAGTCTTGTACATTTGTCATTTCATTAGTGTGCAGGTATTTGTGTTGAGTAACTTTTCAGAAGTGGAATTGCTGGTCAGAGGGAATATGCATTCCTAATTTTTATAGATGTGGTGGAATCGCTCGTCGTGAGGGCAGCAGTTCATTCTTAGAAAGTCTCTGTTGAGTCTAACTTACAAAGAAGCAAAGGATGTGGGGTATGTTTTATACTCAACTGTGGTGTAAAATACACTCTTCCAAATAGACATTTTACCATAGAATTTCCTCGGAAAGATACAATTTTACAAACTGTATGTTTGTTTTCCAGTGAATTTTGTGGGGAAAATCTCAGTAGACAGAAATTTACTCGAGCAGTGAAGAAACTGAATGCAAATATTCTTTACCTGTGCTTTTCTCAGGTATGGAAAATATGCTGTGAGCTCATTTTTAATGTGTTACTTGGTTGAAAATGTTAATCAGTTTTTTGCTTTTTCTAGCATGTAAACTTAGATCAGTTACAACCACTGCATACTCTCAGGAACCTAATGTACCTGGTCAGTCCGAGCTCTGAACACCTGGGCAGGTAAGAATGCTTCTTGCTTTTTTCTAAGTGGTAGTGCTGTGAGTACTTCAAAGCAGAGTGGTTGTGTGTGTCGGCAGAGCCCAGGGGCCTGGTCCTCACCCCCAGAGTCTCCACAAAGCACAAAAATAATGTGGTCCTGTACAGAAGGGCAGAGCAGCTAGTCAAGTTTGAGCCTTTATGGTCCTTACATAATCATTTCTTGGAAAATTAATATCAGACATTTTTAACACCTAAAATGAAATAGAAGACCCCAGATGTTCCCGGAGGGGGGCGCCTCGTGCCACGCTTGAAGACCAGAAGCTATTTCTTGGACTCCATGTCCCTTTCTTCTGATCACTGTGTAGTGTCTGTCCCTTTTCCTGTGCCTTTCCTTTCATGCCTCCTGCCACCGTAATAGTTCTTCCCAGGCATCTTTTTGTCTCTCTGGCCACCATCAGCTGGAGATAAAGGGTATTAGAAGTTTCAGGGGTGAACTAGATTAAAATCCATTAGGTTAAGAACGAGAGTCAGTAACAAAAAGACCAACTAGGGCTGGTCTGTGGGATCCTTCTAGGCCCTCAGCCCAACGTAGAGGAAGCTTTTTTTTTAGAACCATTCAGGTAACCCCTCTTGAGTACATATCCTTTTTCCATGCTCTTAGCAGTCTGTCCCTACATTTCTGAGATACGACTTCGTTAATGTATTTGCACTTTTGAAAGAGGCTAAAGAAAAGGCAGGGATGTTCTTCTGGGGAGTCCCCTTCCCATCGTTCATTTGCCTTTACAGCTGGAACCAAGGTTCGGGGGGGTCTTTACTCCGGCCAGGGTGCTTGGCTTCCTCCCCATGGCAGGGAACTTTCCATGGGAATCTGCCCTTAGCCACTGGCTTGTGTTTTCTGCACCTCCCCCACCCCCACCTAAAACAGTAACTTACCTGGGACTTAGAACCCTGTGGAAAAAGCTGTGCACTCTCTCTGGGGAACTGCACACACACATCTAGAATTCTGTGCCGTTTTATAGGGAGTTCATGCTCCTTGCTTCAAATTGCATTCATTAGTTCACAAAGCACAAGAACCTGTTAGAAATCCACCCCAGTTTTAGTGGTTGATTTCTGTGGGTTTGTTTGCCATCCTCTTTGTACTTTATTTCAGAGTTCAACATTAGGAAGAGTTCAGCATTAGGAATTTTTTTTTTAAAGATTTTATTTATTTGGCAGAGAGATTACAAGTAGGCAGAGAGGCGGGGGGGTGGGGGAACTGGCTCCCTGCTGAGCAGAGCCTGATGCTGGGCTCGATCTCAGGACCCTGAGATCATGACCCAAGCTGAAGGTAGAGGCTCAGCCCACTGAGCCACGCAGGTGCCCCTAAACATTAGGAAATTAATCCTTAATAATAAGAGCTAATGTTTATTGAGCCAATATTTTATAGGTGTGCTGATTATTCTTATTTTACAGAAGGGGCTGGCTGTTAACTGAAGCTTAGCATAATCAAGTAATTCGTTCTCATGATCACAGAGGCAGTCAGAGTAATAGAGCCAGTCCCAGCCCGCATCTGACTCCACAAAGTGGTAGATGCTCGTGCTTTTAACAAGTACACACTACTTAATCACATGAACAGATTTTTAAAAAATAATAATAAGATCAACCTGATCGCTTCTCGGCCTTTTGGCTAAGATCAAGTGTAGTATCTGTTCTTATCAGTTTAATAAGATCAACCTGATAGATGCCAGAACAGCAGTGAATAAAATTCAGTTCCATTGAATAATTAAAGAAAATTAGTTGCAAATTACAAAATTATTAAGAATATCTGCCTTAAGCCTACAGAAAAGACTATTTCAGTGACATGTTCCTTATGTGGATGTTTAATAAAGGCATTCCTCTACAGTGAGGACAAGAGGAGGTCTGTTGTCGCTGCTGTGTTCACTTCGTTCTGGAGGCCTAGGCGAAGCCGAACAGTTTTACAAAGAAGTAAGGTCTATTTATGCTGGGAAGAAAGAAACTAGGTTGGCGTTGTTGCAAATGGTTAAACTGGCCATCCGGGAGAGCTTGCTTGCTTATGTGCTGACGGCAAGTCAGATAACAGAATGAGGAAAGGCTCCCCTTTACTGTAGCAACACCAACTATACATTACGTAGGAATAATCTTTACAAAACATGTGCAAACCGTAGAACCATCATAGAAAATAGGAAACTTGAAAAAAATGGTTCGACATCTATTTCTTGAATTTCTGCTAGGCAGTGCACGAGGTGTGGGCCTGGATGAAAGAAAGCCTGAGGCAGGGAACACCCTCAGGATTTTCTTGGAGAGAAAGGCTGAGTAGTAGAAAAATGCTCCTTCTCCCCAAAAGGAAACCTGATCAGAATTTCAACAGATATTTCACGGAACTTTGACAAGCTAATTCTGAAGTTGAGCTAGAAGCACAGGCTGCAAGGAAATTTTGGAAAAGAATAGTAAAGGATGGGCTTGGCCCCTTTTAAAACATAGCGTAAAGGTGATTAAACCAGGTGCTGTTAGCATGCAGGTATGTGGAGCAACTAGACACAGAGAAGAGAGTCCAGAGACGGGCCCTGTCCCTGCAGGGAAGGGACCACGACAAGGCCCGGCATGTTGAACCAGATAATAATAGATCGATAGCAGCGGGCCAGTGAGTATTCATACAGGGACAAAGCTGGACTCATACTACATTCCGCATGTAAAAATAAATTCCAGATGATAGAAAATACCTTATTTTATTTAAAAAAAAAAAAAAAACCTATAAAATAGCGAGGAGAAAAGACAGTGTTTTATAATCACAGGGTGGGGAGGGAATTCCCATGCAAGCCACAAAACCCCCAAACCATGAAGAAAAAGAATTACATAGTTTACTGTGTAAAAACTCTAAATGCCTCTGGAAAAAACCAGATACCAGAAAGTTAAAAGATAAGCAACAGTATGTTTTGCAGCCTGTATATCAGACAATGGATTAAAAATCTAGACCACTTAAAATTTCAAATCTGTAAAAGAAAGGCAGACCTAATAGAAAAATAGCCAAAGGATTAATCCAGGCAGTTCACACAAAAGAAATGCAAGTAATCAGTATCCAAGTGAAAAAAGTCTTCAGCCTCAGTGAAGAATAAAGAAGTGCAATTCAAAACAGCTTTCCAGTTTTTTACCCATCGGTTAGACAAAAATGGAAAGGATGGATGATATCCAGTATTGGTGGTTGTCCTTAAAAAAAAAAAAAAAAAAAAGGCTCTCTCCTACTAGGGGTGGATTTCTTTGGAGGATCTGAAGTTTTCTCTGGGCTTGCCCTTGAGTCAGCTCTCCAGTTAGGGTAGGGGTCTGTGTGATGTATGTGAAGTGTACATGCTCAGTCGGGCTCATTACATCCGCATTGGTCGTCTGTGAGTCGGGAGTCCAGGAGCTAGAGCTTCAGAAGTCCCCTTCCAGACCTGCCTCAGTCAGAGTCAAGGCTGTAGAGAGACTGATATTGGAACCTGGGTGGGACTTCCTGTTTCCATGGAGACCAGCTGAAGTGAGGATCCCATCCAGAATCCAACATAAATCTTATTCAAAATAAATTCAGACTTGCAAAAATAGTCAAAATTGCAAAAAATAAAGTAGTACAAAGACATATATATCTTTACCCAGACTCACCTTGTTACTGTTTTGCCTTATCATTTGTATAATCTCCATAAAGACATACATACACACATTTTTTTTCCTGAACCCTGTGAGGGTAAGTTACATACATGTATCATGGCTCTTGACCCCTAAATACTTATATCTGTATTTCCTAAAAATAAGGGTATTTTCCTTTTAAGCAACATCAGCAAATTTCACATTGATACAGTAGTTTAATCCACTGCCCATCTGCACGTTTTGTCTGTGGACCAGATTAATGTCCTGTACAGCACTTTCACCTCCATATATGATCCAACCTAGAGTCTGGTGCTGGATTTAGTTGCTATGTTTCTTGAACCTCTTAAATCTGGAACGTTTCCATGGCCTACTTTGTCTTTTACGACATTAACACTTTTCCCTTCATATTACTAGAACTTTCTTTCTGAATTTGGTATTTCTTCGTAGTGAGATTCCAAGAATCCAAGCATTCGAGGTAGAATACTGCCTGGGCCAGGAGTGTTTCCTGGACACTCAGGGCCACAGTGACCATCTGTCCCTCATTGGTGATGTTAATTTGATCACCTAGTCACGATGCTTTCCACCTTCTCCACTGTCTAATTCCTAGATTTTTTTTCCTTCCTTGCAACTAAGCCCCAGTCTGTGCGGAGACCATGTTTTTGAGACCATGCAGTTATTGTGCTCATCAGAATTTCCCCCTGGGTTTAATACTGGTTGATTTTTCTTATCAGATTCAGTCTTTACTGTGATGTTGCCTACATTAATATCGTTATCATCCAGACTGTGTCGTTTACAAAGAGCTCATTCTTGTTGTTGTATATCTGTCCAGTAATATTTTTGAAATATTTTGCAAAAGAGAGTTTTAAAACCAAAAAGGTCATTTTGTTACCTTAATCGATAAGAATAATGCCCTGCAGCATCTTGAGAAAATTAGTAATTTTTATTCCCTGGTGACATTAAGTATAAAAGATTTCATTGTCTTGCTAATTTTGTGTGATGTGTCTGACTCAGCGTATGCTGGGCAACAAAAATTGCTCCACCTGGCCACTTTGGGGATCATCCAGTGGTTTTTCAGTTGAAATACTTCCCGTTGAGTGTCTGCTGCATGTCACCAGACTTTGCCCTGTGGGATTCCAGCAGAGAGCTGGAGTCCCAAGTGACTTCCCACGGAGCTCTGCCTGGAGGGAGTATCACCCCCCACCCAATATCACTCCGGTCTGTCTCCTGGGGGAACTTTTGAGAGGAGGTCTGGGGACAGTGGCAGTCCTGTGCCATGTAGGTAAGGCAACATCGAAGAGAAACAGAAAACAGGCTATGCCTCCCAGCTAGCAGGGAGGCAGGCTTCATGTGGCGCTAGGGGCTGAGGCCCTTGGACAACAAAGCTCAAAGAACGGAATGAGCAGGCGCTGTGTTTAGGGAAAGAGGGAACCTAGCTAAGGTGCTATGCTGTGAACATTTGTGCGTAGGTGACTCCGGAAGGGAAGAGGTGGCTGCCGCTGGCTGCAAGCAGACGCTGCTTCGAGGAGGTGCTGCTACAGAGAGGACCTGAGCTGGGGCACGTGCGGAGCATTGAGGGGGGACTTACTGGGTGATACCAGGCAGGAGCGTGAGGGCGGCAGCCCAGCTGCCTTGTTTTAAGAAGGGTCGCCTGGCTCAGATAACCTGAGATGAGCCGGAGAGGTTAGCCCTCACGTGGAGAGCTCTGGCAGGCCATGAAGCTAGGAGGAAGGAGAGGCGTCTTCGGAAGAAAATCTTTGGAGTAGACCTGTTTACCGAGGGGTGGGGGGAGGGGAAGAGAGAAAAGAGAGGAATTGTAAGGAGACGGGAAAGGGATACTCAGATAAGATGCCAGTTGTTGGTTTGTTTGGAAAAGCTGCAGGGGGTCAAGGGGAGAGGCTCTTGGTTCTTAATGCCTTCAGCCCTTGCAAAGTAAGGACTTCTGGGCTAGATAGGACTTGGGAACCCCTGGTCAGAGGGGCTTTTTGATATGTAAATTGCTTGAGGGAGACCAAGGGGAGACCCCATGGTACATCTTCCAATTTAAGGTAAAGCCCTAAAAAACGGTGCCTGGGACAGAAATGTTCGCTGTTAACTATTGCTGGTACAGCCAGGATGCAAGGTTGTCTTGGAGGAACAAAGGCTACTTGACCCAGGAGAAAGTGAGCTGGAAGGTGCAGGCCTGGTGAGGTACACTGGAGGCCAGTGCTAGGCTTTTGTCATTGTTAAGGCCATAAAGAATTTTAGACAGACTAAAATGGCAAGCTCTACCCATTCTAGGATATCTCATTTTATTTTTGCTAACCCCTGTCATTTCCCCCAAAGTCATTATCAGAGGCATGTGTCCTTATCGTGGGGGCAGTGGTGGAGAGAAAGGGGCTGCTGGAGGGCCTTGGCTCCAGGAAAATCCTGGGAGAAGAGCAGGGTCTGTGGGAGGACTGCCTGCCCGGAGCGAGTGTAGCGGGGCTCTCCAGAGGCAGGGGCGGACAGGCACTTGGAAGGGGGCGGGGGAGGAGCAGCAGCGGGCCTGGGTGGGGTTTGCTGATGCCGTCCCACAGCGGTCATCAGCAGCTGTTCCCAGAGGGTGAGGCCTGAGAAGGGTTATTAGATTTGGAGAGGATGATGTCATCAGGGACCTTTGGGGAATAGTTTTCTCCTAAAGTACAGTGCAGAAATATGCATTATTCCAGATGACTATATTCTTAATAGTTATAGCTCATTCTGTTATAAATGCGCCCCTAGAAGACTGTGATCATGTCTGAAAATGTGTGCAGAGCCTGCTGTTGGCAGCAGTCCGAGGAAGCACTGCTAACACGCATACAGCTGGGCCACTTAGCTCTTTTGAGTCCTAAGAACGTAGAAATGAGGAGTTTCCATAAGGCAGAGAACAGCTGTACTTTTTTTTTTTTCTATACCATTTATTACTTGTGCCACCAAGTGATACAGCAGTGTATACAGCAAGTGACGGTTGTTGGTGGGACTGTCCCCCCGAGATGCGTGGATCCTGCAGTTGTTCAGAGAGGAAGTCGTCCCTGGGACCAGGACGGCTGGTCTCTGTGCGTCCCGGAGCTCCACCAGTCAAGCCGGGGGACCGAGGAACAGTGTGGGCGCGTGGTGGTGTGCATTCCTCCCAGGGCAGTTATCTGGGTCAATATCTGCCGTTACAGACCACCAGGGGGTACAGTGCAGGCTCTGGACCTCCTCGGTCCCGGCAGGCCTGGGTCACTGTTGTCACAATGCTGCTTGTGTGCTCGTGCAGGTCGGGACCCTTTGAAGTGCGAGCTGACCTGGAGGAGTCCATGGAGTTCGTGGACCCCAGCGCTGCTGGGGAATCAGACGAGAGTGGCGACGAGCACGTCAGTGATGAGGAGACAGACCTGGGCACGGACTGGGAGAACCTGCCGAGCCCCCGCTTCTGTGATATCCCTTCCCAGCCCGTGGAGGGCTCCCAGAGCCAGAGCAGCCAGGTGTCCCCGCCCATCGCGAGCAGCAGTGCGGGCGGGATGATCTCGTCCGCTGCCGCCTCGGTGACCTCCTGGTTTAAGGCTTACACTGGACACCGCTAGTGCGCACCGGCCAAAGTGCGCCAGGTTTGTGTCAAGAAAGTTGTTCTTCCGCTACCCTCGAGTAAACTTTGTGTGTTCCGTTAAGATAGTGCCTGGAACAAAAAGAGGTTAAACTGTTGGTTTTTTTTTAAAGCAGGGAGGACAAGCATTTCTATGTATCAGATGGCCGATGGGGTGACCCACATGCTTATGCTAGAATAGCTAGGTCAGGGGTCCCTCTGCCCAGACCCGTGTTGGTGGAAGACGAGCGTGTATGTGCTGGTCTGCTGAAGCAGAAAATTCACCTGGGCTCCCTTTGGTCATGGGCCACTGGGCCTGCAGAGGCAGGCTGACACTTTGGTCCTTGTGATGCCGAGACTGTTCCTGAACACTTTATGTTTTAGAAGTTGAATCACAAGCCAGTGATTCTTGATGATTAGGACTTGAAAGATAAAAACTGTTTCATATGAGTTTGTGCTTATGCCATCATTTTTTGTATGGAGCACCAGCAGGCAATTTGAAATACTTGATTTCTTTAGAATATGGTCATGTTTGTTTTTTAGGTCAAGGATGTTGGTTTTGTTTGGGAGGGGCTTATGGGGAGGGAGTAGTATAAAATTATTTCACTCATGCTGCTGCTGTTGTAGCTTGTCAGACATTCCTGTTTTTCTTTCTCCCACACGCCAAAGAAATGAAGGTCTTTATTTTTGGACCCACATCCATGAACAGAAGAAATCCCAGCTGCAAGTATGGCTGGAGATTTAAAAACTATATTCTTATATTCTGAAAGGAATTAAATTCATTCTCACCTAGGTTATTGAATTCTACCATCTATACTATGTGCATTTTGAAATTGAACTTATTTTTTTGAGTGAAAAGTCATTAAGGTGGTTCCCTTATGTAAGCTAAATGCCTGCCTGGGCACAGGTTAAAAGCCACTTAACTAAATGGCCTCTGGTCATTCTTCTGGTGTCCCAGTTTTTTTCTAAGGGATTCAGTAGGTGGCGGGTTTTCCCAGGGAAAACCATCCTGCTTGCTTGCTTAGAGGTCTTTGTTGCTCTAGGGACACTCCCTTCACTCAGAAATGCAGAGCGAATCACAGCTGATCCTACTCTTCTCTGACAGAATTTTCCCTCACCAAGAGATCATTTTCAGCTAATGTGTTGTCGTGTCATTCTTTTAGTGACAATCTCACAAGAAAACTGTAGAGAGGCATTATGTACAAATGTGTAAGTAGTTTTTTATTTTTAATAATTGCAAAAACTCCTATGTAACAACTACAAAAAGAAATCCTATGGAAAAATTTCTAACAGGCATTATTACCGTATCTTGTTAGTGTGATGAGCATGACCGTACCTCAGATAAATCATTCAGAGACCTACCCTACCCTAGCTTCTTTTCTTCCTGTAATTATTATAGTTGATACTTTGCCTCCGAATCCGAGGTGCTATATAGCTTTTGCTATTGGTATATTTAACGTTTGGTAGAGTTGCAGAAGAAGGGTTTTATTCCTATCCAGGAGTTCCAAGTTCCCGGACTCTATGAATTTTCCACTCAGGGAGGTAACAGGCTTTGCTCCATGTGGGTTCTTAGTAGCTGGTGTCAGTACTCAGCTTCGTGACGGCTGAGCTAGCGTAGTACCACCCAGGTCGGAAGTTCGTAGGGAATGGGTACGTAGACTTGAACAAATACCAAATGAACTTAAAATCCCATGAGGTTAGGGTTGTCTAGGCACTTCAAATCCTCAAGAAGAGTTTAGTTTCAAGCTGAGAGAAGACGGAAGACAGATTTGGGGCTTGGGGATAGAGATTGACTTATAAAAGATGCACAGTTATCATGGTTTCTCTCCCGTAGGCCGCTTAAGAAACCATGAGTGTGAGATTACAGTAAAGAGTAGAAACCAGAGATCACAACTCCTGTCTAAAGAGTAAGTCAACAAAACTTAAAGGACACAGGAAGTAGGGATTGATAGAGTATATTTTGTTGTTTTTTTATACCAACTAGAGGCACTTTATTTAGGGTTAAATGATCAAACCCTTTAGTGGTTTGGAACACCAACATACTGGCTTACACTGCTGAGATATTTTGGTTTTCATTATTTTGCACTGGATCCACTCTGTAAATATTCTTAAATACACATTTCAACCACTGTTTTTTCCTACTCTCTTTGCTGCTCATTAAAATCTTTCATGTAGGTGCCAGAACCATATGTAAACAGCTTTTTAAAAAACTGAAGCTGGTATTTTTTTTTTTAAACAAAAGCCATAGAACTTGGGTCATGTTTTCCATATAAAATGATTTGTTGAAACAAGGTAATACTAATAAAAACCTACAGGCACCAAATAGACTGCTTAAAATGGTCGATTAAAGACTTCTTTTTTGGGATGGACTATAGGAGAAGTTTTGCACATCTTTAAATTAAAGGGAAAAACTGTATGTTAACATTGGGTATATGGACAGGATTCACTTAAGGATTCATGTATCAATAATTTGGGAAAGAACATTCAGGGCCATGCTGTTTTTAAAAGAACCACAGTGTCTGAGAATCTCCTTGTGGTGTAATGTTGCAGGAATTTCCCATTACTCTGCGACTTCCAAACCAGTTTGAGTCATAACAAATGTTTTCTAAACTTTTATTGTATTATTGCAATAAATCTTTTAACAGTACTTTACTAATATGTGTGTCTTTTTTAAGCTCTGATTACTCATTTCTATTGATACACCGAGGGTAGCAAAAATGAAATTTAACTCTGGAATAATTTATACAAATTGTAGGGTAATTTTTTTTTTTAAAGATTTTATTTATTTGACAGAGATCACAAGTAGACGGAGAGGCAGGCAGAGAGAGAGGAGGAAGCAGGCTCCCTGCTGAGCAGAGAGCCCAATGCGGGACTCGATCCCAGGACCCTGGGATCATGACCTGAGCCGAAGGCAGCGGCTTAACCCACTGAGCTACCCAGGCGCCCTGTAGGGTAATTTTTTAAGAATTTTTTTGCTAGGTAAGGAAAAAGGTCTGGTAATCCCCAAAATTATAGTTTATGGTGGATTAACAATAATGGTCTATCTCTGGTAAGCTGAGAACTAATTGCTTTACAGTGACTCCGTGCCTTAAAGACAGCTCCGTGAGGAGGTTGCCTTTGGAATCTGCCCAGACTTTTCAGGACAAGAGAGAAAGTGAAGTATCGGAGGTTAGAGGGGATCTGTTCATTTGAGAGGAGAACCAAGTAGTTTGGAGAATCACCCCCTCCAATCTGCCCTCTACCCCTTTCAGGTTATAGAGTGGGGCCACCTGCAGGCAGACAGGGATACCAGGAGTGATTACGGCGGAACTGTTGCCTGCAGTCCAGCAGCAGGAGGAACCAAGGCTAGCGAACAGAAGGGTTCCCAAATAGGGCATGTGCTTCAGGGCTACTGCCCTTCTAGCTCCTCCTACCTACCTTCTACTGCCCTTCTACACTTAAAAACACGCTCCTGTCTAGTGCATACCCCAGAGTTACGTCATGACTGATGCAGGAAACAGGGTGAACCAAACGGGAAGCATGAACCATAGCTCTGTCCTTAGTGATCATTAAAGTTTACATCAGTGAAATGGAGCGGGCCTTGGGGAAGTCCTCTAAACTTCAGCTGTGAAATGCTCAATGAGAGAAAGCCACCAACAGCACACTCCGAGGATCTGGGGAGAAAATACCCTGGGGAAAAAAAAAGAGCAAATAATCCTAAAATTTGTATGGACCACAAAAGACCCTGAATAGCCAAAGCAGTCTTGAGAAAGAAAAACAAAGCTGAAGGTATCATAAACCCCAGACTTGAAAATAGACTACAGTGCTGTAGTACTTAAAACATGATGGTACTGGCACCAAAACAGATCAGTGGAACAGAATAAAGAGACCAGAAATAGACCCACCTGTATATGGTCAATTGATCTATGTTATCAAGGAGGCAAGAACATAATGTGGAAAAGAGAGTTTCTATGGGAAAACTGGACAGCTCCTGAGAGTGGACCACTTTCTTATACCATACACAGGAAAACTCAAAATGGAGTTAAGACCTAAATGCAAGACGAAACCATAAAACTCAAAGAACACATACACAGTATGGGATTTGGGGACTACGCCAAAATAAAAAGCTTTTGAATAGCAAAGGAAACTATGAACAAACATAACGGTAACCTATTGAATTGGAGAAGACATTAACAAATAATAAATCCAATAAGGGGTTAGTATCCAAAATATACTTTATACAACTCAACACCAAAAACAAACAAACAAAAAAAACAATCCAAGTCCCAACCTGAATAGATATTTTTTCTAAAGAAGACAGGGAAAGGACTGCTTGGCTGGTTCAGGCAGTGGAGCATGTAACTCTTGATCTCTGGGTTGTGAGTTTCCCACACTGGGTGTAGAGCTTACTTAAAATCTTCAGACAGATGACCAACAGACACATGAAAAAACCCTCCACATGACTCCTCTCAGGGAAATGCAAATTAAAACCACAATGAGATATCACCTCAACACCAATCATAATGGCCAACATAAAAAAGACAAGAAGTAAGTGCTGGTGACGATGTGGAGAAAAGGAAACCCTCAGGCACTATTGGGTGGAAATGTAAATTGGTAGCACCACTGTGGAAAACAGTATGGAGGTTCCTCAAAAAGTAAAAATAGAATTACCATATGATCCAGTAATTCCACTACTGGGTATTTACCCAAAGAAAATGAAAACACTAGTTTCAAGAAGATAGAGGTACCCTGTGTTTATGGCAGTGTTGTTTACTATAGCCAACATATGGAAGCAATTCAGATGTCCACTAACTGATGAACAGAGAAGATACGGTCTGTATACACAATGGAGTATTCCTCAGCCATAAAAAAGAACAAGATCTTGCCTTTTGTGACAACATGGATGGACCTAGAAGGTATTACATTAAATGAAATCAGACAAATACCATGATTTCACTTATATGTGGGATCTGGAAAAAATGAACACACAGAAATGGTGGTTGACAGAGAGGTAGAGGGGATGGATGAGACAGATGACGGTGATGAGATACAGACTTACCAGTCAGTAAGTCACAGGGGCACCTGGCTGACTGAGTCTGTAGAGCATACAACTCACTCAGGGTCGTGAGTTCAAGCCCCACACTGGGCATAGAGCTTACTTAAAATGCAGTCACAGAAACGGAAGATCCTGCAACAGCACTGTATGTGACAGATGGTAAGTAGACTTACCTGTGGTGAGCCCTGAGTAAGGTATACAATTGCTGAATCACTACGTTGCACACCTGAAACTAATAAAACATTGTCAGCTACACTCCAATAAACATTTTTTAAAAGATGGAATTATAAATGAGTCTCTGTGTATATGTGTATTTTAAAAATGCAGGAGTTTGGACACCCCTGAATCAGAATCAGCACCATTCAATGGAAATAATGGAATTTGCATGTGACTAAATTTTATTAGTCTCATTAAAAAGGTAGGTAAAAATTTTTATATTTTATTCAAAATGCCCCAAAATATTATTTCAACATGTAATCAATGTGAAAAAAGATGGAGAGCCAGAGAAGAGGGGATCTGCAAAAGGTCACACTGGTATTCTTGCCCGAGCCACAAATATACTGGAGAAGACTTGCCCCTATACCTACACCCTTAGAATAAGTCCTCCTTGAATTCGCTCATTTTGGGTGTGCCCCTCTCCCCTCTGTTTCCTCTTAAGACCCTCTGCAGAGCACAGACCAGAACAAATTGAGGGGCCTTAAGCCAAGACTACGGGCCGTGAAAGAGGGAATGGGAAAGGTCCTAGCTGTGTCCTGGGGCAGTGTCATTACCACCTCTACTTAAGGAGGAGTGAGCCGGGGCTGAAATGCAAGAGCTGTCCTTGGCAGGCTCCGTGCCCTGCAGGAAAACCCTGCCCGGCTGCCTCCAGAGGCTTGCTGAGGATGACCAGACTGAAAGCCAAGAGCTGAGTCCCAGGATGGGGAAGACTGGTGGGCCAGGCCTGGCTTCACCCCTACTCCCACTGGACTGCAAACTGTTGAGCAAATGGGACATCTCACCTCCTACCAGACGAGGACTGACACAAATACAAACTTGCTCTCCACATTTTACTGAGTGGTAACTTTCTGAAGAACTGCATCATACTCTTCATACTACTTAACAGACACCTGAAGATGCCAGTTCATAGATCAACTGTTCAGGGTGGTGGGCAGAAAGGAAGTCATTTAAGCAGCACAGGTGATACTGCCCTGATGAGCTGGGAGATGGGTTGTGCCATTCCTCAAGTCAGTTTCTGCTGAGCTCAGCCTCTGCAAGAACACCTCCTCTCTCAAGCCCTACACATTTCCCACCACCATGCAGGGCCTAGATCATTCTCTACTGGGTGATGGACTCAAAGGATTTCCAAGAGTAATTCAGCCATATGCCATCTCCCCCCCTAAATGCCAACCTTAGAACTTAATTCCTGCTGTGTTTCATTGTTCCAAAGAGAATCTGAAACAGATTGTCCCCAAACCAACTTGTCCTGAGGCCTTTCTCTGCTCACTAAAGCATGAACAGGAGGGCCTTTGAGGGGGGCTCATTTTGATTTTTAGAGGAGCATCACCTCTCACCAGGCTCGTTGCATTTTAAGAGACGGTCACCTCTCTGTTCATGACTCCCCAGCTACCAACACTAGTGGCTCTGCTCCTCTAAGAGAACACCAAAGTCAAATGAGCCACCCAGAATAGGGGTGCTGCCTGACTGGTTTTGCTTAGGCATAAATACATTGGAAGTCACCCAAGGGAGCACGAACACAAGGATGTTTGCTCTTCCCATGAGGTTGTGCAAACACCAGCTACGGCCACAAACTCCGGAACAGCATGACCGTCAATAGAAGGGATTGCACATTTCCCACAGAGGCACTTTTACCAACTCACAAAGATTGCAACACTAGCTCGTTAGAATCCCGAGGGAAAACAGGGATAGAAAAGATCAGCTTCTCCAAATGCCAGGCAATGTGCACAGGAGACCAAGCATTTCAATGGTACCTGACAGGGAGAGTCTTACTAGTGCCGTCCGCCGTATACAGCCAGAAGTTTGGCGCAGACGGGCTTCATTCTGGTTTGGAGGTAGGCTCTTTCTGTGGGACAAAGGAGAGGATGAATTGCCAGTCCGCTAAGAATGAAGGCAGTGAAAGGCGCGGAAGATGCCTGGAAATACCCATGTAATAAAGAGTCTCCAAGGCTAGTCCAGACAGGTAGGCAGAGACGCCCTTCCAAGTCCGAGTTAGAAGGGATAGTTGAACAGAGCCCAGAAACAGAGCTCCGAGATCATGCATAACCATCAGCCCACAGCCTTCTGCAGCCACAAGGCCCAAAGCAGCCTGTGGTCAGGAGAGCCACCGGCAACAGAGGCCAGATCATATCAAATGCAGTTACCCAGCAGACTGGGGGCTGCTGTGCGAACGTCCCTAACCAAGAACGCCCCCATGGGACCAGCTATAATCCTCTCCACTTCGGCATTCTCATACTTCAGATGGACAATTACAGCATCACTCAGGGCCATCAGAACTCGCCAGCACCCGTTACAGTGAGACGGTCACCAGCAGCACGTACCACGTGTGAGGCACGGAGAGGATGGCGGGACGGAGCTACTCGCTCTGAACCTAGAGTAGTCAGGGAGCAAGATCGACCCGCAAGATGGGACAGTGGCAGCCGATGTCAGACGGCAGCTCAGTGAGGTGGGTGGGGTAGGGCAGGGCACTCCCAGAAGAGGTGCCCCTGAACACAGAGCTAACAATATGCTCAGGCGGGGTACGTGGTCAGTTTGGAAGGATCCTTTCACATGGCCATTTTAATGCGAGTCATTTTGATAAGGCCTGAAAACAAATTTTTTACCTTTGCCCCTTTCCCATTTCCAATTCCTCCCTGCCTTGGATATCTGATGTCATCCGCTGAGTAGGGGACAAAGCCAAACTGTCCCAGAGACAGGGGCAGAGGGCTCTCTGACTTCCAGACTTCTCTGATTTTTTTCTAATGGTAGGACAGGAAAACTAGGCCAGGCACATCAAAGCCTCTGAACAAAAGCCGAAAGGTGGAAGTCTTCTTTGGGTCCCCAGGGCAGGGAGGAGGCTAGAGTCCTGGTGTCCATATTGTTCCTTCCTTTCTTGCAAGTCTACGATTCTACAGCAGTGCAGGAAAGCAGGGAGTGCTGCAAGGCTGACTGTTTTCAGACGCTTGGCACTAGGGGGCTCTGAAGCACAGTGTCTTTCCCCAAAGAGAGAAGTCACACTAGTCTACAGCAAGAGCAGAGAGGGGGTGCCACCTGCTAAAATCCTCCGTCATTCTCTGACAGCACTGGGAACCGGGTCTGGCTGCAATGTTCAAAAGGGGTCGACGTCAGGGGCGCCTGGGTGGCTCAGAGGGTTAAGCCTCTGCCTTTGGCTCAGGTCATGGTCTCAGGGTCCTGGGATCGAACGCCACATTGGGCTCTCTGCTCAGCGGGGAGCCTGCTTCCTCCCTCTCTCTGCCTACTTGTGATCTCTTGTGATCTCTCTCTGTCAAATAAATGAAATCTTTAAAAAAAGGGGGGATCATTGTCATTGATTTCCAAGGCCCCTGAGGATCACATGCCAAGATGGGGTTGGGGCATTCTTACCTTTCCTCTGCTTTCAGGCAGCCCTGAGTTATGGCTTTGTGTCCCATGCGAAAACCAGATCCGGAATGGCTGACTTGGGAAAACCAACCAACCAATATTTTATGCTGTGCACCCACCTGGGCAAAGGTAGACCCGACAGCCAGTAACAATGCCAGTGGTGTTTTCCGGTGTTTCCCACCTGCCCAGCTGTACTCGAAATCCTGTGTGTGCAGATCTGCTTTAATCCTAAGTCATGAGCCATGACAAAGCTAGCAGGAAGGCGTGCAGAGACTGCCAGTCTAAAGCAAATCACAGGGGAGGAGGGCAGGCACTGGAAACTTCAGCCCAGGACACTCAACTGAAAAGCATTTCCCACCTACCTCCCTCTGCTGGGGCAAGACGTGAGGAAGGGCACCTCAGCCCCTCCTTGTTCTGGGTCACAGGCTCTGGCCCAGTGTGGTCAGAGGCATCCTTATCATTGCCTGACAGGGTGAGACCATTGAGAGACACTTTTCAGTGTTAGTATCCTGCCTTTTCAGGGAGGAGCAGCTTGCCTACCGATAAGGGGCAGAAGCGGCAGAAGAGCCCAAGGCGGATTCCAGCGTGGAAGCCGCTCCGTGGCCACCCAACACCTCCGCCACAGGTGACCCTTGCTCCACCTGGCACCATTCTGTCCCACTCTGCTTGGCTGACCTAGCCAGAGCATACTCAACCTTTAACTGTCCTTCGGGGCCATGACAGCCTGCACTCACCACTTCCCCCTCAGCTCCCCCCTGGAACATTCATCATGCTTCTCCCCAGCGGGAACCTGATGGGTTCTGATGGGTACCAGATTTCAAACTGACCTAGTTTTTAGGTCCTTCTCAGGAGCCTTCTGGGGCCCAATACCTTCCATTCCCACCCAGCATTACATGACCACAGATTTAGGTGGTCATATCCTCAATTACTTCTTAATGATTAACTAGTCATGCCTAGACAAGCTGTGAGAACATCCTCCATCAGGAGATGCAGCAGGTCCTGGGAAGACAACAAATTCAAAATGTAAGCTCATAACGTTAAGATGGTCTTTTTTCCACAGCAGAAAAACAATTTTCTCTCCCCCATCCCCTAACAACTCAAAAAATTTTTTAATTCTTACGATTCAATTCACAACATAATTCTCCATTATTAATTACCTCAAAAAAGGAGGGAAAAAAAAATCAACTCCGGTTCCATTTAAGATGCGTTTTTATTGAAGTTAAAAAAAAAAAATTTGTAACCAGACAAAGAGTAAAGTAGACAAGAATGTTATAATCTGACTATATAATATCTTCTCATTCTTGATGGATCACTAAAATATAACAGGATTGTTCTCTATGCTAATTATAAGGTTGTCCAGTTAAACCATTATTTGGTATCTTCAACAGGTTAACCTCTTAACTATTTTAGAGTTTCTTCTCAGAAACATTCATATATTATACAGGAAACATTCATAGTTTATTTGGGAAACATTCATATTTTATACAGGATGTACAAATTTAAGACGAGACAATTAAAAAAAAAAAAA
This sequence comes from Mustela nivalis, assembly GCF_964662115.1. Classification (NCBI taxonomy): domain Eukaryota; kingdom Metazoa; phylum Chordata; class Mammalia; order Carnivora; family Mustelidae; genus Mustela; species Mustela nivalis. Next base: position 44,153,386 of record NC_139025.1, read on the forward strand.
CCACACAACTGTAGCCGCAACACTATCCTAGCTGCATTGTGGGGATTATGTTCAGTCTGCTGTCCACTATATACAACTGGATTTAATAGTGTTATTTACAGAGGGGCCAAAAGCACTCATCTAAGGTAAAGGCGCTCGGGTTTAATGTGCACTTTCATAGCCCTATGAAAACACAACCATTATATACACTGTAAACACCACAGGGCATGAAATCCATCTCCAACCACAAACTTCAATCTCACAGATCAAGCATACAAGGGCTAAGGTAAGGTGCCTGACTTTTCCTTTGTAAGCATACTTTTCATCCAAGAGTGCTGCTCTTATTTCCATAGGACGCTATTTGCTTATTTCAAATATGGTGCCAGTGCTTAAAACATTTCTGGAACCCCTTTCGGGGGACTGCCTGCATAGTCTGCAATGAACTCTTCTGAATGTCCTTGATGGTAGCAAGTCTTCGTCCTTTGGGGGTGGATTTGATTTGGGAGAACAGGCATATTCACAGGCAAGTGAATCAAATTGTGGGATCCCACCCTGGACCAAAGGGAGGTGCCACTCTAAAACAATGAGATCAGTTCCTTGTAGAGCTCATAAAGCAAGAGTTTAAAAAAATGCCTGAGCAATCAATGGCCGTCCTGCTGGAGGAAGTACAGATTCTCCTGGAGTGAGGGCTTTGAGAGGCAACATTCACTTGAATGGTAGATCTAGGTGGTGTTCCGCCATTTTAAAAATCTATCCTTTGTCCCCTCTCCAGACTTCAGTACTCCTCTTCAGCTTCGGTCCCCTTCGCTTTCTTATGGATTGCCCGATTAAAGCTGTGGCAAGCAGGGACCCAGTGATTGTCGTGAAGCCCCAGTTTACAGCCGGGGAAGCCCTTCTGAGACCGGTGGCAGCACATCCAGTACCCTGGCCCATAGGGCAATGCCTGGCAATAGGGCTTGGGATGCCACCGGCACAGGGACACGTCCCCCTTCACGTATTTCTTCTTGCACTGCTTGCAAGGGTCCTCTCTGTATCGAGGATCTCGCACCCAGCGGGAATCTGCCGGCCTGATGTTGTAGTATTCGATGATAAACTTGAAATAGCAGCAGGTACACTTGAGAGCCACTAAGCTCTTGGTGGGAAGTAACCTGAAGATTTTCACCATGAGGTGGTGGGGCAGAAATGCCATGTACTGCTGAGGCTCCAAAAGCTGCTGGATTTTAAACCTGGTCTCCAGAAAGTCATGAGACACTTGCTTCTTCCAACTGGACGTCTCAAGCACCGGTAACGTACTTTCCACAGGAGAGGCTGGCAGGACAAATGCATCAGCGGAAACGCTTTTGTCCTCAGAGGCGCTGTCGCCCTCCGCAGCATCTCGAAGCCGGCCGGCCTCAGGAGACTCCCTTGTGCCTTCACTTAACTGGGAGCAGTCTGACTGGTGCTGACCAGGTGGCAAAAAAAACAACATCCCTGGAAGTGGGTCTTCACAGGGCTTTAAACTAGAAGGCTGGCCCTGCTCTACCTTGGACACAGTGATACTAATGCACAAAGATTCCTTCCTTCTCTGCTCGGGATCCTGGCTCGGAAGCGGCACGAGCTCTCCGCTCATACAATCAACAGCATCCGTGCGCGACTCCGTGGCCTGAGAGCAGGTGTGAGGAGGAAAAGGTGACCCGGCAAGTTCCTCTGTCATTTCCACATCATACCGACTGCCGTTCTTCATAGCACTGTGCTGATCTGGCTCAAACTTTGTACTGTCTGTGAGGAAATTCACACTTGCTGGCAGCGGGGGACAGCCCCGGGGAGCACTGTCCCATGCCTCATTCCCCTCGGGAGAACAACGGTCCGCTCGTGAGGGGCCACAGTCCACAGCTACAGACCCCACAGGATTCACCTGAGTGTCTGGTGCCTCCAAGGCGCCTTTGCTAGCTTTGCCTCCATCAGCCGGAGTGCCATTCGCCAGCAACACCCGGCCCACATTTCGACGGAAGCTGTTATTCCTCGAGAGGCTCCCAGGCTCGCGCTGGCTCTGCCGCTTCAGGCACTCGGACTCCAGCCGGGCTACCATGTCAAGCACACGGACTGGCTCACTTTGCGGCTCGCCGACCTCAGGACTTCCTCTTTCCGTGGATTCCTCACAAGCTCCTGGAGCAGGAAAGGGCTCGGAGGCTGGGAGCACGCCTCTGGGCGGCCCGGGAAGCCTCAGCACAGCAGGCGCGCTGGTGCAGTTTTTCGTACAAGTAGCTAGCAGGGCACTGGCTCTCTGCTCAAGGAAGGCGACCATCTGGATGACTGACAGAGGCCTCCCGGCATAGATGCCATCGCCACTGTCACTGACATAATGCACAGAACAGTGCTCAATGCCGCACGCAAAGGGCTCGGGCTGGTAGCACTTGCTGTTCACTTCCCTCATCCTTTCTAACTGTATTTTGGCTTTTTTAAGATCCCCTGATTTTTTCCTTCTTTTAGTAGCTCTCCCATCAATATCCCAAGAGCTTTTTATTTTCATAGATCCTATCCTATTGCTACACTGGTGGGCTGCAAAGAATGCAATTTTCTCCTTGGTATTTCCCGGTTTCACAACAGCCCAGATATCAAGCGGCCCTTCCCCGTCTTCACCCTGATGGATTGTCGCAGATGGTGCATTCTTCTTGGTTTTAACGTTCAAGCTGCTCTCTACAGGACTCTTCCCACTCATGCTGCACAGAACATTTGGAGAAAGAATCCCAAAAGGCTTTCGAGATGATGTTTTACCAAGAGAGGGTGAAGGGAAGACACTTGGTTTCATGTAGCTAGCTTTGCATTTTTCATCATTTATAGCTTCTTCGTGGCTCATAGGAGTTCTCAGAGTTTCCTTGCTGATTTCCGGAGGTCGCACTTTCTTCTGGAGTTTCCAGTATGGCTTTAGGTGCATAACAGAGGCTCTACAGGAAAGAAATACGTATTTGATTAAAATAGTACCTTTGTTCTTAGAAAAGTTTTTTTTTAACATGGAATCTCGGAGAGTTCTAGCGAGTAATAGAAACATTTTGTCAGGTCATTAAATCTTTACCATACCAACTCTCATTTCAGCCTGTTTTTAATATACAGATCAAGAATAACAAGAGCAAACCACTTTTTGTGGTGTACAGGCCAGAAAATAAATTGGTAAATTTGAGGCTGAATAGACAGTGAATTTCAGAAACTGACATTAGTTAACATTCTTACATAAAATTGGTCCTTTAAATGTTAAAAAAAAATAAATAACTTACTGATAGCTTCCAAATACAAGGTACAGTATAGAAGGAAAAGATTAAAAGAACTGGCCAGAATCCCTAGTGGACGGACACTATTTCTTAGTCATCACAGCTAGCATTTTATTGGCTGCAGTCTGTCAAAATATTGTGCTGTTTTCTAAGCTTTTCTCTTACTATTGACTATTTTAGATGTTTATAATTTTTCACCTGTTTATGTACTTTGCCCATCTACCAGTCCTGATTTTTTTTTTAAGATTTTATTTATTTGAGAGAGCTACAGAGCAAGAAAGTGCAATGCACATGCGTAAGCAGGGAGATGGGCAGAGAGAGGGGGGAGAGAGAATTTCAAGCCAAATCTCACTGAGCAGGGAGCCCAACACAAGATGTGATTTCACAACCCTAAGATCATGGCCTGAGCTGATATTCAGAGTTGGATACTACAACAGCTGAGCCACCCAGGCGTGTCTAGTCTTTTTTTTTTTTTTTTTTAAGATTTTATTTGTCAGAAAGAGAGAGAGAGCACAAGCAGGAGAAGCAGCAGGCAGAACAGGCAGAGGGAGAGGAGAAGCAGGCTCCCCACTGAGCAGGGAGCCCACTGCGGGGCTCCATCCCAGGACCCTGGGATCATGACCTGAGGCGAAGGCAGAGGCTTTAACCCACTGAGCCACCCAGGCGTCCCTGATTGCCTCTAGTTTTGATTTTCTAAATCATCTATTTATATAAGCTCAACTATCAAATTTCCTCCAAATGCCTTAAATATAGAACCCATAATCCTGATTAAGTCTAAAAGCCATTTTGAACTAGTTCAAATGCCATTTTACTCCCTGACCAAAGCTGGAAGAGATGGGAGCCATCTTATAAATTAGAAAGATGATTACATGTGATTACACACATACATGTGTGTTTTAGTCCTTGCTGTACCATTAATTAGCTAGACTTGGTGAGTTTACTTTGGATAAGTCACTTCCTCTCTGGGTCTGACTTGAAATGTTGACAGAGGGGTTAGAATACTAAAATAACTAATGATCTCATGTTACCAGAATTGAGAAAAAGTGTTTTGTAGGGATGCCTGGCCTCCTACAAAATAAACCTATAAAATAAACATCAACAATCAAAGGTTGGCAGCAAGAGCCCCCTCAAGTCTAAGCATATGGAGTTTCCCTACTCTCACCTGTGGAGACACCAGTCTAGGACACACAAATTCGGCAACTTGTCATATTCCTCTATTGTTCACCTTATAACATTTAGTGAGTGCCTGTAACATGTCAGCCTCTATGATAATTGCTTTCAGATATTAATTCTAGTTGTCAAGGATGAAAGTGATCATCCAGGACAAGTTTCTTCACCTTTCAACTCTTAATTTCTTCAGTTTGGGCTCAGCTATAAGAAGAAACAAGAATCTGAATATCTTCTAGCGAAGTGAAGAAAAATCTTGCATTCAAGACAAAGAATCTTTTCATAGATATCCCTGAAATAGACTAGACTGGTTTGTTGATAACTTTTCCCAATTTCTATCCTAAATCTGTGATGTCCCCCCTTTCCTGCAGTATAGCATTTTTATTAGTTTTCTATCATTTGTATATTTATGTTTTACAAAAAGACCCACTGAGAATTCAAGAACAAGATGAATACATATTTAAAAAGCAGATTAATTAATAAAAAGAGACATCTAGTGTTAACTTTCTGTGTAAATGATTTTCTGGTTTTTCATATTCCCTTCAACTCTTCTCTAAGTGAAAAAAGAAATGGAGGTTGTTGAAAAATCCAATAAATTCTCACAAAATGATCTCATTACAGAGTGTCTGTGAATAAATTTAAACTTCAGCAATGTGTGTGCCGTTCTGCACTGCACAGTATGTTCTCTTCGCCTTCTTCCCCCACACATTATTTTAGGTGCTATTATTGATAGGCAGGGACATTAAGAAGAAACTAATGTAATTATGGAAGGCTTTGTTTGAATTCATTAACCTGTGAAGTCAGCTCAACTGACACATTGCTAGTGGACAGGGTTTTAGCAGTATTAAAATAGGAGATGATCCCAGGGAATAGACGTGAGAACTGGGAAGGAGAAAAGCCAGTGAGGTCATTGGATACAAACAGGGTGACTGCTGGGGCATGGGGAACAAGTCTGTGGAACCCCTGAAGGAAGCACAACAATTAGGTATGGGCTCTTGTCCCGTACTTAAAGGCTGCACAGAATATCAGCCTCCCTCCTTCTTTTGCTGGGCTTGAAGGTCCTGAAGCAGAAAACAGAAAAGTGTTGGCGAGACTTAGAGTGAAGTGAGAAACTGGAAATCTGAGTCTGGGTTGAAATCAGTGTAGACCAGGAGAGTCTGTTGCAGGGCACCAGGGGCATCTGCCACAAAACCTGTAAGATAGTTGATTTCCATCTCTAACATATTACACCAGATGGTGGCGCTGTGCCCACCCCCACCTCACCCCCACAAACACAGACCAGTGCTATGGAAAGCTCCAGCCAGGTTTCCATGGTTGCCAATCTCTCCATCACAATTGTACTTTAAAGTTCACCATAATAAAGTCCTGCTCTCTTGCAATTAAACAAAATGAAGGGCTCTAGCACCTACCTACACACATGAATGTTCCTTAGACAATCAGAAATATCCTTATAAAAAATTAAGATCCCTGGGCTCAATGATTCAGAACTTCTGGGATTGGATCCAGAATTTCTGCCATCTGGTTTTATTAAATTTAACTTGGCAAGGATTAAAGGTCATTGTTAGATCTGCTGTAAGACTGTCAGTGGAGTTCTGGATGTGGAAGAAGTGTCAGTGGAGTTCTGGAGTTCCTGGCTGAGGAAGAACTGTCCAACAGAAAGCCCTGCAGGTAACATGTACCAAAACATCTATGCTAACAGCTGGTTAAAGACAAACTATTTACAGGGCACCTGGGGGGCTCAGTCATTAAGCGTCTGCCTTTGGCTCAGGTCATGATCTCAGGGTCCTGGGATAGAACCCCACATCAGGCTCCCTGCTCTGCGGGAAGCCTGCTTCTCCCTCTCCCACTCCCCCTGCTTGTGTTCCCTCTCTTGCTGTGTCTCTCTCTGTCAAATAAATAAATAAAATCTTTAAAAAAAAAAAAAGATAAGCCCATTTTCTTACTTATGTTTTCCTTAAAACACACACACACACACACACACAAAAACAATGGCCTTTTTATTGCCAAATTTCCTCTTTAACACCAACTCTTCAGTTTGACACTGATTTTTCCCAGCTCTCTTTTCTTCTTCCCCAGCCTTAAACATCCATGTTCCGCAGAGCTCCTTCTTTTTCTAGACCATTATTACTCAGGCTACATATGTAAGTGTGTCTTGTAGTTCATACTGACGACTCGCCAGTGGTGTGCTACCCCAAACTTCATATCCTATTGCCTGCCTCACAGACATTGCTGGATGTCAGAAACAATCTCAAAAATCAACACAACTAGTTAATGAAAGCATCAAGTACCTAGAATCAAGCCAGAAAGTTGGGTCAATTAAAGATCCTCCCCACCCCGAACCATATCAAATCACTAAGTCACTAAAATGATCCCCCTCCTTTCTCAAGAAACAAGAAAGTTCTCAAATATACAACCCAACCCTACATCTAAAGGAGCTGGAGAAAGAACAGCAAATAAAGCCTAAACTTAGCAGGAGAAGAGAAAAAACAAAGATCAGAGCAGAAATCAATAAAAGAGAAACCAAAAGAACAGTAGAACAGATCAATGAAACTAGGAGCTCGTTCTTTGAAAGAATTAATAAAACTGTTAACTGCCTGGTCAGACTTATCAAAAAGAAAAAAGACCAAAATTAATAAAATCATGAATGAAAGAGGAGCAATCACAACCAACATCAAAGAATACAAACAATTACAAGAACATATATTAGGAACAACTATACGCCAGCAAATTAGACAAATTGGAAGAAATGGATGCATTCCTAGAGATGTATAAACTATCAAAACTGAACCTGGAAGAAATAGAAAGCCTGAAAAGACCCGTAGCCAGTAAGGAAATTGAAACAGTAATTAAAATCTCCCAACCGACAAGAGCCCAGGGCCAGACGGCTTCCCAGGGGAATTCTACCAAACATTTAAAGAATAATTAATACCTATTCTCCTGAAACTATTCCAAGAAATAGAAATGGAAGGAAAACTTCCAAACTCATTTTATGAGGCCAGCATTACCTTGATCACAAAAACAGAGACCCGATCAAAAAGGAGAATTATAGACCAATAACTCTGATGGAGATGGATGCAAAAATTCTCACCAAAATACTAGCCAACAGCATCCAACAGTACATTAAAAAGGATGATTCACCATGACCAAGTGGGATTTATTCCTGGGCTAAAAGGTTGGTTCAATATCTGCAAGTCAATCAATATGATACAATACATTAATACAAGAAAGAACAAGAACCATACAATCCTTTCAATAGATGCAGAAAAAACATTTGACAGTATACAGCATCCTTTCTTGATCAAAACTTTTCAAAGAGATGGAAAGATGGAACATACCTCAATATCATAAAAGCCATATGGGAAAAGCCTATAGCAAATATCAGTCTCAATGGGGAAAAACTGAGAGCTTTTCCTCTAAAGTCAGGAACATGGTAGAGCTGTCCACTATGACCACTGCTATTCAACAGAATACTAGAAGTCCTAGCCTCAGAAATCAGACAACAAAAAGAAATAAAAGGTATCTGAATCGGCAAAGAAGTAAACTCTCACTCTTTGCAGATGATATTATACTTTATGTGGAAAACCCAAAAGGTTCCACTCCAAACTGCTGGAACTCATACAGGAATTCAGTAAAGTGTCAGGATATAAAATCAATGCACAGAAATCAGTTACATTTCTATACAGCAACAACAAGACAGAAGAAAAGAGAAATCAAAGAGTCAATCTCATTTACAATTGCACCCAAAACTGACACCTAGGAAAAAATCTAACCAAAGAGGCAAAGAATATGTACTCAGAAAACTACAGAACCCCCATGAAAGAAATTGAGGAAGACACAAAAATGGGAAAATGTTCCATAATAATGGATTGTAAGAACAAATACTGTGAAAATGCCTATGCCACCTACAGTGATCTACACATTTAATGCAATCTCTATCCAAATACCATCAACTTTTTTCAAAGAAATGGAACAAATAATCCTAACATTTGTATGGAGCCAGAAAAGACCCCAAATAGCCAGAATGATGTTGAAAAAGAAAAACAAATCTGGTGGCATCACAATTCCAGACGTCAAGCTCTATTACAAAGCTGTCATCATCAAGACAGTACGGTACCGGCACAAAAACTGACACAAAAATCAATGGAACAGAATAGAGAGCCTAGAAATGGACCCTCAACTCTATGATCAACTAATCTTGGCAAAGCAGGAAAAGAATACCCAATGGAAAAAAGAAGTCTCTTCAACAAATGGTGTTGGGAAAATTGGGGACAGCCACATGCAAAAGAATGAAACTGGACCAATTCCTTACACCACACACACAAAAAGACTCAAACGAATGAAAGACCTACATGTAAGACAGGAATCCTCAAGGATTTTGATGGAACAACCAACAAGAGGCAGCAACCTCTTCGACCTCAGCTGCAGCAACTTCCTCCTAGAAACATCACCAAAGGTAAGGGAAGCAAGGGCAAAAATGAACTACTGGGACTTCATCAAGATCAAAAGCTTTTGCACAGCAAAGAAACAGTCAACAAAACCAAAAGACAACCAACAGAATGGGAGAAGATATTTGCAAATGACAAATAAGATAAAGGGCTCGTATCCAAAATCTATGAAGAACTTACACCCAAAGAACAAATAATATGATCAAGAAATAGGCAGAAGACATAAACAGACATTTCAGCAAAGAAGACATTCAAATGGCCAACAGACACATGATAAAGTTACAATGGCTAAAATTAACAAGTCAGGAAATGACAGACGTTGGCGAGGATGCAAAGAAAGTGGAACCCTCCTATACTGGTGGGAATGCAAGCTGGTATAGCCAATCTGGGAAACAGTATGGCAGTACCTCAAAAAGTTGAGAATAGAGCGAACCTATGACCCAGCAATTATACTACTGGGTATTTACCCCAAAGATACAAAGGTAGTGATCCAAAGGGGCACCTGCACCCCAATGTTTATAGCAGCAGTGTCCACAATAGCCAAACTATGGAAAGAGCCTAGATGTCCATCAACAGATGAATATATAAAGAAGATGTGGTATATATATACAGTGGAATATTATATAGCCATCAAAAAATGAAATCCTGCCATTTCCAACGACATCAGTGGAATTAGAGGATATAATGCTAAGCGAAATAGGTCAACTGAAGAGAAGAAAACTATCATGTGATTTCACTGAAATGAAGAATTTGAGAAACAAGACAGAGGATCATGGGGGAAGGGAGGGAAAAATGAAACAAGACAAAACCAGAGAGGGAGACAAGCCGTAAGAGACTCAATCTCAGGAAACAAACTGAGGATTGCTGGAGGGGAGGGGGATAGGAAGGATGGGGTGGTTGGATTATGGACCCTGGGGAGGGTATGTGCTATGGTGAGTGCTGTGAATTGTGTAAGACTGATGAATCACAGACCTGTACCCCTGAAACAAATAACACATTATATGTTCATTTTTAAAAAGTTACAGCCCCCCAAAATAAATAAATAGATAGATAGATAAATAAATAAAATGCTACCTCTTCTTCATTTATGGCACAAGTGCCCTGGTTTAAGCAGCCATCCTATCTCTGCTACATGATTGCTACTTATAAGAAAGCCTAACCTCTTTACTGATGGAATGAGAAGTGGAACCTACCCAGCCCACCTATCAGCTTCACTCCCACTTTGCCCTACCATACTTCACACTTTGGGAGCTTATGCACAGAACCACTATAGGACCCAGTAGTAGATGAAGGCCAACCATAGCACCTAAGATGCAAATTTTAAAGCAACCAGAACAATAAAACTAACATAACAGCTTCAACATTGTTTCCATACTAACCACCACCCATTTCTGACTATCTATTCATTATAAGGAATTTACTGAACACTCTGGGCTGGATATTACTTGTGCAATTTGTAAGTAAGACATAATCACTGCCCTTAAGACGACAGGAAAGTCAATAAGCAATTATAGTAGAATGTGATGTGTGTTTATGAAGAGAGTACGGGTGCTGGGAGAGCCCATGTATGGGGGTGGGGAGGCCAACACCCAGATGGAAGGGGCATAGGAAGGGACGAGATGGAACCACCAATACCAAGCTTAGTCTTGAGGGTACAGAAATAAATAGGTCAGAGAATCCCTGATTTTCTAAGCTGAGCCCTAAAAGAGGATACACAAAGTCCTAAGAGGTTCAAAAGTAGATGAGGCTTTTAGGAAACTGAGGTAAGTGAGGAAGAGTCAGTCCAGCTAAGGTGCTGTGAGCAGAGAGACAACAAGTAAATGGATTAATAAGCAACAACAGACAGGAACTTTAGCTGCTGGTTTTAAGTGGAGGTTGAGGGAGAGGTATCAAGGATGGGTCCTCAGCTTACAGTTTCAGCAACTGGATGAAGAGTGGCACCTTTTACTGAGATAGTGAAAAAGGTGGCTAAGCATTTTGGAGCAGGGAAAGAGAGGGAAGTTTGGTTGTTTTTGTTTGGGTTTGTTTAAAGATTTTATTTATTTATTTGATAAGCAGGCAGAGAAGCAGGCAGAGAGAGAGGAAGAAGCAGGCTCCCCACCGAGCAGAGAGCCCAACATGGGGCTCAATCCCAGGACCCTCAGATCATGACCTGAGCCAAAGGCAGAGGCTTAACCCACTGAGCCACTCAGGCGCCCTTGGTAAGTTTGGTTTTAAAAAGTGTTGTCTGTGGGGCGCCTGGGTGGCTCAGTGGGTTAAAGCCTCTGCTTTCGGCTCAGGTCATGATCCCAAAGTCTTGGGATCGAGCCCCACATCGGGCTCTCTGCTCAGCAGGGAGCCTGCTTCCCCCTCTCTCTCTGCCTGCCTCTCTGCCTACTTGTGATCTCTCTCTGTCAAATAAATAAATAAAATCTTAAAAAAAAAAAAAAAAGTGCTGTCCGCAAGACAGGTATCTAGTAGACAGACTGACACAGGTCTGGCCAAGAAAAACTGAAGGGGATTTCTGGTGTCCCCCTGTACGAACTACAGTGGGTGAGTAGGGCAGAGCCAGAAGTTCATGGTGAAGTTGTGACTCAAAGGTGATAAAGTGAACCTTAGCAACTCCTTCACAAAGCATGGCTGTGAAGGAGAAAGTCTTTGTATGGACCTGTCACCTTAATCCTTTCCAGGAATAAGGTGAGATATAACAACGAATCAATTAAAACTTGAACAACTTTCCTCCACTGAAGGCCAAAATTGTTTTCAAATAATTCCAGTATTCCTTTAAACTCTTTTTTTTTTTTTTATAGATTGATTGATTGATTTGACAGAGAGAGTGAGCACAAGTAGGCAGAGGAGCAGAGGGAGAGAGAGAAGCAGGCTCCCCACTGAGCAGGGAGCCCGATGTGGGGCTCAACCCTAGGACCCTGGGATCATGACCTGAGCCACTTAACCGACTGAGCCACCCAGGCACCCCCTTTTTAGACTCTAACTTCTGTTTTCAGTTTTAAAAAGCTAGAAAAACTCTCGCCTTTAAACAAAGTATACAATCCCAAAATGGAACCGTGGAAGAGAATTTAACTTTGAAGAAAAAAGTGCTTGGATACATCCCAAAGTTTAAAGAATCATACTAACTTTAGTCTGGGGGCGGTGGACTTGACCAATGACAATGGCAATATGGGATCAGAACAGGAGAAGGGATGAGATTTCTCCCACTGCTAATAATAGGCTTAGTGCTAACAGGAAGCCTAAAAATCAAAAGCAGATGCCTGTTTTCTAACTTGTCACTCTTAGTATATAGCTTTGCCTATCAAAACAGGTTAGAAGATATTTCCTGTTTCTTTCCACTTCATTAAAGGTACAGGAATGCACTCTAAAAAGAAGTCAACTTTTACTAGTAATGGGGGTGGGTGCCTGGGTGGCTCAGCCCATTAAACGTTTGGCTCAGGTCATGATTTCAGGTCTTAACCCACTTGAGGTTAAGCCCCATGTCCTGTTCCACGCTTAGCACGGAGTATGGTTAAGATTCTCTCCCTTTCCTTCTCCTTCTGCCCCTCTCTCCACACACCTATGTTCTGTCTCTCCCTCTCAAATAAAACCTTTAAAAAAAAAAAAAAAGAAAAGAAAAACAATAGTAAGAGCCACTCTTCCTTTACAAAAGGCCAGAGGAGGGGTGCCTGGCTGACTCAGTCAGTAGGGCATGCAACTCTTGATCTCAAGATCCTGAGTTCAAGCCCGACATTGGGCATGGAACCTACTTAAAAAGGCCAGAGGAATTAAAATAGACCAGTCCTTGAAAGACCATTCCCATGATACCTTTAGAGGGGATAAAAGTATACAGTAAGTAAATTCACTGTTTCTTTAAAAATGTAAAAGCTGGGGCGCCTGGGTGGCTCAGTGGGTTAAAGCCTCTGCTTTGGGATCAAGTCATGATTCCAGGGTCCTGGGATAGAGCCCGGCATCAGGCTCACTGCTCTGCAGGGAGCCTGCTTCCTCCTCTCTCTGCCTGCCTCTCTGCCTACTTGTGATCTTTATCTGTTGAATAAATAAATAAAATCTTTAAAAAATAAAAATTTTAAAAAAATGTAAAAGCTTCCAGAGAGTGGTGCCTGGGTGTCTCAGATAGTTAAGCATCTGCCTTTGGCTCAGGTCATGATCTCCAGGTCCTAGGATTGAGCCCAGAATTGAGCCCCGCATGGGTATTCCTGCTCAGCAGGGAGTCTGTTTCTCCCTCTCCCTCCCACCCTGCTTCTGCTGAGTCTCTCAAAAAGTCTTAAAAAAAAAAAAAGCTTCAGAGAACATCTTAAAACCAACTTCTTTTTATGATTAGCAAATCCAGCAGAACACTACATGTATACATAATGAAATCTTTGTTTTTGCAAATGAAGCAATAAAGCCATTATAATGACTTTTGAAGCCCCACAACTAGATAGTGGTGGAATTAGGATGAGAATTAGGTAAGAGTCTCCTGGATCTATTTTCCTTGCTACAACAACAAACAAAAAATATTAAAAAACTAGGTCCAATTATGACACAAATAAAATTAAATAATTCTCACAGCATCTATTCAAAGAGCTTTTTATCTTTCAAATTGGGTCAGTTTTTCTTCAGTGCCACATAAAACCTCAACACAGATCTGTAATGAATTAAAGCACACATACCATATCACATAAGAAGCCATATAATCTAAAATATGTAGAAATGACTTCTATGGCTGTTAAAGTAGAAAAAGTTCCAAGACCAGGAGGACGTGAATACAGGTGGAGGCATAAGAAACGACTTCCCTTCATAGGCCTCTAAACACTGACAGAATGCATCCAACTCCCACTGAGTTTCTTAACAAAAACAAAACAAAACAAAACAAAAACCCTGAACAAACTAAGTCAGAAAAGACAGTAATTCTCAAACTGACCTCCAAAATATTGCGGGTGGGGGACTAACATTCTCGGCGGGAGAGAGTTCACTCCTTTTTTTCAAGGAACATTTCTAAAGCCATTTCATGGGATCTTTGAACTTCACCTGGGGAGGGCTAGATGGTTAACAGTGCACAATTTAATTGAAAAATCCTTTACTGTCTGTTAAAAGATACGAAACAATAAAGAGATTAGCTTTTGGAAGCACGTGCATAGTTTTCCAGAACTCACTGCTCACAGCTTTCACCATTCTTAGAATTCACAATTTTTTCCCCCCAGTTTGGAAGCCAGTTGAATTTCTGATGGAGTTTCCTTACAATAGGGTGGCTGGGCAGAGGGTAGCCAGACCCTCCCCCTGCTGCCTGGAGATCCGGGGGTAGGAGCAGAAACAAAGTTTAAGGCTGAAGTTGCCCCTGTGTCCTGGATGCAACAACCTGGAAAATCAAGTTAATCAAGAAAACATAACTCCCTCTAAACTCTGATACTGCATCCCCCACCAAAAAATCAAATGAACAAAAATAAGATGCTCAAGCCACAGCTCTAAGGATGATAGACCCTTATTCATGTCACAATGTTGTTGCTACCAGAAATCCTCGATCAACCCTGGGCTCAGTCATCACCTGGGGTGACAAGGAATAGGACCTCTCGCCGGGTACACCATCCCTGCTTGCTGTGGGTTCCAGTGATGTCCCTGGGGAGTGGCAAGGAGCTGAAGTACTCAGTGAGGAAGAACAGGAAATACAGCACATACATGCTTCATGGTTATCTAATATAGATTCTGTATCATGATTAAAGACCAAACAAAGCTAACTTCCCAAGGGGGTGCCTGGGTGGCTCAGTCAGTTAAGCATCTGCCTTCAGCTCAGGTCATATCAGGATGGAGCCCTGGGGGCTCCCTGCTCAGTGGGGAGTCCGCTTCTCCCTCTCCCTCTGACCCTTCTCTCTGCTTGTGTTCTATCTCAAATAAATGAAATATTTAAAAATTTAAGAAAGCTAACTTCCCCAAAACAAAAGTGTATGATAAGCCTGATGGGACAATAAATTATCTAAAACATACCAAAAAGGAGTATTACAAGTTGGGAAGGGTAGCCAATACTTACTACTTTGCACTTCTATTGTGATAACAACAGAAGCAATAAATACCTAACAGTTTCACAGTACTGCAAAATACTGAGTGATCAGTTTACATGGATCCTCCTTTCCCCTTTTCCTGGAGTAGAGAAGGCGGCGGAGAGGAGGCTAGAGGAAAGAACGCTTGCTCAGGCTATTCTGATTTATTAAGTAACAGCTGCGGACAGAGACAAACTGAAATATTACGTTTTATTAAGCTTACCATGTTTATATTAATCCAGTTAATGGTTTACAAAGTTATTTCCTATTGCTCCTGTGACATAATGCCAAACACCTAACCCTGGTGTATCATAATTCATTGTTACCTGAGCTGAGGAGAAATTTACAATTTGGTAGCTCCCACTAGAATGAACATCAAAATCCAATGAAACCCAATAAAGTTTAGTGCCCCCCAATCACTGATTACATACTGAAAAGTAAATTGAGCATTACCATAAAAATTTCACCTCCATAGATTTTCAGATATTTAGCTTTCCTGTTAAAACCTTATTTTCCTATTCTAATAGTTCTTAAAGAAAACATTGGAAAAGAAAATCTCTACCCTCTCACATAGCAAAATTTTATTCCTTGAGTGACCTGATACTTTTTACTTTGAAAGCATTCTTCCATATATACATTTTATATAAATTTAATTCTGAACTGAACAGAGCTTTAACATATATCCTATTTGACCAAATATAAGTTGGACGTAAAGACGTCAACTCTCCTAGGAAATAAATTTTAAAGGTTTTAAGGCCAACCACAAACACATTTCAACAATCCATCAGATGCCAAATAAAGTTTGATATGAACAATCAGAGAACAGCACAAAATCTAAAGTGTATATGCAACAGCACACCACAAGTCTGCCAACATACATATACCCTGTGTTGGGCCTTGATCTTGAGCAAAGTACCACAAAGCCTATTGGGCATAGGCTGGCCCCTGATGTGCAAATGAATTTAAAAATGGCGTATCCCTCAGGAAATAAAAAAAGAGGCAAAAAAGTAAAAATTCAGGGTAACAAATATTAATGCACCAACCAAAACTGTTTGCAGTATCAATGCAGACAAAATATGTGAAAAGCATATATTTCATGGAGCACTGGGTGTGGTGCATAAACAATGAATCTTGGGACACCAAAAAAGTAAAATTAAATTAAATTAAAATAAATAAAATAAAATAAAGACTTCTGTCAGCAATCCTGGGTGGAAGGGGTGGGGGACTTACTTCAGAAACAGGGCCCATGGTATTTACAGAAGAAATAAAGCCTAAGCCACAGCCCTGTGCCCAACTGTTCAGGAATTACTCTTCTTTCTATCACATTCCCCTAGGATCTGTTGAACCCAGACTGAAATGGCAGTCTATGCACTGGCTGTTCTAAGTACACTTTACAAAGAAATGAGGCTTATGGTCAAAAGAAAACTGCAAAAGTTGCTGTTCTACGGCCTGTTTTTTGAGTTTACCAAAGCCAACTTAAATCCTGGTGTTAAAAATGAGTATTCCCAAAAAGTAAATGTGACAAATCTGTACTATACGCCCCCCCACACACACACTACACAAACACACATGCACAAATCATTAGGCACCAGGAGCCCAAACTGTCTTATTATTGGACAAAAAAATCACATAACAGAGTTTATGCACTTGTCTTAAATCTCATATAAACTATCCCTTGAGTATACAGAGGGTCTGTCTTCACCTTCATATCCCCATGTCCATTCAGTTCTGCAGAATTTGATTAAGCCTGGAATTGCTAAAGCCAAACAAGAAAGATAGTGGTTTACAAACACGGTATATAGAACTCTCAATTACAGGGTAAACTTTGGGCCTTCAGGACCAGCTTTACATAAATCTGGAATCCGACAAGTCAAGAGGGTTAAAAGGGCTCTTCTATGTCCTATCCTCTGAAATTCCTGGAAGTATGTATTTACTTAACATGGCTGTAATCATATTATACATAAAATGTTATACTTTTCATCACAAATATTTTCCATGTTACTACATGGTCTGGAAACCAATCAACTGTAAATGTCTAAGTGCCAGAATTTAATAAACTATTCCACCCAACCCTGGAGGTTATAATGTAAACTTCACAGATGCACTCTCTTAGGCACAGAAGATTCCCAGAAGTGGAATTCCTGAGTCAGAGTGTGACTATTTTTATGACTGGGTATACCTTGCCCAACCACTTTCTAGTAGAGCTAATTTACACTGCCACTACCAGGGAAAATCATGCCAGTTTTATGGGCAAAAGTTCTGTTGTTTAAAGCGAAAGAAAGAAATGTAGACATAGAGATAAAAGATACAAATAAGTGAGATGCGAAAAATCTGTTTTCACTTCTAGAATAATAATAGCTCTAACAGCTCTAAAATGTTTACTGTGCCAAACACTGTTCAAAGCTCACAATCCCCCTAAAAACCTAACAAGTGCATACCCTTATTATCTCTCATTGTACATGAAAAAACTAAAGCAGAGGGAGGTTAAGAAGCTTGCAGCAAGCACATCAAGAAGTCTGGATGTTCGAAATTAGGAGTCAAAGTATGCTCTTACCTACCACATTATGAAATGAGGACGGGAAGCCAATGAGGAACACAGGGATGGGGCACTCCCTACCACTAAGCTTATTCTCAATGTCAGACATGAAAACTGAAGTCTAACTGTGAGAGGAAGAAGAATTTGGGTTATGGCTTCAGTTCTGGGTGCCCAAATTTGATAACCTACCTAAAATAAAACTATTCATTTATTAAAATACTTAACTTCCCTTTAAGTGTTAGACTAGACCTTGGGGCTTCAGCATGAAGACAACTGACAGAATTCCTGACCTCCTGGCAAACTCGAGAAATATATATGGATCCCTTTGCTTTTGATTAATTTGCAAATTTAAAAATGTGCAGAATAAAGGCAGACATCACTAGGAGCACTCAAATTCTATTTCTGGCAAAGAGAAACTTCAAAAAGTGAATGCAAATACCACAGTCTGGAACAGAGGCTGTAGTACAGATGATATTACCAGAGAATAAGGCTGAGCTGGAATGACTGTACAGAAAACACACAGGAGAATACATACAGCACTACTCTCATATTGATTTATAATAGACTTAATTATAAAAATTAGTTCCAACGAATGAGAAGTGGTAGAGAACAGAAGATATGACATTAAAATATAACCACAGGCAAATGGGAAACTACAAAATGATCAAGAATAAGGCCAAAAGAATATTAATATCTATTATATTTAGACTTCATAGATCCTACCATCTCTTTCCAGTACTAGATTATGTGAAGCTATACACAACATCTCATCATTACCCCATAAATGCACTGGGGCAAAAAGAAATAGTAACCTTGCTGCATTTCTTACTGACACTCAACTACCACCTCATCATGAGTGTGTCAGTTTGCTTGAGCTGTGATACAAAAGCCATGGACTGCATGGCTTAAACAACAGAAAAGTTACTTTTCACAGTTCTGGAAGCTAAAAGCCCAAGATCAAGGTGACAGTGGGTTTTGTTTTGTTTTGTTTTGTTTTGTTTTTTTCCTAAGTCCTTTCTTCTTTGCTTGTAGATGGCTACCTTTTCACTGCATCCTCGTAGGATCTTTCCTCTGGGTACACATGCCTCTGGTGTCTTTCTCTTATGTTCAAAATTCCTCTTTTCTCTAAAGACACCAGTTAAATTAGACTAAGGCCCAACCTGTCTACTTCTTTTAACTTACTCACTTAAAAAAAAAAAAAAATAGGGTCCACACACAGTGAGGAGCCCAACAGCAGGCTTGAACTCACAAGCCCAGAGATCAAGACCTGAGCTGAGATCAAAAAATCAGATGCATAAATGACTGGGCCACCCAGGCGTCCCCTTGATCACCTCTGTAAAAGACCTCTCTCCTGGGGCACCTGGGTGGCTCAGTTGGTTAAGCTTCTGCCTTCATTCGTCTCAGATCATGATCCCAGAATCCTGGGATCAAGCCCAGCATTGTATACATATCTGGGCTCCCTGCTTGTTGGGGAGCCTGCTTCTCCTTCTGCCCCACCACCTGCTCCTGCTTTCTCTCTTTCTCTCAAATAAATAAGATCTTTTAAACACACACACACACACACACACACACACACACACAAGCCCTCTCGGCAAATTCAATCACATTCCCAGGTAACACTTCAACATGTGAAGAGGGGAGCAGCTTGCAATTCAGCCCATAACAATGGGGTAAATGTAAGAAACTCAGGGGTTAAGGCTTGATGTTTTAAGATCACATAAAAGAAAAATAACAGGGGCACCTAGGTGGCTCAGTGGATTAAGCTTCTGTCTTCGGCTCAGATCATGATCCCAGGGAGCCTGCTTCCCCCTACCCCTGTGCCTACTTGTGATCTCTTTCTGCCAAATAAATAAATAAAATCTTTTAAAAAAAGAACAGAAAAGTATACTATTCTGATCCTATCTTCATACAATCCAAGTTTTTTAAGAGAACCCTTCAAATCATTCAAGAATATTCACTGCTCCAATAATTAACTCCTGGAAAATTGTCTTCCTGCAAAATATGTCTAGAAGGGAAAAAAATGTTACCACTCTTATTAATTAAAATCTCATCTGTACAAAATACAGTTTTTAATCTTTTTTGCAGGCACTATAAGACCTTTAAAATTCTGATGAAAGCAAAGGAATCTTCCTGGAAAAGGGGGCATATATCCACAAAGTCTGGCATGATTGCTATTCTAGGAGATTCACAAACCACCTCCCTAAAGCTCAGCAGGGTCCATGGACTCAGGTTAAAGAGCACTGACCTAAAGGACCATTTATTTATTTAAATGAAAAACTAACTTGGGGGCGCCTGGGTGGCTCAGTCGTTAAGCATCTGCCTTCAGCTTGGGTCATGATCCCAGGGTTATGGGATCGAGCCCCACACCATGCTCCTTGCTCAGCGGGAAGCCTGTCCCTCTTCCCCTTTCCCTGCTTGTGTTCCCTCTCTCACAGTCTGTCAAATAAACAAATAAAATATTTTTAAAAATAAATAAATAAAAACTAAGTCTGGGACACCTGGGTGGCTCAGCCAGTTAAGCATCTGCCTTTGGCTCAGGTCATGATCTCAGGGCCTAGGACTGAGCCCCATGTTTGGCTCCCAGCTCAGCCGGGAGTCTGCTTCTCCCTCTCCCTCTCCATCTGCCTCTCCCCCTGTTTGTGTTCTGTCTGTCTCTCTCTTTCTCAAATGAATAAATAAAATCTTTAAAAAATAAAAATTAAAACAAATAAAATGCACTTTATAACATTTTAAAGCTGTGTGTGTATACGCACATATTGATATAAAATCAACAGTAAGAAGAGTCCAATGATTTGCCCAAAGTCACCAAATCAGCTGTGCAGAGCTTCCCAATTATGAGTACAGTGTATTTATGGTGGTATTTTCTAAACCCTCAAATCCCAGTTGTTCTCCATTCTTTAAAAGGAAAATTAAGTCACAGACCAAAGTCATTTTGAGTCCATTTTAATAGAAATCAGTTTTTTGGGGTTTTTTTTTTTTTTTTGCCCAGGAAATGATCAGACTCAAAGATTAACTGAACAAACATAGATCCAAGCTGAACAAAAAGCCAAAAGATAAGCATTGCATACCATCAACTCCTTAAGGGAAGGATGTCTGTATGGTATTTTATACATCACCCCCCCGAAACGGGATAAGCACAGAACGCTTTACACATAAGAGGAGCTCTATGAAAAGTAAACACTTGGAATTGTTCTGTAACAGCATCTGGGCAGCCCACAATCTACATCAATCTGGTCTCCAAATAAAGGGGGAAATAATGATTTAGGAAACTCCTTTAACTCAAAACACCTACCCTTCACTGTCACACAATCTAATGGATCCACCAGACATGCTGGGTGGGTCACCCAGTTGGAAAAAGCAATCCCTGCCCTGCTCCAGAAACAATTTTATAAACTTGTTCCTCCAAATCCTACCTCCTGCAAGAAAAAAACTGTACACCCCATGACTTAATTTCTCTACAAAGCCTCAGTATCTTCTGTCATCAAAGGCTGATAAGTTAGCAGTGGTTCTCCATCTTTTTTGATTCTGGACACTTCAGTATCTGAGAAAAAGTCAAAGTTCTCTGCCCAAGAAAAAAGGCCAGAGCAAACAAAAAATTCCGCACAGAATTTTGGGAAATCTCAGGGCTTCTAATTAACAGCTGCTGCCTTAGTTCTTCCTTGTATTTTTCCCTTCATCCTCACAGTGGCCATTTGGCCTTTTTTCCCTACCCATTACCACCATCTTTTTCATTCTTTACCCACTGGAACTACTGAAAACTGCTCACTCAGCTGGGGCCCACCCTGCCCAGGTCTCATCCCCTGCCCCACCCATCAATATTACAGAATGGCTGCTATATGCCTCCCCTGGGACACTTAACATTGTCTATCTTGTCTTCCTCTCCCTACTATAATGTAAAGTGAAAGGTATGAGTAATCATATTCCTTTCTGTAGCTCTCACAGAGCATGCAGCGCAGTACCTTGTGCTTGGAAAGCATTCATTAGAGTGAATCAATGTCAAACCTAAAGATTTAAAAGAAACCAGCCAATCAGCAACAATCTTTTAAATGGAACATGAGTAGTTGGGCAGCCCAGGAAGTTGATGCAATTAAGCAACTCCACCCACTGTTTCCTGATCTAGTGCACTGCTAGCTCAGAAACGAGGTGGATGAGGTGGAAAGATAGAGGCTACTCTCCAGGTCATGGTCACTCTTAATCTTGGTTACCTTTCTGCAAAGCAAAACGTAGTTTGGCTTAAACAGCAGCCTTTTCCCAGCACGCTAGTTACCTAAAACATTCTGATGCAATGTCAGATTTTAAAGAAAATCCTACTCACCAGGCATGTGCAAATACTCTCACAAAAGGTTTCTAACTTAGTACTGTCAGTTTCACCAGGGTACAAATAACTTTCACGTTGCTAATAACCTCTAAGACAGAACTGAGATATCCAGGCATTTATTATGTTGCTAATAACCTCTAAGACAGAACAACTGAGAGATATCCACGCATTCAGGTATGAGTTAGGCAACCTCCCTCTCATTTTCAAAGCCCCACACCACATCCTTTAAATACCAAAATACACATACACTGAGTCCCAACAAGAAACACCATAAAGTCTCCCCATGATTCTTTACTATATTAAACACAGCTGTCTAGGGCCATGTTTACATATATATTTTTTTAAATGCCAAACCAACATTAGTGCTAAAATATTTCTGATAAATAGACTCGTACACACCCAAACCTGAAAGAATAAGGACACCAAGAAGTTTAAAAATACGTTCATCTTTAAAGGGCACTAAAAACATAAAACTATGTCCTATTATCATGTTTTGGTTATTTTGGTGTAACAGTTATACATACATTAATTGTAAAGCCACAATTTGTTATTAATTACATCAACAGAAAATTCTAAATTCTCTGTTTCTAAATTAATTATCAAGTATGCAGAGTTCATACCCAGAATCTTTAGGTACTTCAATTATTAACAAACCAAACCACAGAGAAGAACCTGGTACCCAAGATCAGATTTCATTGCTGGGCTAATAGGTGGCAAAATTATACATACCAAATAGCATAGCCAAACTTAGTAAGAATTAGAAATGATACAAAACTCCTTCACCCCCAAATATTTAGTAGTAAGCCTATTCCTCTCTCTCCTACTGCTAATCTTATAGAAACAGACTGTTAGTATAAATAACTAATTGTAATTCAGACTGCTGAATTTGTGACTCATGGGTCCAGCTCTTGCCAGCCCCAAAACAGGATCCTATGCCCTAGGCAAGATGGTCTTACAAGCGAACAAACAGTAGCCCACTGGAAAAAGAAAACAAATATCTTCCCTAAGCATACCAGCACCTTAGCTGTAAGGAATGTTTTGTACCTAACAAAGCACTTTTGCAAACATTTCATATGGCCCTCTTTCTGTTCCTCACATCATTTGCATCTTGGCTCCTTTGTACCAGCTGCTCCTTCTTTCCTTTCTCCCCAGTCTCTTTACACCTCCCCTGCTGTGGTCCACATATCACCACAAACCTATAACCTTCAGTGTTTTTGTATTGCAGTCTGTAACCACGGTCAGAAGAGAAGATAAAAGCCAGAAACTGAAACTTGCTCAAAATCAAGCAGTGATGTAGCCGTAACTTCAAAGGTCAGCATTTTCTGATATGCTACAAACTCAAAACACTACATCTTAAGTTATAAAAGATTCAAATAAAGAGGTACACCAAATTCTCCCTATGAAAATACTCTGTAACATGTCTTACTTTAGGAACTGAGTCCCATCTAAAACATTTCCCTCCAACTTTTAGAAAGCAAAGGAAAAGACAACCTGAGAAAGAGCTTTGTATCCAAAAAGCCTTCTACGGTCATTAGTAAAGAACTAAATATCACCCAGAGGCAAACCAGAAGCTAACCTGTATGGAATTTAGATTCCTAACTGGAATCTAATGGAGAGGTGACAGTGCTAACCCCAGGTTCATGCATAAGTCAGACCCTTTATATCAGTTCATTCAGTGTTTCATATACCAATGCCCTCCAGGAGAATAACATTTACTATAATTCTTCTGCTCTGAGTAAAATGTATAGGTGAGAAAAATACTAAATACCCAAGGATAGTCAAACGGAAAATTCTTCAGTTCCTGAATTCAATTGGAAAATAATTATTTAACACCTACAAATATACTCCAATGTGCTTGAAACCCTGATTTAATGAAGGCAAAATGAAAGCCGGTATGTGAACAAAGGTTTTAGCAGCAACCCAAAGGAGAAAAGTAGAGATGAGTTATCATAGTATCTTTAAAATATGTGGGGCACCAGAGTGGCCCAGTTGTTGGGCTTCAGCCTTCGGCTCAAGTCAAGATCCCAGCATCCTGGGATGGGGCCACATCGGGCTCTTTACTTGGTGGGAGGCCTGCTTCTCCCTCTCCCTCTTCCTCTTCCTGCCTCTCTGCCTACTTGTGATCTCTCTGTCATATAAATAAATAAATAAATAAATAAATAAATAAATAAATAAAAATATGACAAACACAAAAGAATTTGCAGAGTGAATGTCAGCATTTATACTGTAATCAATTTAATTTTTCAAACTTTCAAGATTTTATTTATTTATTTGACAGAGAGAAATCATAAGTAGACGGAGAGGCAGGCAGAGAGAGAGAGAGGGAAGCAGGCTCTCTGCTGAGCAGAGAGCCCGATGCAGGACTCAATCCCAGGACCCTGAGATCATGACCTGAGCCGAAGGCAGCGGCTTAACCCACTGAGCCACCCAAGTTTTTTCAGACTTCAAAATAGTGTCAAAATAATACTCAAGTATTATATATGCTATGTATTTGTTTTCTCTTTGGAATTGTATAAGATTTAGAAGCATACAGGGTTTACTAGTAACTACATAATAATGCAACGTAAAAATGTTATAATTCTATCTATATTAAAGGGTTTCAATAAATTTCCTTTGGATGGGATTCACATGTTATTCAAATTTTTAAACTACTGCTCCAGATCTGAAATTATTCAGTGCAAGAGAAGATGAGAGTAGCGTAAGAAAAATTATTAATATATTTATGAGTGTATGCAACAGAGATTTGATTAAAACACAGAAGGTAGAGATCTCTAAACCTACCCTCATTCAAATCCGCAACACTAACATTGCACTCAAACTGCAACTATTGGGGCACCTGCTGGCTCAGGAGAGCATGCAATTCTCTCTCTCTCTCTTTTTAAGATTTATATATTTGTCAGAGAGAGAGAACGCACAAGCAGTGGGAGCAGCAGGCAGAAGGAGAAGCAGGCATCCTGCTGCACAAGGAGCCCAAAGTGGAACTCGAACCCAGTGTCCTAGGCTTATGACCTAAGTCAAAAAGTCAGATGCTTACTCAGTTGAGCCACCCAGGCAACCCGAGCATGCAATTCTTGATCTCAGGGTCATGAGCTCAAGCCATATGAGCTCAAGCCACAGAGCCTACTTAATTAAAAAAAAAAAAATTTTACAACTATCTGTGGGGCCTAAAGAGATCGGGCCTTTCTTATTCCTGGGAGTTTTCACCAATCCTTTAAGTTGGTAAATTTTCTTACATTTCACATCACAAGTATAAAATAATTTCCACTCTCTAATTTGAACATTCAAGCAATCATTTCTCCTTCTATTCAAATCTCAGTTTGGGAGCTAAGATACTAATTCGATCTTTCATTCACTCACTCATTATTTACTGAGCATCTACTATGTCCCAGGTACTCTTCCAAAGACCAGGGATACAGTAGTGAAAAAATATAAAAATTCTCATCCTCATTAAATAAACCTTCTAGCTGGAAAATAGACTAATAAAGCATATGTACATAAAAGCTCTTTATAGAGAGAAAAGGAAGTACTGAGCATATGTATCATACATAAATAATATATTTGATGCAAAAGATTTGGAAAGCTGTTTTACAGTCAACCACATAATGAAGTGAAAAAAATTCTTAATAAATAGGGACTCATTAGAAAGAATATGAGTGTCCATTTACATGACAAATCTAGAAATGGGATAAAAACATCAGTATAGGGGCATCTGGGTGGCTCAGTGGGTTGAAGGCTTATCCTCTGGCTCAGGTCTGATCCCAGGATCCTGGGATCGAGCCCCACATCATGCTCTCTGCTCAGCAGGGAGCCTGCTTCCCCCTCTCTCTCTGCCTGCCTCTCTGCCTACTTGTGATCTTGCTGTCAAATACATAACTAAAATCTTAAAAAAAAAAAAAAAAAGAACATCAGTATAATAGAAACAAAATGGCACATTAAGCAAGGTCTCTTTTGGAACTGAATCGGATCCTGGTGTGTGCTCACACCATTCCTGAAATACTCATAGATTTGAAACGAATTTTAGGAGATTTATGAAGAGACACAAAGAAACTTCAAAGAGATTTTGAGACAATATAAGGGAAAGGAAGAACACCTAGGAATCACATTAAAAAATCAAGACATTATTCTTTAGGTCACTCACTGTTAGCATACGAGTACAGTATTTCCTAAGTTTTAAACACTAAAATTAAATTTGATGGAAAGAGAAGACTAATATCATAGCTATCTGATACAATTCAGCTCTAAATTTCTTGCATGATTACAGGAAACATACAAATCAAAACTACAGATAAGTGCCTTCTTATAGGTTCCTATTCGGGAAGATGGCAAGGGGAAAGAGAAACATCAGTAGAGGAACAAAAAACAGGCAAATCAAACAGGAAAAGCATTATCTTTGAATGTAACACAAAAATAAAGGCTAGCTATAAAGTAAAAAAAAAAAAAGGCAGTATTAAAATTAACATTTTTCACGCATGGCCCTAGAAAAAAGGAAATGGGAAGGCTCAAAAGGCAAATTTTATCAGAAAATCAAATTATTGTAAACTTTCTTTTGGGTCTTAAACAAAGACTTAAGTCCCAAAATGCCTTTTCTAAATAAAAGTTGCACAGGTATTTTAATCCTATTCCACTATCACATTTCTACCCATATCCCACAAATCCAGTAACAGAAAAATTCAGTGAGTATCCAAAATAATACTGAATAGAATTATGTTAAAATTTTAGAAAGGAAGCAATTCAAAGGCATCAAGAAATTTAAAACTTGATTAAACATCCTTTAAGATCATCCAATCTTGTTATTTCATGCTCAAAATAAAACAGAAACAAAGAAAGTGTAATGTTTATTTGGTTTCCTGAAAAGAATCCTCCTTACTGTGGGAATTATCAATCAAAGAACCATGAGATGACCATCTAGCCATGTCTTTAGACAGGACCAGAAAACCCAATTTTATCACCGAACTCTTGAGTTGACAAGGCTCTAAAGGTTAGCTTATACTAAAAATTAGTGTAGATTTATTAAGTTATAATGAGGATCAAAATTCCAATTTCAGAAATTGGAGTACCTGAGTCCTTCATTCATATGTGTCTCCTCTCCTGGTCCCAATATTATTAAATCAGAAGATTTGGGTTACAAGTGAAAAAAGCAAAGAAAGAAAAATAACCTAAGGAATAATTCAACCAGGTTATGATGAATCCTCATGTACATACAGTTTTTGACTCATGACTAATTATACCCCCTTAAGAACCAAAGAACTTGGGATGCCTGGGTGCTTAGTCAGGTGTCTGCCTTCAGCTCAGGTCAGGATCCCAGGTGGGATGAGTCAGGCATCCATCTCCTTGTTCAGCAGAGAGTCTGCTTCTCCCTCTGCCTGCGCTCTCACCTGTGCCCTCTCTCTGACAGATAAAATTTTTTAAAAAATTTAAAAAAGAACTTCCTCAACACAAGAAAATTCAGGACCTCCACCCCTTCCTAAAGGCAGAACAAGCATAGCTTACAATTTTTTTAAGCTCCTCCTTAAAGCCTCATCAACTTCGGTTTATTAAATACTTTCTTGTAATACGGTCAAATGGATTTTAACTTCCTAGGTATTCATAATCTTCTGAGCTTGAGCTAATTCCCTTAATTGTTCTAAATCTCTTCAGCTGCTAATTTAACGAGACCATGTTCTTTCTTTCTTTTGTGTGTGTGTGTTTTTTTTTTTTAAGATTTATTTATTTGGGGACGCCTGGGTGGCTCAGTTGGTTGGATGACTGCCTTCAGGATCCAGCTCAGGTCATGATCCTGGAGTCCTGGGATCGAGTCCCACATCGGGTTCCCAGCTCCATGGGGAGTCTGCTTCTCCCTCTGACCTTCTCCTTGCTCATGCTCTCTCTCACTGTCTCTCTCTCAAAAAAAAAAAAAAAAAAAGATTTGAGCGCGAGGGGACAGGAGGGGCAGTAGAAAGGGAGAAAGAGAATCTCAAGCACACAGCCCCATGAGGCTGAGATCTTGACCTAAGCCAAAACCAAGAGCTCAGACACTTAACCGACCGAGCCACCTAGGCACCCCTAGATGAACGTTCCTTCTAAAGATGCCTGACTACATCCATTACCATCCAGCTCTCCCAAATTTTGAGTCTTCACATTTTAAAACTGAATAGTATACTGACTTTAAAGAGAAGAACATACTGGAACATTCATTCTTGCAGTGAATGTTATTCCATGGAATTAATTTTAAAAACATTTCTAATGTTAAGAATGGGAAGAGAATACAAGAGAAAAATTCAAAATATGCATCAATTTTAGAAATAAACTGCTTCTTAAAGACACTTTGCACAAATCTCCAACAGCCCTTTCCTGGGCTGCCATCCAGTGATTCTCTATAGTTTTCAGGGCAAATTCTCTACCCCACCCTCCCGAAATTTCTAATTAAGTACAATCAGTTCCCCTATATGGGGCTGATTGATTGGGAAACAATTTTAATAAAATGTGAATTTTGTGTTTGCTTTTATTAGAAACACTAAGTGTACATTCAAAACTGCACTCAGAGGGTACCTGGGTGGCTCAGTTGGTTAGGCATCTGACTTCAGCTCACGTCATGATCTGGGGGCTACTGGGATCAAGCCCCACATTGGCTCCCTGATGAGTGGGGAGTCTGCTTCTCCTTCTCCCTCTGCCCCTCCCGTCACTTGTGCTCGCTCTCTCAAATAAGTAAAATCTTAAACAAAAAATTGCACTCAGCTTATATAGAAATACAGAAATATAAAAAACACAAGCACACATGTCAAACATCTTTTTTTTTTTTTTTTTTTTTTAAAGATTTTATTTATTTATTTGACAGACAGAGATCGTAAGTAGGCAGAGAGGCAGGCAGAGAGAGAGAGGAGGAAGCAGGCTCCCCGCTGAGCAGAGAGCCCGATGCGGGGCTCGATCCCAGGACCCTGGGATCACGACCTGAGCCGAAGGCAGCGGCCTAACCACTGAGCCACCCAGGCGCCCCATGTCAAACATCTTTTAAAAAAATTTTTTTAAATACATGTCAAGTCTACACACCATCCATACTGTTCCCTTAGAAATTTTAGAATACTTTGCAGCAACACATGTGAATTCACTAAGATGTTCCAGGGCTCCTCAAACAGACCAGAAACTGGCAAAGTGTTCCATCCAAGTCTAATGGCTCTAAATACAACCTAAATGTGCACTAAGGGGCCAGCCCAAGAGGCCAGACCTCCAGGTTTGTATATTATTAAATCTCCACCTGGATGTCTCAAACTTGACATGTCCAAAATCAAAATCCTGATTCCCTGTGCACATTCCACACCACCCTTCCTCGGTCCTCCCCATTTGGGGGAACAACAACCCTAGAGTCATCCCTGACCGCATTTTTCTCTCACAAACCACACCAGGAATTCCCATTGGCTCTTCCTTCTAAAATATACTCAGACTCCAACTACAGCTGACCCTTTAACAATGAGGGAGATTAGGGGCACAGACAACCTCCCCTCTCTATACAGTCAAAAATCTAAGTATAACTTTTGACTCCTCCAAAACTTAGCAGCTTACTGTTGACCAGAAGCCTTACCAATAACAAACAGCTGTTTAACACATATTTTGTGTATGTATTACATACTGTATTCTTAGAATAAAGCTAGAGAAAAGAAAATATTGGGAAAATACATCTACAGTACTGTACTATAAAAATAAGATAAGCAGACCCATGCAGTTCAAACCCATGTTGTTCAAGGGTCAACTTGTACCAGCCACCACCTCCACTACCATTCTGTTCTAAGCCACCATGATTTCTTGCCTGCACTAGTTCTCTCAATTCTACTCCTGCTGGTCCACTCTCAAACCCAGCAGCCAGTGTAATCCCATAAAGGAAAAGGGAAATTCCATCTATCATTTTCTTCTGCACCAAACCCCTATTAAAAATAAAACCACAGGCCCAAAATGGCATCACTTGGGCTAGGCAAAGTCACCAAATGAAGTAATACCTGACCTAATTGCAGTATCGACCTCCCCTAGAAATGCAGTCTTATCCAGTCAGTCAGGAATTTTCTGATTAGGAGAAATGAAGTAATTTGTCACAAGGACCCACTCCAGTCCCCCAATGGAAGATGGAGTAATCAGCATAATCAGACCCCTTGCCCTTCCCTTTAAGGGAAGGGGATCTAGCCCAAAACCCTTTTTTTTTTTCCCTAATAACCTTCTTGCTCCATCCCTCTTCCTATAAAAACCTTCCATTTTGTACATATCCTTGGAGCTCTCCTTTACTTACTAGGTGGGATGCTGCGGATTCATGAATCACTTAATAAAGCCAAGTAGATCTTCAAATTTATTTGGATGAATTTTGTTTTTTAACACCCAGGTATTTACTGTATCACTGACTATTTCCATCTTTCTGCTCAAGGGTCATCTTCTCAGAGAGGCACCCCTTGAATATCCACATAAAGAAGTGCTAGTCCCCACATTCCTATTCCTTTTATCCTTCCTTTACATTCTCTGCAACAACTGCTCCCTCCCTCCTGATATGTATCCATGTTGGTGCATCTTCCTCTGACTGAGTATCAGCTCAAGAAGACTTCTGTTCACTGCTTTATGAGGCCTAAAAGAGTATATTATAGACAAAACTTGTTGAATAAAAATCTCACCAATTGTTTCAGGAGAACTTCAATGTTCTAAACGTCAAAATGTCCCCAGAGTTTGTATAAGTAGGAGTGTTTCGATCCTGAATGTCAAACTTGCCGGTTTTCCTGATAGTAATTTATTAAACTTGTGCTTTTTAGGGGCACCTGACTGGTTCAGTCAGTAGAGCATGTGATTGTTGATCTTGGAGTCAAGATGTCGAGGCCCATGATGGGTGCAGTGGTTTACTTTTTTAAAAATGCTTTATTTGCCATCACTATCCATATTATTTGGCTAGTCCAAAATGGATTTTTTTTTTTTTTAAGATTTTATCCTTAAGTAATCTCTACACCCAACATGGAGCTCAAACTCATAACCCCAAAGATCAAGAGTCGCATGCTATACCAACTGAACCAGCCAGACTCCCTTCAATAGATTATATTTTGATTTACCTGAACTCTCTAATTCTATTCATAATCTAAAGGATTAGATAGCCCTCTATATTTTACTAGCTACCTGAAAATTTGGTTTTGTTTTCTGACACCCTCCAAAAGTCATGGTAGATGTTTCAGGTGACAAATCTCAAATCCTGATCTATTTTTCTCTCTCCACCAACCCTCTCTCCAGAACTAAGCTTTAAATACAGCTTTAAACATACTTAAGGAACATCTCTGAGATTTAGATCCCAAATAACCTTTCTCCATAGCAAGATCTAACACAAGGCAATTCAAAATCTAACCACGTAAATTAAATTTTCAAAGATTACATCTGTGACCCTTGCCCACACAATTTGGGCCAATCTAAAACTCACTTTTTACCTTTGCCTCATTTAATTCCCTAAGTCCCCCTGACCTTCCCTACCAGCTGTCTTCAACATGTATGACATGGAGGTGAAGGGTGCATTAATAAGCCTTAAGAGGAAGCCACTTGATAATTATCAGGCAGAAAGTAAAGCCCATCTAGATTTGTTCTGGAGTCTTTGCAATGTGACAGAACCTTAAATGGGGATTTTACTTCCTCTACAAACTATTTCATCTGTGACTTGTGTTTGCTGAAGATATTTAGACACACCTTGAGCAGGCCTGTTGTTTAATCTACAAAAAGGTATTTGGATTGTCTTAGGTCCTTCTGAAAAGCGATGGACCAGCATCCTGCCCCACTTCAAAAATGAGTTGGCTTCTTGTTACTATGGTGATGAGCACCCTGTGAACAGAGACAATTTGCCACTTGCTTAAAATTCAAAGCATTTTGGGGCACCTGGGTGGCTCAGTGGTTTAAGCCTCTGCCTTCATCTCAGGTCATGATCTCAGGGTCCTGGGATCGAGCCCCACATCGGGCTCTCTGCGTGGCGGGGAGCGTGCTTCCCCCTCTCTCTCTGCCTGCCTCTCTGCCTACTTGTGATCTCTCTCTGTCTATCAAATAAAATAAATGAAATCACTGGTTGTTTAACCAAAAAAAAAAAAAAAAAAAAAAATTCAAAGCATTTTGTAGCTTTGTTTTTTATCAGGAACAAGGTGAGAGGAGCAGTAGAACCAATTATGGAATATATTTATAAACACTTAAAAGGAGTGTGTTTCTTGATTCTGAATAGCAAGATTTTAAATTGCTTAGTTTACAGGAAAAAATGAGCAAAATAAATGGACTGAAGGAAATAAATGTTGGACTATATTCTAACATGAACAGCTCTATACCATTGCTGAACTTGCCGCTGCTACAGATTTTCCAGAACAGAGGTTCTTAGATTGGTTTTCAGATTGGTCACACATACACAAAACACATTAGTTTTCTCACTTGCATTAGTCTCCTACTAATCTCCTACAATGAGTTTTTGTGTATGTGTAACAACCATCAGTCTGGAAGGGAAGAAAAATCCACTTGACCAGGTGTCAACCAAGTAGTACAAGCCCAATGCTCCTGAACCATTAGCAGTTTGAAGGAAAGATGCTACAGTGCAATAAATTCCTAAAAGGAAACAATGCAGCGCCTATTCCTGATTTTCAAAAAATTCTTACCAAACAGGAAAACTTGACCTTAATAAAAGGAAACTAACATAAATTTATAGAACACAGCATATCCAAATAGCAAAATATTAAAAAGATTCCCATCCTATATCCAGGAACAAAACAAAGATGCCAGCCAGCACATTACCAAAAAACAGAAACTAAAATATTCAAAGGGAAGAGACAAAAATCTCTCCTTATTTGCAAACTACAGGCTATGGGGTTTTCCTGTTAAAAATTAAATTAAATATTACTTGGTCTAATAGTTCAAAAACTTACCAGACAAAAGATCAAAATATAAAATCAAACAAAAAACACTAAACAAAGAATTACCTCATGTTCCAACAACTCTATTCCTAGGGATATACCTCCAAAGAATGGAAGACAAGACACCGAAACAGTTGTACACAAATTTTATAGCAGCACTATTTAAAACAGGTAAAAAGTGAAAGGTGAAAACAAACCAGATGTCCATCAGTGGATGACTGGATAAACTACGGTATCTGTATACAACAGATTAATAAAGTGATGGTACAAGCACTTGTAGAGAGCAAGATGGGAGCACCTGGGTGGCTCAGTCATTTAAGCATTCAACTCTTGATTCTGGCTCAGGTCATGATCGCAGGGTCATGAGAGCAAGGCACATGTTGGGCTCTGCATTCAGCAGGGAGTCTGCTTGAGATTCTCTCTCTCTCCCTCTGCCCACCCCTCAGGAGAAAGCAAGATGGAGTCACTTGTATCAACCAGGGGACTGTGTCAAGCAACGTCACAAGCAGATAAGGGTACTATAGCTATGAGGTATCACCAAGAAAAGTATCAGTTAACACCACCCTAGAACTGATGAGGAGCAGAAGCAGAGGAGATCTGCAGGGTCCAAAATTGATTAAATCCCTTTAAAAAGAGAGAATTTTTGCAGCAAACTGTCAGATTCTTCAGACATTGACCCTTCTATGTCTGATCACTTAAAAAAGGCATTTGCCACCAAAGGCTCTGCCTGACTGACCTTCAAACTGAGATCATTCACTCCTTGAACGCTGTAAGCAGCTGTAAGCAGACAGGACAGAGGCCTTACTTACCTCAACTGTGTGTTCACGGACTGACTGCTCAGGCAGACTTCTCATTTGGTTTGTTAACTCCCTGCCCCCTGTGTTATCATGTTTGTTGTGTGACTTGTGTTCTGCTTTGTGTGCCCTGTAAGAAGCCAAGTGAATCATGTGATGAAATGTCATTGAGTTTGGAATCCTGAACCTGCTTTATAATTATGTTAATCTTGCTTCCTGAGTGAATAAAGCCGACACTGTGGAAAGACACAGCTTCTGAGGGCACCTTCACAGCATGCTCATCACAATACTACGACATGGATGAACTTTGAAAACAGTATGTTAAGTGAAAGAATCCAGACACAAAAGATCCCATATTTTATGATCCATATGCAGGAAATGTCCAGAATAGGAAACCTACAGAGACAGAAAGTAGATTAATGGTTGCCTAGGGGCTTGTTGGAAAGTGGGGACAAGGGGTCGGAGGTTAGGGAGTGACAGGTGTGAAGTTTCTTCTAAGGGGTTATGAAAATTAGGTGATGGTTCCACAACTTTGTGACTATACTAAACACCAGTGAACTGTATACTCTTAAAAGGCGAATCTTATGGCATGGAATTTATATCTAAATTTTAAAAGAGAACAGTCAATAAGATTTGTGGTGGGAAAAATAAAATTCCCAAAACATACATAAAAGCTAGAGTAATCAAAACAGCAGAGAGATCAGAAATAGATCAAGAAAACAACATTCTAAATGATTAAAGTAGGATGTTTGAATAAACTGAGAAAATTGGATATCTGAGTGAAAGGTAGATGCCTACTTCATCATAAAAACTTCAAAGTGCCAGAATGAGTAAAATGTAAAATCCAAGGGTGCCTAGGTGGTTCAGTCAGTTAAGTGTCCAATTCTTGATCTCAGCCCAGGTCTCCATCTCAGGGTTGTGAGTTCATGCCCCAAGTGGAGCCTACTTTAAAAAAAAGTAAAATCCAATTCTGACAAATATGAATGATTCTAAATTCTTAGTGGGAAGTAACTCCTCCTTCCTTAAATATACAAAATACAGACATATCTGACTAAATACAAATTCTAAATATCTATTTGTGGAGAAGACACCATAAAGTTAAAACATAAGCAAAAGACTAGGAGAATAGTATTTGTAATATATACAAAGGATTAATTTCCATGATATTAAAAACTTCACCCAACCAATGGAAAGGAAGAAGGAAAGAGGGGACAGTATTTTCCTATAATTCTATTGGTGTAAAACAAAACTGAAAAGACTATGTGTAATTTGCAAATACACAGAAAAATACATTAATGTCCAGCAAACTGGTCAGTTGGGAGGAGAGTTAGGGACATTTTTTTTTTAATCTATTTTCAATGTTTGGGTTTCTGACCACAGTATATACATTGATTTTATAATACCAAAAACAATTTAAGAAAAAAAAGTCTGAGAGGTAAACTTTAAGTAGCTGAGGGACACTAAAGGATTTTTAAGGGGAAGTAGCATGGTTGGTTCAGTATTTTTGACAGATCCCTGGTGCAGCTTTATAGAGAATGGACAGGAGACACACCAGATTGGAATCAGTATTGCTTCATTTCATTCAATGAATGTTAAACACCTACTGGGTCTTGGCACTGAGGTAAGCACTGGGACCAGTTAGAAATGTCACAAGCTATCCCTCCAAAAGGTCATATATACCTACTTTGGGCAATGGTGCAAAGGAAATAAAGGAAAATACCTATTCTTCTTTTTAGTGGGAGAAGTGAGGGATATATGTAAAACTTTTGTCATTTTAAGACATCAGTAGATAAAATCCTTCTGATATTCCTTGTATTACAAGAGGACCAGGTATTCCTGATAAGTAACCAATATTTTGACAACTCACTGAAGAAAAAAAGCAAAAAAACCAGTATCAGCCTTGCTCTTAAAAGTAACTGTCTTATTTTCAAGATTCTTTGACTTTGGAAAGTCCAAGTCCTAAAAATCTCTAAAAGAAGAAATTTCAAAGCCTTCACTAGTCATTTTCTGTCCTTTTAAAAATTCCGTGGTTTTGTCAAAGATGAATAAAAGAGGACACAATATTAACAGCCCAAAAGAAAAACATTTTAGTGAATCATATAAAAGATATTTTTAATTATGCCTTAATCTGCATTGGTTTCTTTTTAGACGTGTTCCCATTTTATCA
The DNA here is from genome assembly GCF_964662115.1 of Mustela nivalis. NCBI lineage: Eukaryota > Metazoa > Chordata > Mammalia > Carnivora > Mustelidae > Mustela > Mustela nivalis. The sequence continues at coordinate 44,188,904 of NC_139025.1, forward strand.
CAGCCATCTGCTATTTCCACAGCAAGCCAGTTTTAACAAGTTTTAATAAAGACCATGACTGTACATAAAAATTTTTTAAACTTTCTCACCTTAAAACTTACTTAAGTGTCCCCTAAGTGAAAGGAGGCAGAAAAAAGAAACTGCTGATAAATTTGGTGAAAAGTTCACCCTACCACTTGGCTTAGGACATTTCAAAATCTGAGCAGTGTGGCAGCAGCTCAGTTATACCTTAAGGCTCGCTGCTTTACCATCTACCGCTGAGGAAAGGAGCTCTTCTGAGGTGGCTGGTCAGCAGGCAATCACTGTCATCTTGACAAAGCCTACTGCCGAGTGAGTTTTTCTTAAATCTATCACAGTGCTACCATAATTCTCCCCACACCATGCAGACAAGGTCCCTCATTTATAGATTTCCTATTTCACATGTATGATGTGGGCAACACCAAGGTAAATCCAAGTCCATTTCTGAGAGCTTGCATTTATGGTGTGGTAAGTATGGTATGCATGCTAGTCACAGGACCTAAGTATCTCAAGACAGTCCCAATTTCACAGTATTCTATTGTTTTCACCTACGGTGATTTGTTAAAAACGTGATGATGATTTAATAGTTAGACTCATGTAAGTTTTTTTAAGTGAATAAAGTTCAAAACATGGAAAAAAAGCTTTTCAGGCTCTCCATAGAATTTTGGTCCTGAGCACATAACATATGGAAAAAAACCTAACCTAATCCTCTCGACCAATCCTGAGAAAGAGATGCATTTCTTCCTAGGCAGGAGATCAGAAATTACAAACGATTTTTTTTTTAAGATTTTATTTATTTGACAGATAGAGATCACAAGTAGGCAGAGAGGCAGGCAGAGAGGCAGGCAGAGAGGAGGAAGCAAGCTCCCTGTGGAGCAGAGAGCCCGATGTGAGGCTCAATCCCAGGACTCTGGAATCATGACCTGAGCCGAGGGCAGGGGCTTTAACCCACTGAGCCACCCAGGTGCCCTTACAAACGATTTTTAAAAATCCAACCAAACAAAAAGAAAAAGCCAGGGTGCCTGGGTGGCTCAGTGGGTTAAGCCACTGCCTTCGGCTCAGGTCATGATCTCAGGGTCCTGGGATCAAGCCCCGCATCGGGCTCTCTGCTCAGCGGGAAGCCTGCTTCCCCCTCTCTCTCTGCCTGCCTCTCTGCCTACGTGTGGTCTCTATCTGTCAAATAAATAAATAAAATTTAAAAAAAAGAAAGAAAAAGAAAAAGCCATTAGCACATATGAAGAGTCTGACCTGGATTTAAAAACCAAAAACAAAACCCTCTAATTAAAACACAAAAGGTGGGCGCCTGGGTGGCTCAGTGGGTTAAGCCGCTGCCTTCAGCTCAGGTCATGATCTCAGAGTCCTGGGATCGAGTCCCGCATCGGGCTCTCTGCTCAGCAGAGAGCCTGCTTCCCTCTCTCTCTCTCTGCCTGCCTCTCCATCTACTTGTGATTTCTCTCTGTCAAATAAATAAATAAAATCTTTAAAAAAAAAAAAAACACAAAAGGTGGTGAAGAACGTAGAGACAAGAAAAAGGAGCAATAAGCAGTGGTCGCCAGATGCCCTTTTTGCAGAAATGTTTTGGGTTTTTTTTTTTAAGATTTTAATTATTTGAGAGAATGAGCAAGACAGGGAGGGAGCAAGCACAGGCGGGTGAGGGGTGGGAGGGAAGCAGGCTCCTGCTGAGCAAGGAGCCCAAAGCAGGACTGAACCTCAGCACCCTGGGATCATCACCTGAGCCAAAGGCAGTCGCATAACCAACTGAGCCGCCCAGGCGCCCCAGAAATGCTTAATTTATCAACTGGATACTCCTGTATTTATATCCTGTTACATAGTTATTCTTTTTATCCACAGCTAAAACCTTTCAGGTATCTTAAATGCTAGAGTGGCCCACATTCTCTTTCTTAGAGATTACAGGCAATTGTTTTTACTTGAGCTACTACCCTGGTACCCTATGACATTCCTACTCTGACCTTCTCCAAAGGTAACCATCAGTAGACAAGGGGGGATCTCAATGGACTATGAAGTGGCCTGGTATGAAATTAAAGGAAAGGAGAGTCCAACCAACCCAATTACATCAAATCTAATGTGGGGAAAGGGCACTGAATTTGAGCAGAAGAGGTTACAAGTGGAGACAGAGTCTTAAGATTAGAAGACTCACTAGATGATGGAGTAATCAATGTCTGCCTGCTTCAGACTGGATTAGAAGACCAGGGTCACCAGATCGAGCCACTGAAGGACAACCGGAATCGCTATAGACGTAGGATGATTAAGTACCCTCAAACCAAACTATGTGACCTGATACTGCACTATGTGTTTCCTTACGCCCCCACACATCCACATAAAAACCTAACAGCAAGTCATCTGATTTAATACCTACTTATAGTTACTTCCTGCTTTATGAAAAGAAAAAATCTCCTAGAATCAGAAGAATTATTTCCTGACTGTATTTATAGGACGTGCAAACCAGCAGGAGATTGACTAAGCCTATTCAGAACACCCTTAAATTGCTAAGGTTATGTACCTATTTATTTCAAGAATTATATCCCAGACTTCTGGGTAATACCAGATGGTGGACTAAACACACAACACTATTTGCTGATTCTTCCCCAAACACCTATGTATTGTATTGTAGTGTAGTGTATTGTTTGGTTGGTTTTTTTTAAGATACAAACCCAAAGGTACAAAGAGTACTAGAGATTATAGCCACACATTTTGGAAAGCTGAAATATAAATGGCTAAAAGGTAAAGGACTCAAAGACCCAAGAAAACTGAATCCTAAGGTAAGCATCAGGGAACACTCCCCCAAAAGGATAAGCAAGATAAAATGGGAAGGGTTAACAGAAAATCTTCCTAAAATGAAATTCCCAGATGCAGTCTTTCAGACAGGCAGGCAAATGCCCTTCCCTCACTCTTAAAATGGGCTGAAGGTAATCTAAAGAGAGTTAAAACAAAGAGTTATATGGACTAAGGAATCACCAGATAAGATGAAGGCAGTTTAAGTTAATATGTGTACTAGATCCCTATCCACGCTGTGTTGGTAAAAGTAAATGTTTAACAACTACCTGGGGGAGCAGGGGTGTCAGGGGAGGAACAAGGGGAGTTATTTGTAATATCTGCTAAAATTTTTATGGTATAAATACTCTTACCATGGCTGCTTCAAGCTAAAAAATACCGCTATAGGCAGAGTTCAGAAGACATGCATGGTAACCTATCATTAAACAGTATTTCCACCATATAAATTAGATGTAAATAACACCAAGAGCTTCCGTAATAACAAAATGTAAAAAAATAATTAGGAGGTGGTGAATTTTTAGTATTACTGATGTGATTAATATAATATTTCATTTTAAGTTTGTTTAATCTTTAGTAACTGTTACATTTAGCAAATGACTCACAAAGTTCCTAAAAATTTAAGAATTGTCTCTAATGTGCCAATACTAGTCACCAACCCTAGCTCCCCCATCAATACCCTTTCCCAAAAGGCTGACAGTCAGGCCTTCATCTTCAGGCATGGGAGATTAGGAGAGACTTGTCAGGGGAATATTACCAATTAGTCTAGGAAAAATTTAAAGAAAATGACAAATTCTCAATCAAAATTCGTTCAGGGGAATTTTGATGGGTGGTTAGTCAGTTAAGCATCTGCTTTGGCTCAGATCATGATCCCAGGGTCCTGGGATCCAGTCCTACTTTGGGCTCCCTGCTCAGTGGGAACCTGTTTCTTCCTCTGCCTGCCACTCCCCCTACTTGCATGCGCACTCGCGCTTTCTCTCTTCTCTCTCTCTCTCTCTCTCTCGCTTTTGTTCTCCTTCTCTGACAAATAAATACATAAAATCTTTTTTTTTAAAAGATGTATTTATTTGACAGAGAGATATCACAAGTAGGCAGAGAGGCAGGCAAAGAGAGAGAGGAGGAAGCAGGCTCCCTGCTGAGCAGAGAGCCCGATGCGGGACTCGATCCCAGGACCCTGAGATCATGACCTGAGCCGAAGGCAGCGGCTTAACCCACTGAGCCACCCAGGCGCCCCAATACATAAAATCTTTAAAAAAAAAAAAATTTGTTTGGCCAGATCTTCCTATGGTGAAGCTGACAACTGCTAAGTCCTACTACATATTCAGAGCTTCCAATCAGCTTTCTAAGATCCCACTACTAAATATCAGCAAAAGCCAAGAACTGTAAGGCCTCTCTGGCATAAAAAAGATGAAACAGAAAAACCAAGTTGGAAGGGAGAGCAGGGTCAGCTTCATAGGTGTGTGACCTACACAGTCAGAGTGCCCCGCACTTAGAAGAGCTCTGTGTTAGGTTTAATTCTTTACTGTTATTGTCTTGAAATTCTTCAATAAATGACCGACACAGTCACTCTGTACTTGGCCCTGCAAATTACAGAGCTAGTCCTTACAGAGTTTATGCAAACAGAAGAAAACTCTGGGGAAAAAGACAGCATGAATATTTTCAGAAACATAAAAGAAAGTATCACAAATGTAAAGAACAGTAAGCTTTAAAAAGAAAAGAAAAGAAAAACTAAGTGAAAGTGAGCAAAACCATGCCTTCTTGGTAATTAAAAAATGCAATAGCCAAAATGAAAAACTCATTAGAATAGCAAAACAAGACTGGAAGATCAATTCAGCAAGTCCAATACCTGAGTAACAGAGTTCAAGAGAAAATAAGAGGGAAAAAAAGGAAAAAGTAGGGGAGAAAATTGGGGTGCCTGGCTAGCTCAGCTGGAAGAACATGCAATTTTTTTAAAGATATTATTTATTTATTTGTCAGAGAGAGAGAGTGCAAGTACATAACAGTGAGCACAAGTGGCAGGTCTAGAGAGAAGCAGGCTCCCCACTTAGCAAGAAGCCCAATGCAGGACTCGATCGCAGGACTCTGGGATCATGACCTGAGCCAAAGGCAGATGCTTAATGGACTGAGCCACTCATGCGTCCCATGAGCATTCAATTCTTTTCTTTTTTTTTTTTTTAAGATTTTTTTTTTACTAATCTGACAGAGAGAGAGATCACAAGTAGGCAGAGAGGCAGGCAGAGAGAGAGGGGAAGCAGGCTCCCTGTTGAGCAGAGGGCCAGATGGGGGGCTTGATCCCAGGAGCCTGAGATCATGACCTGAGCCGAAGGCAGAAGCTTAACCCAGTACGCCACCCACGCACCCGAGCATGCATGCAATTCTTGATCTGGAGGTCATAAGTCTGAGCCCCACGCTGGGTGTAGAGAGTAATTAAATGAATTTAAATAAAGAGAGTGGGGAGAAAGTCATGAACAAAGTAGTTCCCTGATTTAAAGGGTTCATCCAGTACTCAGCACAATGAACAGAACCAAACTCACACTAAGTCACCTTACCGTGCAATTTCCAACACTGAGAAACAAAGAAAAGAACCAATCACATAAATTATCGGGAACCTAACATATCAGAATATATTCTGCCAAAATAAAAGCATAAACCAATAAACAGGAAAACAGGAGATCTAGAAAACAAGAAATCCAACACAAAGAGGTAAGATGTAAACCCAAGACGCTGGTAAGGAAGTCCCAGGATAAGAGCTGTGCATAAAAATAGTGGCAACCACTCCAGATGGAAGCACATCTTTAAGAATACGGTAAACTAAGTGAATGTCTGAAGTGTCAGAACTTCCTGAAAGAAAATATGGACAAGATACAATCTGAACTACATTAGTGAGTAGTTTCAAATTAAATGTAAATAATAACAAAAAAAATAAAATAAAATTTCAGGGAAACCCAAAAGTTGTATAGAAAAGTACAAATTTTCATAGATTACTCTGTGGCTTAACTGTGAATAGCATGTTCAATTTTTTGTTTTTTAAGATTTTATTTATTTGAGAGAGACAGTGTGTGGTGTGTGCATGTGTGCATGAGCCGGGGGTGGGGGAGGGCAGGAGCAAAGGGGGAGGGAGAAATAGACTCTGTGCTGAGCAGGGACCCCCCCCCCCCACCCTAATGAGGGGCTAAGCTCCTAGGATGCTAAGATCATGAACCCAGCCAAAGGCAGACACTTAATGAACTGAGCCACCCCAGCACCCAACATGTTCTGTCTTAACTGTGTACACACTGAATATCAATTTAACCCAAGTTATAAACAACTACATTAGGACCAGAGAAGAAAAAGTAAAAAGGGTATCTGGGGAAGTCAAAGAAGAACTAAACCCTGGCAGAATGGGAAATCAAGAAATACTGTCTAAAGCTGAGAAATCAAGAAATCAGAATACAAACATGCTGTTTTGAATGACAGTATTCAGAACCTGCTACCCCCAAATATGGTGCCTTGGCATACTGAGTATTTTAAACTGAAGAAATGTGAGAAAGAGCAGGTGCAGCAAGGACTTTCTGACCTTCCCTTCTCTCCTGAAGCAGGGCCTAAGATCTTCAAGTAAAAGATGTCCTTCCTATACCTGGAGGAAAGAAACATCCCTTTCTGTGAAGATGGAGGGATACAGACAGAAAGCCAAAGGAAATGGCTTTGCTAAGTTTCTCCAGTTTAATACCCTTAGTTTATACTCTTCAATACGATCACATTTTTATGACATTCCACTCTTCCATCAAATGTAGTATAAAAATACTCAGGCTTAACTATTTCTTTAGGTCTTCATTTCCTTATGAAGCCTCCTGTGTCATATAAACCTCTTATTAAATAAATTTGTATGCTTTTCTCTTGTTAATCTGTCTTTTGTCAGTTCAACTTACAGGGCCCCAGGTGGAGAACCTAGAAGGGTAGTAGGAAAAAAAATCTTCCTCCTCTACAAGAACACAGAGATAAATACAAAAAGAATCCGCTGCAAGAAATTAAAACGTATGCCTCTAGAGAGGGAGAGTGGGTATGAAGTGGGAGGAGAACTGCTGCCTTTCAAAACACATCTTATAAAGCTATTACATCATTATGCACATTTAAAACTTTAATAAAAAATACAAAATAAAAACATGAGAAAAACAAGCAGAAAAACTTCAGAATGTTTTAGATCATGACTCCCCTTTCATATTACAAGTTTTCTTAACAAATTTCTCCTTCCATTTGTTGTAGTTTTTCCAAATTTTCTACAAAAAATATAAAAAGTTAAGCATCTTACTACTGTCTAATGATGTAGGAAAGATGTTAAGGTTTGAAACCAATGGCCAAGAAGGAATTCTTGAAATGTCTTGGGAGCAAAAAGGCGGTTTTATTAAAGTATGGGGACAGGATCCATGTGCAGGAAGAGCTGCACTGGGGTCATGAGGAGAGGCTGATTATATACTTTGAAGTTCGGAGAGGGATAGGGATAGCTTAAGTCTCTAAGGAATTTTGGAAGTAAGGTTTCCGGGACCTTGAAGGGGCTAGCTGTTGTTAGGAAAAGGCCATCTATTGCTATCTAATAAAACCTTGTCATGAGACCCTTCAGATTTTTATCAGTGGGTCATATGCTTGGGGGATGCCTGCAAAAATATATCTTGGGAGGTAGAGATAAAGGAAGTTTCCAAAGGAATTTTTATATGTTAAAGTAGACTTAAAGGATCCTGGGGGGTCAGGCTAAGATTAAGAATCACTTTTGCCAGGGCGCCTGGGTGGCTCAGTGGGTTAAAGCCTCTGCCTTTGGCTCAGGTAATGATCCCAGGGTCCTGGGATCAAGCCCCACATAGGGCTCTCTGCTCAGCCTGCTTGCTCCTCTCTGCCTGCTTCTTGGCCTACTTGTGATCTCCGTCTGACAAATAAATAAAATCTTTAAAAAAAAAAAAAAACATCATTAAGAATCCTTTTTGCCCTTTAGCAAAATAATAACATCAAGGCAGCTGAGTTTCTACAGGAATATCACTCTGCCTGTTTCAAGAACCTGTCTATGGGCTGTAAGAGCTATGGAAATTTAATTTTTCTTTTGCCTTTGTTTTCCCACGCCACCTAATATTCAAAATCATCTGTAACTCTAACTACTAGTTAAGGATACTGCTAGGTCACATGATACCTAATCTGGCACAACTCAGGAAAAGGTGGTGGTTTACCTTCCAGAAGGCAGTTAGCTCAGCAGTTGATACCAAATGATCCCATATCTCACAGTGGATTTCCCTAGGCAAGCCTACATTCTTTCCAAACACCAGAAAGAGATTTTCCACTTAACTCTGTGAAAAATTCAAATAAACATAATTAACTCTAGAATGTGACTTTAAGGTGGCAACAAATCCAATTTCTTTCATACCTTAACTATGCCTGACACTAAATTAAAAGTTTTCAGTACACAGAAATTGTAATATACCATATGTTTTATTTGAACACAACTGGAGAGCATTTGATTTTATTCTGTCTTACATAGCTGTCAGGTCAGCTATTAGCTGTCAGCTGTCTAGCTAGCTAGAAAAGTTATTATGGTCAGAGTTTGCGAAACACAGTTCAGATAAATAAATGTCACATCCTCTGTTCACCTTCACAATGAATGCCGCGGATGGTCATGGTCATCGCAGGATGTTTAAGAAGGAATTTGCTTAGCACAGAGAACTAAGCCAATCTGCAAACGTATGTAGGCCAGCCAAGGCAGCTAGCTACACATGTTTTCACTTATTCCCTTAAGAGTGATTTGGTTTGTTTGGATTTGGTATAGAACCATTTCTGGATTTAAGGAAAACTAAACAAGGTTTTACAGCTTGTTATGTTGGCAGGCAGGGAGCCATGGAGAAATCCGAATCTGAAAAAGATTCCTTTTGCACTTAAAATTAAGGTAGGCTAGACATATATAAAGACCTGTTCTACATTTCTCATCTTCATCCTGCCTAATCATGACAAAGATTATCTTGTCTTCATTATTAATTAGTAAACGCTGGCATATCAGTGTGGCCTCAGGATCATGCAGACTCCCCTCACACACACCCCACCTAACACCAGTAAAATATCTGGCATAAAATACCAAATTTTTCTCAAACTGGCAACTAGAACAAGCTGCTACCAAGAGAATTTTTTTCTTCAAAATCAAATTAAATTTTGCCAATGTACACAGAAAAAATTTCAGATTAATGGCTGTTAACCACTTTAATCTTATGATACTCAAAACTTCTTGTTCACACTAGAGTGCTTTAGGTAAATAATACTAATCTCTTCTGGCTTCTAGATAGCCTGCAGACTTAGGGAAGTTCATCTAGTTTCTTGCTACCTCCACCTACCCTAGCTCACTGTCCCCAAAAAAAGAAGCTTGAGTCTTTTGTTTTGTTTTTGAAACAGCTTGCTATTTCCATCCCGAGTTTTCCCAAACTATTTCAGGGTCCTGACAATTTTGTCAGTGACTAAGTCTGCCCCTGGGAATAGCTGCCTCATTATCACTATTAAAAACAGTCACTCCTAATACTGACTGATAAGAATCTGGAAACTCATTGTAACTTCGAGAATGCATATCCCACCCTACCCAAAGATAAATGCATTTCAAATGGAAAAACAGACTCCAGGACAGAACTCCAGCAGGCTTTGTGTTCCAATTACAGTACTGAATTTTGTGCATATTCCTGATTCTTACTAACATGAAGAATTTCCTTCCTCATACTAATACAGACATTACTAAGAGCCCAACAAGCAAAACAAACAAAGCGAGCAAAATACAAATGCACTCTCTCTCACCCACAAAAACTCAACAGCAAATGTCCTAATAATCCTAATGTTTCTAAGGTAATATAGACTTCCAACTCATCTTCTGTTTCAAAACTATTTTGTGCAGTACATGTGTTGTGTGGGTAACTTTTGTTCTTGGCAAGCTAGTCCTTGCTTGGAATATCAAGAGCAGATAAACTCAAAGAAGAGGTCTTTTCCTATATCCCTCAAATGGAACAACTACTTAGAAACTTAATTACTGCAAAATGAATACCCAAAATAGAGATGATCTTAAGTTTATTTCTATCATTGACATTTTGGTTCTATCTAGCTTCCCTGTGTTACTGAAAAAAAATCACATAATCCATCAATCCAGAAACCTGAGAGAGTGATATAGAGATGATTCTCCCCCCCGCCAAATACAGTCTCTCCCATAAAGCAGTATCCAAAAGTTCTTTCACATCAACCATATAACTCCTGCAGTCACTGAGGAGAACATGCAGTTCAAGCGTACTTAACCCTTTTCATGCCATAAATTCCCTTGGCAGTATATGAAAACTATAAACTTTTTTTTTAAGATTTTGCTTATTTATTTATTTAAGAGAGTGAAAGAGCACAAGGTTGGGGTGGAGGGGAGAAAGAGGGGGAAGTAGGCTCCCCACTGAACAGGAAGCCCAATGTGGGGCTCAATCCCAGGACCCTGGGATCATGACCTGAGCCCAAGGCATACACTCAGCTGACTCAAGACACCCAGGTACCCCTGTTAACTTTTTTAAAGCAAAAACACACAAACATATACACACCAAGTGTAGGGGACTACTTAGCCTGAGCGACTCCATCTCGGTTAAACAGACGTTTTGTTGTTTGTGCAGTAAAACTTAAACTGACGCTGCCCCCCCCTCTCCCAAAGAACTTACTTAAAAGCAAGTCTGGGAAACCAGTAAAATATGGTCGACCAGTCCCTGATAACAGAGCCCAAATACAAGGATGAGTCAGGCCAGGTGGAGACATCCAATCAGTAAAGTGCACATACTATCTCCCTAACTACCAAAGAATGTAGGCCCCGCCTTTTGGGCACCAAACCTGGGTGCCAATTCTGACCAAGGTGATAGGTTAGTTCAAATAGCTACTATAGGGTGAATTGTAATTCAATTGGCCACCCGGGTGTGACCTAGCATGACTATGCAACTTTCTCTTTCACTGACCTCCTGTGTGTGGCCAGGCTCAACCACATGGCCTTTGCTCTATGAAAGTCTGTGAGGCTGGGAAGGGTTGCTCTCTCCGTAAGAGACGGCCCCGACCGGTCAGTTTGATTCTTGGTGCTGGGGCGAAATAAAGCTTTGCTTGACCTTTGCTTTGTATTAGTCTTACTCCTATGATCATGGACCCCATCTCAAAAAATCCAATTACATTAAAATACAGTTATCATTTTTTTTAAAAAATTCATATAGTATAAAATACATTCTTACTTTTGTAATATATTAAAAAAAAAGTTCTAATGGCAAGTCTATTAACTACCATAGCTTCCAAATTACAATCAACATAAATGATATTTTCAAGATATCTGCAACAACAGCAAGATGATAAAAGTATCTGTGATTTCACAAAGCCACAGGGACTGCTTGCTAATTTGCTGTGGTTTAAAGGAAATGTAAATTGCAGTTAGAGATTAGTAAAAAGAAGTATCTAGCATTTTTCTCGTTCAAGTTCATGGACCCTATGGCTTTTTAAACAATCATTCTGGAGCATTTCAAGAAGCATTTACAGATCACCTGGTTCAACCTCTTCATTTTAAAGATAGGAAACTAAGGAGGAACTGTGACTACTGCCTGAAGTATCTTGATTCCAAATCACTGGGTTCTGTTTATAGTAAATCACTGTTTCTTCTGAAACCTGAACTTCACATCTAGCAATACTTAGCACTTACCTCAAGCTTGAATCTCAGTTTCAGCATCTATAAAATGAAAATTATAATCCAAGCATGAAAAAACCTTAATGTGAAAATCAAATGTAAAAATCCATGCTAAAGTACTACAGCAGCAGTACCTTTAAAGGTAAGGCTATTACCAGTGAATTCCATAAGAAATCAAAGACAAGTTATTCTTGTTTCTTAGTATACCTTAAGCATCACTGAATTCTGATTTATTTTATGCATTAAATATTTTATGCTACTAAGTAGATCACCCAAAGGGTAAAACTGATCCTAAAAATAAGCCACTTCAAGTATAAAATGATACGCTTAGAAAAAAAAGTTTTGGCTTTGGAGTCGTACTATTAGAAGTTATATGCCTGCAATTCTAGGTGAATACTTATTTCTCTGATTCTCCATTTCTGAATCAGCAAAACAGGAATAAATGCTAACAACCATATATGACTGCCATGAAAGCCATTAAATGTCAGTCTTCTTCTCTTAAAGGGGCCAATGAGGAATAGAAGATTCAAAGATAGGGGTACCTGGATGGCTCAGTTGTTAAGTGGCTGCCTTTGGCTCAGCTCATGATCCCATGGTCCTGGGAAGGAGCCCTGCATGGGGGGCTCCCTGCTCGGTGTGAAGCCTGCTTCTCCCTCTCCCACTCCCTCTGCTTGTGTTCCCTGTCTCACTGTATCTCTATAAAATATATAAATAAAATCTTAAAAAAAAAAAGAAGAAGATTCAAAGATAACCTTGCAAAGCAGTAAGCAAGCTTTTCTGATTTCTACATTATGGATATTTGTTTTCTCCTCCTTCATCACTTCATAGCTACCTAACAAAAGATAAAGCAGAACAGAAATAATACCCTTCCTTAATGGTCAGTACAGAATCTCTCAGCAATCTAAGACAGAGCTATTCAAATAGCCAGCAACTTTTTCAACAGAAAATTCTTGTTTAAAAATAAATTACACACAGCAGATAGTATTACTATGCACTGAAAAAGGAAAAGGATTAAAACTAAAGACCATTCCCAAATTTCTAAACAGACCAACGTAAACAAACGTTAGGAGGACAAGAGTCACCCAAAATAATTCAGACAGGTAACTTAAACATGCAGGTGAAAAAATAAATGCTAAGAGAGGCAAGGCCACCCACTTCTTTCCACACATTTTGTTGTGCTTGCCTCCACAAAAGAAATCAACTGTAGACATGTCAAAGTTACAGTGACAAATATGCAAACACTTTAGTTGACTAGGAACAATATACAGAAAATACAGTAGGTAGTCCAAGGGCACACAAAAGGCTCATAGTACAAAGCAGATTTGTTAAACACTCAGGGCAGAAAAAAGAACCATTATCTGCTATGCCCTCCTGTCGCACCCTTTTATTTGTAGTCAAAACTGCAAGCTGTTTTAAAGACAATGGCAATGTTATTAAGGGTACCTTCATGCTGTGCCAAAGCACATATACACAGCAATTCAGAACAATCAGTCTTACTTTCATGAAAGCAAAAGTTGCAGCCAAATGAAATGGGTGGATACCATATTAAACAATCTTGGAATTAGCTAATAGGATATAGGAAAAAATGATCCTAATGCAGATGCTAAATTCTCTTCCTCCTTTACACAATAAAAATTTTTATTATCTGAAAAGCCTAGGGGAAGAAGGTTCCATTTAGTAAGTCCTAACTATGGACTGGATTTTTTTTTTTTTTAAGATTTTATTTATTTACTTGAGATGGAAAGAGAAAGAGCACACAAGGTGGGGGTGAGGGGGTAGAGGGAGAGGGAGAAGCAGACTCCCCACTAAGCCCGGAGCCTGACATAGGGCTCCATCCCAGGACCTGGGGATCATGACCTAAGCTAAAGGCAGAAGCCCACCCAAGTGCGCACCTAAATATGGACTCTTTTTAAGCACAATGATTATTTCCTTCCATAATCTATAAACTTAAAATATATGCACTGAATCCTAGATGTGACCTAATATAATTTTTAAAAGGATGTTGTGTAGAAACAACTAAGTAGAAACCTTTAAATATAAGCCCTGCAACTCTAGGGAAAACCATGTGCTTCACAAACATTTAAGAGAAATGGAAATACACTGTTAGCAATAAGTAGCAAAAAAACCCCTTGGTTTGTAGGAGTATTCTCTTGCTCTTATACAGGTTTAAAATGTGCACTTGATCTGTCATTATAGTTTATCAATATTTTATTCAATCTACATTAATTACATTAATCCTTTATAAACTGACTTCAAGGCAAAAATCAGAAAAGGTATGAAAAAGACATTAGTCTGACATGATTTTATAATCACATCAACATGGCCTTTACATACACACAGTACTTTTATCCAGGTGGAGAAAAAATGGTGGATAAAATTCAGGTCTTGGGAGAAATTCCACTACTGAGCTAATTCAATGAAAATTTTTACAAAACAATTTTAATAGCTTGTTTTTAAAAGTTCTATTTTTGAAAACTATTTTCCACATGCAATTCTAACACATTAATTAGAACTTATATTTTAGGTCAATTAATTGCTAATGTAGAGCTATCTATTGCTCAAACTAAAACGAAAGGGGAGCTGAAAGGAGAGTGTCTTCTCAGACCAGCTGTTCTTAAAAGAATCCCAAAGGTTTAAGCTCCTCTTGGGCACTTCCTCAGTGGGTAGAGCATCCACTGCCTTAGTGTGCTAGGAACCATTTATGAACACTTTTGCTACAAAAAACAAAGTAGGTAAAACCCATATTTTTAAGAAATCTTAAAAATGTATTTTGAAAAACAAACCAGTCTCACAGAGAGCTCCAAACCTAGAAAGATAACAATAAAAATGGGTTGGCCATCTAAATTATTTGCAGTTTATCGTGAGTTTAAACAAAATGGTTTATCATTATTAAGACTGAGGCCGTATTTTTATTTTATTTCTGTTAAGTTAATTCTAGTCAGTAACATAATAGTGTTATATTAGTTTCAGGTTTTTTACAGTATAGTAATTCAACAGTTCCATGAATCACCCTGTGCTCATCGCAAGTACACTCTTTAATTTCTGAGGCCATACTTTTAAACATATCTGGCAAATTAGGTGAGCATGAGGCAAGAAAGCACTACAAAAAAAAAAAAAAAAAAAAGAGAGAGAGAGAGAGAGAGAGGCATATCTCATGTCTCAAAATAGCATTCCCAAAAGACTGCCCAAATCAAATTTTTGTAAATTGGCTCCCATTTTTCTCTTCATCTCTAAAAAAGGATTGTGTAATAGCCCCCCTTCTGGGGGTGGGGGAGGATATGGTCATACACAATAAGGAAAAACATGTACAGTACTATAAACCTTTTCTAAATTATATTAAGTAATAAATTATTTTTAAAACAAAATAAAATATAAATGAGAAAATTTAATCTGTTTTAAGAATTTGGAACATAAAGGTCAAAAGAAAAAGAGCTTAACTGAACAGAACATAGAAGACTAATAAATCATTCATTTCAATCAAACCCCCACACCTCACCCACCCTCACTACTTTGAAGTACAGGAACTCGGCTATTCTCTTGACATTTGTAGAAGCTGCAGTTTGGCATACTCGGCCTGTTGCTTTTGTTTCGAAATTAATTGCTATGGATGAAAGAAAAAAATCCTTCAAAAAAAAAATTATTCAACTTCACAATAAAATGAACTGGTGGGTGAGAATTGAGGAGACTGAACTATAGAAAATTCACTGAAATTTTCCACACCACCACCTCCCACCGCCCAATGATTTAGGATTATGTCTAATCAGTACCCAAACTTACATATTCTGAAAGATCTTTTCATGGACAAGATTGACAGTGATAGTGTTGAAGAGACTGGGGCTAGTGCTTCAAGTATTAGAGATAATCTATTCCTAACATAAAAAATACAGCACTCAATGCTGGCAGATTTTTTTTTTTTTAAGTTTCAAATAATAGAATGAGACTACCATTGTAAAAACTCAATTCGCAAGCATAAACACAGACTTAAAGGCAATTTCATCAGAACTGAGACATATACTAATTTATATTAAACAATTTCATAACTTTAGCAACAGAAGTGTCACTGTAACCTCATCAATAAATCCAAATATTATTCTTTCCTTTCTGTATCCTTACAAGAATCAGATTGGTTGACTTATTTTTCTGATGTAAAATTCTAAGTTTGTTTAATATATACAAACATATACACATTCTTTTTTTTTTTTTAAGATTTTATTTATTTATTTGGCAGACAGAGATCACAAGTAGGTGGAGAGGCAGGCAGAGAGAGAGAGGAGGAAGCAGGCTCCCCACTGAGCAGAGAGCCCGATATGGGGCTCGATCCCAGGACCCTGGGATCATGACCTGAGCCGAAGGCAGAGGCTTTAACCCACTGAGCCACCTAGGCGCCCCGATATACATATTCTTTATAAATACCTGTTCCTGAGGTCTTCTTACATTCACAGTTTTTTTAAAATGTTAAATGAGGTGGTATTTCCCTCCCATGATTTAGCTTACTCCTAAAAATTCACCTCCAGGATTCTGTCTGAAATCTAGCAAGGTACCTACATCTGGTTATTGCACTATCTTATACACTTCTCATATTGAAATTACAGCATCAATCCACTAAACAAAAACAAAAAAAATAACTCTAGTCAGGTACAAAATCACTCATTATCAATATGCCCATTCTTGCCCTCAAAAGATTTAAGTATTCAGTTTTACAGTGACAAAGTCTATGTTATTCAGGGAAGTCACAGTAGTTGAATTTAATATTTGTCAAAGCCCTCATTTCAGATGCCACCTTAACTCCAAACTAGTATTATGGGAAGGGGAACATCACTTGTTAGGAAAATTTCACAAAATCCTCTTCACTGTGGAAATAACCAAGAAAAAAAAAAAAAAAGTTCTGTTTTTCATCAGCCCCTACTGAGGGTGATGTCAAATTCTCAAAATGTGGCATAAAATTTTTGTTTATCCCAAGGAAACACAGAAGTTTAGAAACACAGGTCTTGTTCGTTGGTTTATTCTTTAGGAATCAATAATGATGTTTTCAAGTAGAGTAAACAAAATTCTCCAAATCTAAAAGCAAATGCATTAAATACTCTGCTACAAAGCCCAGTTTTGTAATGCTAAACAAGCAAGTTCTGAGAACTAGGGAAGGCAATCATAATAAACACACTATTTAAAGTCTTCTAAACCCAATCTGAGGTATTAATTTAACTCCTGGCAACATTAACAAAATATTTTAGTTCCCAGCTTTAAAAGAAAAACAAAAAACTAAACACTGTTTCAAGTTAGATGTTTTAAAACATTTTGATAATAGCTCCTTAAAGTCTGACCTTCCAAAATCATTAACAATCATCACTGTACACCTAGTATTTTCTAAACCTTAAATGAGACCCAAGGAACAAATAAATAAGACAAACACTACCCCAGACTTCCAATGATGCTGACATTCTAAGACAGAAGACAGAAAAATAGTTACATAACATCTGAGAGCTAAAACTATAAAACTCTTGGAAAAAACTAGGCAATAAACCTTGGATTAGGCAATGGTTTCTTAGATAGGACACCCCAAAGTACAAGCAACAGAAGAAAAAACAGACAAAATGAAAAACTCTGTATTTTCACTATCAAGAAAGTGAAAAACACAACCTCCCACAAGGGGAGAAAATACCTGCAAATCATATATGTGATAAGGGATTAGTATCTAAAATATACAATGGATTCTTGTAACTCCATAATAAAAAGACAACCCAATTAAAAAATGAGAAAAGATTATGAATAATTTCTCCAAAGATCTACTAATAACTAATAAACACATGAAAAGATGCCCAACAAGGGTGCGTGGGTGGCTCAATTAGTTAAACTTTAGCTGCCTTCCACTAGGGTCATGATCTTCAGGTCTGGAAGATGGAGCCCCACATTGGGATCCCTGTTCAGTGGGGAATCTGCTCCTCCCTCTCCCTGTGCTGCTCCCCCTGCTTGTGCTCTCTTTACTCTCTCTCAAATTAATTAATTAATTAATTCTAAAAAGAAAAGGTGCCCAACATCCCTGGCCATCTGGAAAATGCAAATCAGAACTACAATGAGATTACCACTTCACACTTCTAGGATGGCCAGAATCTCAAAGAGATGAGAAGTATCGGCAAGGATATGGATAAACTGGAATTGTCAGACACTGTTGTTAGACATGTAAAACACGCAGCAACTTTGGAAGACAATTTGGCAGTTCTTCAAAAAGGTTAAACACAGAGTTACCACATGATCCAGCAATTCCACTCCTAGATACATATATACTCCAGAGAAATGAAAACGTACATCCACATAAAAACTGTACATGGACATTCACAATAGCGTTATTCCTAACCACCAAAAAGTAGAAACAACCTAAATGTCCATCTATTGATGAATGAATAAACCACCTGTTTACATCCATATAATGGAATTTTATTCAGCTATAGAAAGAAATGGTGTACTGGTATATACCAAAACATGGGTGAACCCTGAAAACATTACGCTAAGTTAAAGAAACCATACACAGAAGACCACATATATAATTCTATTTATATGAAATGTCCAGAAAAGCAAAACTAGAGAGGCTGAAAATAGATTTAGTGGCTGGCAGTTCCTGGAAGGAGTGAAGAGTATGTGAAGTCATTGCTACTAAGTACAGGGGATCTTTCTGCTATCTTCATAATAGCAAGTGGTACTCTCACAACTTCAATCAAATGCTCTAAAATTGATTTTGGTGACAGTTACACAACTCTGTGAAGAGCACTGAACTATACACTTTAAATGGATTGTGCGGTATGTGAATTATATTTCAATAAAGCTGTTACGAAAAATGCTTGCAAAGCACTGTGAAGACGACATAGTATTTTTCTTTAAGATTTCATTTATTTGAGGGGTGCCTGGGTGGCTCAGTTGGTTGGACGACTGCCTTCGGCTCAGGTCATGATCCTGGAGTCCTGGGATCGAGTCCCGCATTGGGCTCCCAGCTCCATGGGGAGTCTGCTTCTCCCTCTGACTTTCTCCTCGCTCATGCTCTCTCTCTCAAATAAACAAATAAAATCTTTAAAAAAAAAAAAAAAAAGATTTAATTTATTTGAGAGACAGAGTGCCCATGGGGTGGGAGAGAACAATGGGAGAGACAGAATCTCAAGCAGAATCTATTGGGCACAGAGGCCAAGGCAGGGCTTGATTTCATGACTCTGCGATCAGGACCTAACTAAAACCAAGAGTCAGAAGCTTAACCAACTGTGCCAATTGGGTGCTCCAAGAAGTACAAAGTATTAAAGAAACATATAAAAGGATCCCTAATCTAATCTGAGGAATCAGAGGAAGATTAAATGGACATCTGAATGCATAAGCATTTCAAAGATTTCACTTATTTAGTTGATGGGACACGTGGGTGGCTCAGTCAGTGAAGCACCTGCCTTCAGCTCAGGTCATGATCCCAGGGTCCTGGGATCAAGTCCCACATCAGGCTCCTTGCTCAGTGGAGAGCCTGCTTCTCCCTCTGCCTGCCGCTCCCCCTGCTTGTTCTCTCCACCCCCTCTCCACAATTTAATTAATTTAAAAGATTTTATTTATTTGAGATAGAGAAAGGGCATGAGCATGAGCAGTGGGGGGTGGGCTGGGGGCCAGAGGGAGAGGGAGAAGCAGGCTCTCTGCAGAGCAGAGAGGGAGCCCAACACAGGATTCAGTCCCAGGACTCTGGGATCACAACCTGAGCTAATGGCAGACACTAATCGACTGAGCCACCCAGGTGCCCCCACATAACCATTTTAAAGCATCCAAGTGCATGGTATGTCTAAATAGCTACTAGTAGCTAAAATAGTACAAAAATGGCTGGAGTAGAGTAATGAAGTAGAAGAGACAGTAGTAACATGGCTTAGATTTACTGAACCTTTACCTAAGTGCCAGGCACTGCATACTCCAAAGTCTCAAATACACTTTATCTTAATAACTCTGAGGTATGGATGTTATTATCCCCATTTTACAGATAGGAAAATGGAGGCACTGTGTAGGAAAGTTAACTTGCCCAAGGTCACAGCAAATGGTGCTACCATGACTTGAATCAAAACATTCACGCCCCAGAGTCCTACACACTAACACTTCATAACCCATCTTTTCCTGGAAATTGTCTACGAATTACAATAGACATAGCTTTCAATCCTGCAACAGTATTTTCAATCCCGTAGCAGTAACCACATATATTATACTTTTATACACGTTTACTTGGTTGAACAGGAGATGAATGCTTGAGCTTAGAGACCATGTTTATAATAATAACCGTTAAACTCTGGAATCACAGTCATTAAGGCAGGCTGACCGATCACTTATTAGCAGCTCTTAGAATTGACACTTCCTAGATCTTGGACTTAACTTGGAGGGCACTTACTCATTATCGCCATTTCATTTGTCTGTGTGTATGACTCCTAAACCAGTATAGTGAAATGTGCTTAGAACTTGTTAGTATTTGTGTAAGAAAGTGAATCAAGCTTAAGTTTCTAGGATAAATACATGCATGGATGACAGTACCTATTACTGAGTCCAGGAATAATACATTATATGTTAATAAAAAATAAAATTTAATTTTAAAAAAATGGTTAGAAGAAAAATTCTGAGTTCGTTTTTCAAGTTGAGCTGGAGAAACTGTGAGACAGCCAAGTCAAAATGAGTAACACACAACTGGATCTGCGGACCTGGTCCTCATAAGAACTAACCAAGGAGGTAAATTTGGAAGTCTGGGCACAAAGCACGGTAACTTAAGCTATGATAATATAATAAACTAAATGCCTAAGAAGAAAGCAGAGACAGAGAAAAGGTCTTAAGATACTGGTTTTCAAATATGAGCAAGCATCACAATCACATGGAAGGCTTGTTGGCTTGCTGACATACAAATGGCTGGAAGTCATCCCCAGAGTTTCTGATTCAGTAGGACTGGGAAGGGACTGAGGATTTTCATCTCTAACAAGTTCCCAGGTGATGTTGATGTTTCTGGTCTGGGGAACCATAACTGGAGAACCAACGGCCTACATCAAAACCCTACAAAACTCTGATAGTTAAGCAGAGAATAAGGAACTTACAAAGGAGTACGAGAGGAGCCTAGAGCAGATGAGGAGAAATGCTACTACAATTAATTACCAAGGTCACCAGTAACCTGCTTACTGATGATTCAGTGGAAATTTATGACTTCTAAAACTAAATTCTACTTGCAACAAGTATTTAATGAGCACCCACAAAATACCAGGCACCTCTGTTCCCTATAACCTGACCCTATCTTCTGTCTTGGCCTCTGAAATACCATTCCTTTACTGTTTCTTCTTCTTTTCTGAATACCTACGTATCTGTTTGCTTGTTCCTCTCCTTCCACCCACTCAAAACATTTCAAGATTCTCCAGGATTCTGGGTCTTTTCTTCATCATGCAAACTCTCCCAGGGCAATTTTGCCTAATTCTGTAACTCTGAACATCATCTTGTTGCCAATAATTCTCCCACACCTCATCTTTCGAACTGACTGCCTCTAGGCTTCCGATCCTATTTCCAACTACCAGCCCAATCAGACGTTTATAAACTAAGCCCCCTTCTTTCCATATTTTCTCTCCAAGAAGCATAACCATCCACCCAGAGACCAAAGCCAGCTCCCTGTGAATCTTCCTGAAGTACTTGTTCACAACTTTAACTGCAGATTAGAACCTCCTGGGGAGTTCTGTTTTTGTGTTGTTGTTGTTTTTTAAACACCTCACTATAGGTCTAATAATATGACAACAATAATTTTGTGTCCTTAACACATAGGCATGTAAAATGCTTAGCAAAAAAAATGCTCTGAACACTCAAAAACAGGGAACTATCTTTATAAACACTTGAATTTCAGTTCATCTGAGGTCTTTTCTGAACAGAATCAACACTTTAAGCTATTTTATTAACAAAAATTTTTTTTTAAATTTTAAGTCTCTCTAATGTAAACTTACAAAAATTAGGTTCAAAGTTATATTCCTACTTTTGCCAAATATCCCTTGATATAGATCCTTATAGCTGATTCCTAAAGGGAAGAGTGTAAGTTGTTAAATAGGTCTATCACTGGAATCAAATTTGGCCCACGGATAAGACAACACAAACCAGTGAGTGAGGTCTATTGTTCACAGAGCCATTCACAGAGACACTGGTGAACCAGTCATAGATGGAAAAAAAGAAAAAACCAATATATTCAAACAAGTTAATAAGAAAAGCCCATTATATGATATAATGTTACTTACAAGTGTTTGCAAATGAGACAATTCTGCAGTGATATCAAAGCAACCTTGCACCTCTCATCTTTGGTGCTATTTTGTACTTTGAGTATTTTCAAAAGAGAATGACGAAGATTTAAAACAGCCGCTATCTTCCAAAGTATAATGCTTTGCTTGTATCCCTAGCCCAGTAATCTTAACAAATTACTTTTTCTTGAAAAGAGGTGCTGAACTAGGCAAATGATGAGTCAGTAAGTTCATTTAAGGCTACAGAATTCTGCCATTTTCACCTAAGATGGTCAATTTCTTATAAACTGAGCATAACAGGATAGCTTGAAAATAGCCTGGAATAGGTCAGAAAATCAAAGAAGAAAAGCTACCAAAAATTGCAACTGGAATAAAGGACAAAGGTTCTTTTTATTTGGTTGTTTGCTTTAGTTGAACAAATTCGTTTGTCTTATTAATAAACACACCACACACACACACACACACACATACATACATAACTAAGTGGCTCAGACTGTACACCCTGGTTCACTCTGACAAACCTATTCTTGACCCAACTTAACCCTTTAGACCAAGTATGATTTTCCTGGCACCAGCCTTATACCTAAAACTTTCTACAGAAGACAGAAGAGTCTCACAATTACGGCCACACTTAAAGAAAAGAAAATAAACATTCAAAGGTCTCTTCCATACTTAGTACTATGCTAGATGCTTTCTCTCTCAAGATCCACCAAAGGCCACTGATAAACATGCTGTCCTCATTTTATATGAGGAACTACTATAACTTAAGTATCTGCACATTTAAGAAGGCGAAGTATATGAGATATTGCGTAACAGTAGGAAACAAAACTCTTTTTAATGTTGCTTACAGGGCTGCTTCTCATGTTGTTCATTATGTGAAGAGTAGTCCACTGCAGTGCTAAGGAATCTGGCTTACAACTTCTAATTAGCTATCAACTCACCTTACAAATACTGTTTCACCAAACAGAAAAGGCCACACTTTAAATGGTGAGTGGCATTATATATAGTAATTAAATCAAATTCTAAGATTACAAAATAATAACCTTTGTTATCTTCAGATTACAAGAATATTTAGTATGCTCAATGGTGATGTACCAGCTTAATAGAGAGGACATAAGAACATGTTAAATTAAGCCACATTGATGTAATCATTAAAATCCAGACTCAAAAACTCTAAAGGACCAATAGCCTGGTGTCTTTGATACATAAAATTGCAAAGGAGAGGGAAAAAAGAGTGTTAGTGAGGGGGAACCTCTAGATTAAAAAAGACTTAAAAATTATTACCAACCAACAGGAAGGTAGTGACCTTATGTGGATCCTGATTAAAACTATGACATTTGAAAAATAAATAAACTATGACATCTGAGATAACTGGAAATTTGAATATTGGATAGCTGATGATATTAAGGAATTGGAGGAGGTAAATACATATATACATATATATATTTTAAGAGTCGTTATCTTTTTTTAAAAAAGATTTTTATTTACTTATTTATTAGACAGAGAGAGAGACAGAGGGCACAAACAAGAGGAGCCCCGGGTAGAAGGAGAGGGAAAAGCAGGCTCCCCACTGAGCAGGAAGCCCAACAGGGGGAGTGATCCCAGGATCATGACCCAGGCGCCCCAAGAGTCATTATCTTTTAGAGATACACTATCTAGAGTACAAATGAAATAATATCTGGGATGTGTCTGAAAATAACCCAGGAGGAAGAAGGTAGAAGAAAAGATGCAAGAAAACTGGGCACTGAATTGATAATTGTCAAAGCTGGGTCATAAGTGCATGGGGGTTTATTACATGGATTTCATCTACTTTTACGTGTTTTAAAATTTCTGTGTTAAGTTAAAGTCAAGCATTTGCAAAAACAAATGTTTATGTAAATTTAAAAAAACAAAAACAGGTCACTTAAAAATGATACCAGTAACTTGAATATAACTGGGTTTTAGATGATATAAGGAATTTGATGATACTAATATGGAGAGTAAAATTCAGAAGTTAAGCATCACAGCAATTTTTAGGTAACATAATGGCATTGTCATTATGGGGAAAAATATCTCTTCAAAAGACACATGATATACTTAGGACATGACATGTCCTAAGTATATGATAGACATGACATGATGTCTAGAATTTGTTTTAAAATTGTTTTTAAATGGGGACAAAATGTTGAAACTAACTGGTAAATATATAGGGGCTCACTGACTCTCCTTATGTGTTAGCATTTTAAAAAGTAAATAACAACAGGAATAATAATAGATTCTAAGAACTTCCTCCATGAAGTGAGAGAAAAAAAAAAAAAAAAAAAACAAGATAAATATTTCAAACTAAAGCTCCCCCAGTTCAAATAAGGGTCAAGTTTGGAGGGGGTAGGGAGACAGAAACCACCACATAAGAGTTTTTCTCTTATTTAATTCATCTGAATTTCACAAATAGTCAGCAGAGTGTGGTGAGGAAAGTCTCACAGTGTTCCAACATAATGGAGGCATAGTTGAAGAAAAACAATTTTTTTTTCAAGAATTATTTCCTCCTACCAGTCCTGCGCTAGACATCCATTTATAAAAAACCTTTCAATATTTTCTGAAGTCCAAGAAGTAGGATTGTCAGTGTGTTTTGTATGGGAACAAAGCTTCCCTAACATCCTGAGCACATATGATTCTGATTGTACAGAGAGGTTTCTGGGCATGAAAATAGTGTTTTTTCATTTCTAGTTTTCTGGCTGTGCTCCAAGACTACTTCTCTTATCAAGTTATCTTTAGCAAGATCCTTGGGGGGACCTTTCAAAGACTTTTATGAAAACATTTGCACATACACATTTCAGCACTTAAGTAATGATACCAAGTGTTTTTTGAGGTTCTTAAGAGAAAAACACATTCTAAAATCACCTAATCCTACCAAAATTTCTGCTGTGGGCAATCACCACCATACCTAAATTACATAATTATTACTGGCAGAGCGAAAAGGAAAATTTAACACCTTCTGAGAATTCACTATATGCCAAGTATTTAACATGTATTTTTAAATAAATCCTCATAACTACACCCTAGTATTTTTTTAAGATTTTATTTATTTATTTGAGAGAAAGAAAGAGAGAGAGAGCATGCATGCATAAGCAGAGGAGCTACAGGCAGAAGAAGCAGGCTCACCACTGAGCAAAGAGCCCATTGTGGGACTAGATCCCAGGATCCAGGGATCATGACCCAAGCCGAAGGCAGATGTTCTGTAACTGACAAAGTAACTGACTGAGCCACCCAGGTGTCCCCCTGTAGTATTTTTTTTTTTTTAAGATTTATTTAATTCAGGGTTGGGGAAGGGCAGAGAGAGAGGGAGAGAATCCCCAAGCCAACTCCTCATAGAGCACGGAGCCTAACACAGGGCTCAACCTCAAGACCCCAAGATCATGACCTGAGCTGAAAACCAAGTCAGCCAGTCAATCAACTGAGCCACCCAGGTGCTCCAGGTGAGTATTAGTATTGTTTGAATATTACAGATGAGAAAAGTGGGGCACTGAGACACTAAGTAACTTATAACTAAGTGGCAGAACTAGATTTGAACCCAACCATTCTAGCTCCAACATCTGGGCTGCTCTCTGCTATACTACTATATACCTCAAAACTTTTCACTTTAAAATATAGGAAAGATGACTATTTGAATATTTCTAGACCTTGGATCATTGACTCTCTTCATAATCCGAATAATCTTTGAGATTTACATTATTAAAAAATAATTTAACTGGCAGATCCTTCAATAAAATTAAACCGTCTGAAGAGAATTAACAGCAGCTATTATAGGCCTTAGCACCACTCATCAAGAATAATGAAGCCCCATAACTGCTTACCCTAATGCAAAGCTCACCAGTTGACAGACCCTAGGTAGGTACAGAGATCCCAACCATTTTACACTGTTTCATTCTTCCGTTTGCTTGGTTAAATCAGAATCAAATATCTGTATCATGAAAGAGATAAGGAAACACAAAGCTAAAGAAATGTGACAAAGGAAGAAACAGAATTCATAAAACAGAATAGATCTTTTTTAAAGACTTCTAACTTAGATCCTCAGAAATAGTCAAAATTTTGCATCCATGAAGCAAGACAGGATGCTATGAAAAGGCAAAAAAGATTGAGAGAAGACTGTTGGAAATAAAAAACAATTTAAAAAGGCAACAGAAGGCTTGAAGTTGTGAAGATGAAATTTTAAAAGTAGACAAAAACAGAGACAAAAAATGATCAAAGGAAACACAGCATCAGTCCAGGAGGTCAGCACATGATTAGCAAGAGTTCCAGAAAGAACAGGGAACACAGTCAATGGTACTTTAACAGTGCTGCATGGAGACAGACGGCAGGTGCACTAGTAGGAAACACAGCTTAACACAGAGATGTTGTATCACCATGTTCTAAACTTGAAACTAATGTAACACTGTGTGTCCCCTACGCTTCAATTAAAAAAACATAAAAATTAAAAAAATAATTCCAGAATGAAAGAAGAAAGGAATTGGAGGAAGCTTCTGAAGAAATATAAATTTTCCACAAAAGATGAATAAGTTCATAGATTTATAAAAGTCTTCATAACATCCTTAATAGGGTCCACTTAGTGCTCAAATGAATAGAAGCCCAAACCAAGACATAGTACTGGAGAATTTGAGACAACAAAGATTTAAAAAAATACTACAAGCTTTCAGAGAAAAGACAGCTCATCTACAAAGAAACAAGAATTAAACTGGCCTAGGACTTTTCATCAATAATGAAGGATACTAACAACTGAGAGCAATGCTTTAAAATTCTGACAGAAAATTATGTTCAACCTAGACTTCCATTCCCAGCCACACTAACAACTGTTTAAGAAGAAAAACTTTTTCAGACAAGGAATTGTTCAAAATTTACCTCCCACACATCTTACCTTAGTATGTACCCTAGCAAAACAGGCAATAAAACCAAGAAAGAGGACTATATGGGAAATAGGAGTATAATGAAGGCAGGCCACAAAATGTCAGTTGAGCAGCAATTCTAAACAAAGCACACAGAACAGAGCAGGAGGATAGTGGGTATTAAGGAAGTTAACTAAGAAAAAGAGACATACTAGAAATTTGACACTATCTTTAAAAAATGGAAAAAATTAAGGAAGCTATAAAAGCAAGTAATACCCACCCCAACAAAAGAATACAACTGAGAATTCTGATATGGGGAGGACATTCTGTTTTCTCTTTGGAGAATTACCTTCTCCCCACCCCTAATACACATGACACATACAAGGCTGACCCCATACCAATCTGTAAGAGTACACACATTTACCAGGCTCTTAATTATTCTAATCCATTTTCTTTGCTTTGCTGCAACTTGTCTAGAAATAAACACAAAGCCTAGAATCTGTACAGGTGGGTAAGTGGTGGACAGTGTGGAGGATCTTGAAAATAAAGTTAAAAGGAGAAAATCAGACTGGTAACAGCAAGAGAGCAGCTCTTCAACTCTATCCTCCAGGACTCTCAGTTCTGGGAACCAATTTTCTCTTTCACAGTTATGACTGCATTGGTTTTCTAACACACACAAGGTCTCTTAAATACTCCTCTTTCAAAGCAGGAAGTCAAAAGATATCTCCTACTATTAGTATAATAAAAATAAATACATAGTATTTACCAAGGTAACCAGAGAGCTAAAAATGATGACAGAGCTACAGCAGAAAGAAGATGGGAAATAGGATAGAGGTGTTGGGAAATAATCTGTAATGGGTCTCTGTATCTTTCAGGCAAGACACTGTCTGCTCATCGTTCTGGACTGGATTTTCAAGGCTGTTCATATAACATACAGCCTTGCAAGACAGGAAGTGTTTTCTTCAAGAACAAAAAGCTGGCATGCTTAGTCTCCCTCTGGAACAAAGAGCAAACATGCTGACTGTCTATAATAAAATATCTGAAATCTCTAAGCTGAGTTTTCTCCAGTAACAAAACCCACTATGTGAATAGGTATTATGTGGTCCTCTCTGCAGCACCCTATGGGAACTGAAGCTCAGGACATGGGCACAAATGAATGCTGATACTCTGGCTACTGCTACTGTTATGAATAATAAACTGTACTTCATCTCTAACTCTGTAGAGTCTTCCACCAGCATCCATGAAACTGTGGCAGTAGGCTAACTTGTTAGCTCCAAGTAGGGTAAAATCTCAGATCCCTAGTAATTCTTGACAGGTGGTAAATGAGAGCTACATCTTGACGATCACTGCAGAACATCAACAAATAATGCTTAAAATTGGTAAAGTAAGAAATGGAAAAAGCCTATTAACAAGAGAAATTATAAATCAATCATAGAAACAACTGAAGTGGTTCCACTGGAGGGGGAACTGGGGCAAGAAGGGGTAAGGAAAAGGGATTACTGCTTTCATCATAATCTCTTCTGAACCATTATATTTTTTCCCCCACCATGAACATGCATTCAAGAAAGGAGTCTCTGCTGGCTACTTCAAAGGGGCAAAGAGAAGTATTAAGAAAAAGCTTTTGAGGGGCGCCTGGGTGGCTCAGTGGGTTAAGCCTCTGCCTTCGGCTCAGGTCGTGGTCTCAGGTCCTGGGATCAAGCCCCACATTGGGGTCTCTGCTCACCAGGGAGCCTGCTTCCCCCCGCCCCCGCTCTCTGCCTGCTGCTCTGCCTACTTGTGATCTCTCTTTCTGTCAAATAAATAAATAAAGTCTTTAAAAAAAAAGAAAGAAAGAAAAAGAAAAAGCTTTTGTCAGTATTTTATCCCACTAAAGCTGAATGGGAGCATCAAGAAAAGCACCTCATTCAGCAGGACGTTCTCATCACAGTTTTAGAAACCTAAAAGGGAAATTCACCCCAGTGATCATCTCAGGTCAAAAATGTCTCAATGTATCTCCAAAAGTAGTAGTTCATGTCTTGCTCTGGAGCAGTTTTTTAAAATAAAATGATTTTACCTACACAATAGTGTCTTACAACTTGAAGCACATTACTGGCTTCAGCATATGAATATGTATCCTTAACCATAATTTCCTGCAACTGTAGATTCTAATTCACCCTCCACAAATCACTGTTGTTTTTAAGGCAAATTAAAATTAATTGTTCCTAAGCCAAACCAAATTCAAAGAACAGAAGATCTGATTAGGAGCCAATCCTGGTTTTATTTAAAATACACTTTATTTAAGTTGCATTAATTAACTTTAACATAATACTACTGTTTCAATCACAGTGGCCTCATTCAATCAACTGAAGTCATGCGAAGCTGGAGCAAATAAAGATAAAGGCCTCTGGGACATCAGGGTTCCACTAAGTTGTTTCTAATTTCTTCTTCACTACAAGGTCCTCTTCACCAGGAAAACATTTTGGGTAGTGAAGTTTCTCTACACGTTGTACTGTTCAGATTTGAATTCCAACTTCAACAAACTTATGGCTAAGCAAACCTCTTGACCTCTAAAACCTCTGAAGTTTTCCCAAGTAAAGGGGCACAAGAAGACATTCGTCACAGGGTCTTAATAAAGACAAAATTCACATAAAATGTTTAATAGAAGGCCTACTCCAAAGAAAGGAAGGAAGGAAAGTATTACTATTGTCATTCCTCACTTTGTGGAAAGCCACCTCCAGTAGGAAATAGATGCTTCAAGCCCACACAGTGGAACACACTCAAACCTAGAGACTCTGTCTTAACTGAATCACCACTAAAGGCCATGACAACTTCACCAAAAATGATGGTAGAGGCTTGAAGTAGGTGATGTATTTCAGCAAAGCTAAAACTTGGTCCCTTTTCCACCTAGAGAATATAGTTCTTAAACCTACACAGGCTTTGCCTTGGTATCATAAGGGAACACAGTGGTCTTCAAAAGCAAAACTTTCTTTCTTTCTTTCTTTCTTTGACAGAGATCACAAGTAGGCAGAGAGGCAGGCAGAGAGAGAAGAAGGGAAGCAGGCTCCCTGCTGAGCAGAGAGCCCGACGCGGGGCTCGATCCCAGGACCCTGGGATCATGACCTGAGCCGAGGGCAGAGGCTTCAACCTACTGAGCCACCCAGGCGCCCCCAAAAGCAAAACATTTAAGTAACGGGGATAGTACTTTTAAATACAGATTTTTAAAATAAAAATTATTTTATAACTTACTTTCTCACGTGTTACCTTTGTCCTACCTTCATTCATTCAAAAAATGCTTGCTGGGCACCTATGATACACTTGAAATACTCTAAATAATCTAAAGCTCCTAACGGCACAAGAACACTGGTGGTGAGAGAGAGAGTAATAATCTTAGGTAAATTATATAGTATATGTTTCAAGGAGATAATTGTTATGGGAAGAAACAGACTAGGATAAGGAAAGTTGGAAGTACAGTGAAAGGGGAGCAGTTGCCATTTTAAACAGAGTGGTCAATATGGGCTTCTTGAGAAGGCAAAATGTAAGAGATTCAGAGGAGGGGAGGAAGTTAGGCATGAATATCTAAGAGAACAGTGTTCTAGACACAGGAAAAAGCCAATACAAGTCCTAAGGCAAGCACATGCGTACCTGATTACCACCACCACTACCTAACAAATAAGCAAAAACGTCCGCTATTATAATTTAGTCTCTCAACAGTATCTCCCTCTCTGCCCAAAAAATGTGTGCTAGCAAAACCAAAAGAAAGAAATCAATTCATAAATATTCATTCAACAAATGTTTACTGAACACCAGCCATGTACTAGACACTACTTTTATGCTAAGGACACAGGAAAAAACAAGACACACCACTTTCTGTTCTAAATTATGAAGACCTGGGGCACCTGGGTGGCTCAGTGGGTTAAGCCTCTGCCGTCGGCTTGGGTCGTGATCTCAGGGTTCTGGGATAAAGTCCCACATTGGGCTCTCTGCTCGGTAGGGAGCCTGCTTCCTTCTCTCTCTCTCTCTTCTTGCCTCTCTGCCTACTTGTGATCTCTCTCTGTTAAATAAATTTTTTAAATATTTTTTTTAAATTAATTAATTAATTAATTAATTAAGAAGACCTCAGGAAGGGGCCTGAGAAAGACTACTAAAGACTACAGAAGACTACAAAAAGGAAGACTACAAATGCCGCTTATCAAGTAAAGGAAATCTTTTTTTCCTGTTCTTTAACTTCTTAGGGCTTCATTGCTCAAAAAAAGATTCACAAAAACTTGACCTCCAGATAAAATGGGATATTATACTGAAAGTCTCTTTAAAGTCTCTATCTTTAGAACATAGATATTAGCCCATTAAATTTCTTTACCTAAATAGATGAAAATTTCAAAAGTACTAACAATAACATTATATAGGGCGCCTGGGTGGCTCAGTTGGTTAAGTGTCTGCCTTTGGCTCAAGTCCTGATCCCAGGATCCTAGGAATCAAGCCCACATCAGGCTCTGCTCAGCAGGGGAGTCTGCTTCTCCCTCTCCCTCTGCCTCTGCTTGTGTGCTCTTTTTCTCACTCCCTCTCTCTCAAATAAATTTTAAAAATCTTTTTTAAAAAATGATATTAGATAAATAGTTTCTTCCCCCTGCCCCTGAAGGACCAATACATTGCTACTGGGAATCTAATCATTTTTCTGCCACTTTCCCAAGATACACTTCAATTAGAGAAAAAAAATGCAAATGCTGTATGCTACCATAGCTGAGTAAAAGGTCTCTGCTCTCTTAAGAGATCATGTAGTTTTTTTTTTTATTTTTTATTTTTTATAAACATATATTTTTATCCCCAGGGGTACAGGTCTGTGAATCACCAGGTTTTTCACAGCACTCACCAAAGCACATACCCTCCACAATGTCCATAATCCAACCCCCTTCTCCTAAACCCCCTCCCCCCCAAAAAAAATTAGAGTACTGGTTAAAAAAAAAAAAAGTTAAGCCAGAAACCAGTGAAATTGGATATCTACATTAAGTATATGGAAATGAGGACGCCTGGATGGCTCAGTGGGTTAAAGCCTCTGCCTTTGGCTCAGGTCATGATCCCAGGGTCCTGGGATCGAGCCCAGCGGGGACCCTGCTTCCTCCTCTCTCTCTCTGCCTGCTTGTGATCTCTGTCAAATAAATTTTTTTTTTAAAAAGTAAAAAAAAAAAAAAAAAAAAAAAGAGATCATGTAGTTTGGGAAAACATATGTATACAATCCTTTTTTGAATGTTATTTCCCTTTTTTTTTTTAATATAAAACCCAACTTGTGTGGGCTTTTTTTTTTTTTTAAGATTTTATTTATTTATTTGACAGAGAGCTAAAGAGCACCAGTAGGCAAGAGTGGCAGGCAGAGGGAGAGAGAAAAGCAGGCTCTCCGGGCAGGCAGTAGCAGGCATCCTGCTACTTCCTACTTCAAAATTAAGTACAGCTAGCTCATAATACCACCTGGTTGTATGGAAAATTACTATGAATTTTTTTTTTCCTCGAGTTCCAACCAGAAGTTTATTTTATAGAGATAAAAACTTATTTTTTTTAATAAAAGATTTTATTTATTTATTGGATGGAGAGAGATCACAAGCAGGCGAGAGGCAGGCAGAGAGAAAGGGAGAAGCAGGCTCCCCGCTAAGCAGAGAGCCCGATACGGGGCTCGATCCCAGGACCCTGAGATCATGACCTGAGCCAAAGGCAGAGGCTTAACCCACTGAGCCACCCAGGCGCCCTAAAAACATATTTTAAAAACACTTATTATTCTGGGGCATCTGGGTGGCTCAGTCAGTTGACCATCCAACTCTTGGTTTTTGGCTCAGGTCACCATCTCAGTGTGTAGGACAGACCCCCTCCTCGGCTCTGTGCTCAGCAGGAAATCTGCTGGAGACTCTCTCCCCCCGCCTCCATAATCTGCCCCCACCCCCAGCACACTCTCTAACAAATAAATAAAAATCTTAAAAAAAAAAAAACACTTATTATTCTATGAAAAATTACAATTTAGCAGAGTATATTTTACCTAATTTATCTGAGCCCACACAGCAACTGGAGAATAAAAGGTTAGAAAGAGAAACACAGGAATATTATAAAAAAGGAACTGAATTGAATATACTGGTTGATTACTTTCTTTGTCCCCAATTAAGTTAATGGGTACTTAAAGATTAGCTGGAACATGTTTCTACACGCTAAGGAATGTGATGTGAGAAAGAGGAGGAAAAAAAATTACCGCATTTTAACCCTGTGTCCTAATCTACATTTTAAAAGAGGAACTCCTGAAAAACACATTACTCACTTATCTTCCTGTCAGTTTACTTTGAAATAGGGGCATATCTGAGAGATACTGCGGGTTCAGTTCAGACCACCACAGTAAAGCAAATACCACAACAAAGCAAATCAATTGAGTTTTTTGCTTTTCTGGTATATACAAAAGTTACGTTTACACTATACTATAGTCTATTAAGTATGCAATAGTGTTAGGTCTAAAAAGCAAAGCAGAGGGATACCTGGGTGGCTCAGCCAGCTAAGCACCTGCCTTCAGCTGAGGTCATGATCCCAGGGTCCTGGGGACTCCCTTCCAGGGGGTTTTCAATTTATGTTGCCCAGGAATGGCCCAGGAATGGCAGCTACAGCCTTACAAAATGAATTTCTTAAATAAAATAATTTCTTAAATCAAAACGACTCCTTGATCCATGGGCCACAGAATGGATGTTGTGGCAGTCACAAAAACAACATCCCCATCACAGCTCTCCAGTGGCCAATGAGAGGTGCTATTTCAACATCTGAGAAGTAGGTTTCACTCAATATGTGAGCTTAAAATTATTGGATAAACCATGTCATGAACAGAGGCGCTGTCATGTCACCCAGGCTTTGTTGTTCCATTTAATAGAGCACAGGCAGAATAGAGTTAGCATAATTTTTAAAGACCCTGGGATTTTTGGAATAGTACATAGGCCCTGGCTTCAATTTAAAGCCATCATTAGGGGCGCCTGGGTGGCTCAGTGGGTTAAGCCGCTGCCTTCGGCTCAGGTCATGATCTCAGGGTCCTGGGATGGAGTCCCGCATCGGACTCTCTGCTCAGCCGGGAGCCTGCTTCCTCCTCTCTGTCTCTCTGCCTGCCTCTCTGTCTCTCTGCCTGCCTCTCTGCCTGCTTGTGATCTCTGTCAAATAAATAAATAAATAAAATCTTTAAAGCCATCATTAGGGGGCGCCCGGGTGGCTCAGTCAGTTAACCATCCAACTCGGTTTTTGGCACAGGGGTTAAGCCTCTGTGGGTTAAGCTTCTGCCTTTGGCTCAGGTCATGGTCTCAGGGTCCTGGGATCAAGATGGAGAGGGCTGGGGGCACCTGGGTGGCTCAGTGGGTTAAAGCCTCTGCCTTCGGCTCAGGTCATGATCTCAGGGTCCTGGGATAGGGCCCCACATCAGGCTCTCTGCTCAGCAAGGAGCCTACTTCCCCCTCTCTCTCTGCCTGCCTCTCTGCCTACTTGTGATCTGTCAAATAAATAAATAAAACCTTTAAAAAAAAAAAAAAAAGATGAGGGGGGGCTCTCTGCTCAGCAGGGAGCCTGCTTCCCTCTCTCTCTGCCTGCCTCTCTGCCTACTTGTGATCTCTCTCTATATATATTTATTCATTAACAAATAAATTTATTTATTATTATAAATAAATCAATAATCTTTTTAAAAATAATAAAGTCATCATTAGCATTAGCCCCTTAACAAGTCAACCTGTCCTTTGAAGACCTGAAACCAGGCATGCACTTCTCTCTAGCTACGAAAACACTAAAAGGCATCTTCTTCCAATATAGGGCTTTTTCATTTTCAATGAAAATCTGTTATTGAGTGTAAGCCACCTTCATTAATCATTTTAGCTCTGTCATCTGAGTACTTACTGCAGCTTTTACACCAGCATTTGTTGCTCTACTTCACACTTTTAGGTTACTGAGAAGGCTTCAAAAGCTCATAAACCAACCTCTGCTAGTTTCAAACTTTTCTTCTGCAGCTTCCTCACCTCCTTCAGACTTTACAGATTGAAGAGAAATGAGTGCCTTGCTCTGGATTAGGCTTAAAGTAGTAGCTGGTTTGAACTTCTATCCAGACCACTAAAAATTCCTTCGTATCAGCAGTAAGGCTGTTTTGTCTTCTCTTCATTCGTATGTTCACTGGAGTAGCACTTTTAATTTCCTTCAAGAACTTTTCCTTTGCATTCATAGCTTGGCTGTGTGACACAGAGGCCTAGTTTTCAGCCTGTCTCCGCTTTGGACATGTCTTCTTCATTAAGCGTAATCATTTCTAGCTTTGTTTCAAACTTTTTTTTTAAATTTATTTGACAGACAAGTAGGCAGAGAGGCAGGCGGGGGCGGGGGAGTAGGCTCCCCGCTGAGCAGAGAGCCCAACGTGGGGCTCGATCCCAGGACCCTGAGATCATGAGCTGAGCCAAAGTTAGAGGCTTTAACCCACTAAGCCACCCAGGCACCCCTCTAGCTTTGATTTCAAAGAGAGAGATATGTAATTCTTCCCTTAACTTGAACACTGAAAGGCCACTGTAGGTTTATTAACTGGCTTAATTCCACTACCTTATATCTCGGGCAATAGAGAGAGGCCCAAGGAGTGGGACAGAAAGAGGAACAGCTAGCTGCTCAGTGTAGCAGTCAGAACACACAACAGTTACTGAGGGCACCATCTTATATGGGCACAGTTCATGGCACCCCAAAGCAATTACAATCAAAGATCACTCACTGCAAATTACCCAAACAGAATAATAAAAAAAAGTCTGAAATATTGAAGAATTACCAAAATGTTACACAAACACACAAACTGACCAAATGCTGATGGAAAAATGGCACTGACAGACTTGTTCAACACTGGGTACCACAAACATTCACTTTGTAAAAAATGCAAAATCCGCAAAGTGCAATAAAGTGAAGCACAATTAAACAAGGCATGCCTGTATTTATGAGTATGGCTACTGAAACGTGATTGGAAATGTAGTGAAGTAGCAGCTTCTTAAAATCTTTCTATAAAAAGGCTGGCATGTGGGGTGCCTGGGTGGCTCAGTGGGTTTCGGCCCCTGCCTTTGGCTCAGGCCATGGTCCTGGGGTCCCAGGATCAAGCCCCACATCGGGCTCTCTGCTCACTGGGGAGCCTGCTTCCTCCTCTCTCTCTGCCTGCCTCTCTGCCTAATTGTGATCTCTGTCTGTCAAATAAATAAATCTTTAAAAAATAAAGAAAGAAAGAAATAACAAATAAAAAGGCTGGCATGTAACCTTTGCCCCTTCTTGTATCTTAGTGTGGAAGAGGCTCCAATAGCTGAAGATCCACCTAGGGCAATTAAGGCATGGACAACAAACAGTGGAGTAGTAATAGTATGGAAAGACCCAAGGGGTAGAGTAAGGAATGAGGATAGGCTAGAGGGCAGGGGCTGGCTCTCAACTGCAGGGTTGGTTATACACAATTGTCAAAACTCATCAAATCATCTGCTTAATATCTGTGCATTTTTACGGTATTCATCATATCTCAAAACAAGAGCAAGAAAGTGCTTTATCAGCCGTAGATCCCATATCTGAACTTTAATAAGAGAAGTACTTTGTTGTTTAACCCACTGCTAGTTAAGATTTTCTATCACTAATACACTCTTCATATAACAATACATAAAAGACAAAAATCAAGTGAAAAAGGCAAGGTAATAGTATACAGAATCTTCTACAGCTTAACGTTTTTTTAAAAAGTAGGGAGGGGAAAAGTGTGCCCAACAGATAGGAGAGAGGAGAAAACTCAAGTTTTTGCACCTTTTATTATTTTGAACCACATAAACACATTACCTATCCAAGTAAGCAATGCTCATTAATCCTATTAAATATCCCATTTAAATTTTTTGAAATTTTGGTATATGGAGATTTTATTTGAACTTTTATTAACTTTAGCTTCAAAAAGATCTCACACTGGACTAATTACCCAGAAAACCACTAGACACAAAAATGAGAAAAGAATATGTTAGGAGGAGGAAAAAGGCAAGGAGACTACTCTTCTTTCGAGGGGGGGAAAAAAAAAAAGACAAGAAAACATTTTAAGCCAAAAGGAAGGCATTGGGGTCATTCTACTGCTGGAAATATATTATTTATCTTTTAATTTCTCATTATCTACTTTCAGTAAGAACAAACAAAAGCAGCTAGCAAAATCAAAAAGGCCAACAGGCTTTTTCCTCTAACTGTAACAATCATACAAAAGGTTCTTTTTTACTGGGCAAGTACAGATTACGAAGAGTTACAAATAGTAACTGTGAAAGTCTGTGAATCAGATTAGAAATTGAAATAAAATGAGGATTTCTGAGAAATTTATCAAACTGACCTTCCCTGGTTTTCTTTTCTCAACACTTTGAAAATTTGCGTATTTTAATCCTGTTACCTTTTTCTTGGTATTAGCAATGTAAAAAATTTTTACCTGATTCTACAGAAAAAAAGATTAGTAATTGTCAAACTAGTCCTAAAGGTATTTACTGAAGAAACCAATTAAGACTTTTAAAGGAATTCCCACTGAATTATAGGACTGTGGTCAAGAGGTAACATGTATTTAAACCACAGCCATTAAGCCATTAAACAAGAGAAAAATTTAACAAGTGTTTGGTAAAAGAAATCCTTAGAAACACTGGGGGAGGGGCACAGACCTTTAATAACATAAAATCATAATATTTAAGTAGTACAACAAATGAGCTGGCAAGCAGATTTTAATCTTCAAAATTAATTATATCTTTTAAAGAAGCAGGCTGCCCTTGTTTTTAATGTCCCTTAAAAGAGGGGAAATCCATGAGATATTCATAAAGCAACAATTCTTAAAAGCTTTACAACTTCTCATTCTCTCCTAACAGAGGATAATAAAAATTTAAGCAGGATAGACAAGGTAGATTCACAAAAAAAGATAACTACAGTTAAGAATCACGTAATTTTTTTTGTAATATACCCAAGGATATTTTGGGTTACTTAGAAGATCTGTAATGCAAAAGCTAAGCCCCTAGATCAAATAAAGAAGGGGGGAAATAATTCATTTTTTCAATTCAGAAATACAACAGTTACTAATAACATAGCTTAAGTTTTCATTTAAATTTCAAGACCATCAATTTTTTTTAGAAAATTAGTAGCTCTAAAATGTTTTAAGTGTAATTTTTAAAGGTAAAAATATTTTATATTACAGTCTTACAAATATATGCAACTTACATGTAAAGTTATATTTTGAGGAAAACATATCCTCCTGCTAATTTAAAAAAAATGTGAACTTTGTAGAAGTTAATATATTTTAATAAATAAATATCCAAACAAAAACAATTTTACTTAATATTTGCCAAAAAGACAGGAAAACCTACAAGGTGTTAAATAAGACAAAAGAATATATTCTTAAAAAGACTCCTATTTGCCAAGGACACCTGGGTGGCTCAGTTGGTTAAGCATCTGCCTAGAGCTCAGGTCCTGATCCCAGGCTCCTTGTTCAATGGGGAGCCTGCTTCTTCCGCTGCCTGTACTCCCTCTCTGACAAATAAATAAAATCTTAAGGAAAAAAAAAAAAAAAAAAAGACAAGACCATTTTTTGGCTATTTGCCAAAGAGTATATAAAAGATTCATAAAAGAGGCTAAAAGAAAAAGTGACAGAAGTTAACTAATGTGCTTAACATAATGCCTGGCATCTTAAACATACTGCCCTTTTCTTAGTAAATGAATAGTAAACAAATAGGTCTTGCAATGCCACAAGTTAAAAATGTTGGTTTATAGCTATTTTACCAAGACAACCATATAACATGTTAAATATAACACAGGCAAAATATCAAATGAAAGACAGGATTCATAAAACATAGAGCTACATATGATCTTCAGAATTATTTTCAGGATCCATTTTAGTCATTCTTTTTGTAGTATTCCAAATGAGCTAAAGCATTGTAATGAATGGTAGGGCTCTTCAACCAGAAGACTGCCTGAACTAGAGAAACCTATCTCCTAGGGCTAAAGTGACTACTGTGCAGAAAGTACCACAAACCTCCAGAGAATAATCCTGATGACTAAACTTGAAATAAAATCTCTTGGCCTACTTAGGAAACAAGTTTGCCACTCTTGGTTCCTGGACAATAGAGCAAATGTGTCCTTTCAAACTTCCTTATTAAACTCAAAATTTCATCTCCAGAAACTCCAGCTAATCAATAATTCCTTACTGTAGCTCCAAGAGTGATCTTACAGCTTCAAGTAGACTACTTTATAACCAAAATTAATTAACTAATTTTTAAAAACCAAATGAGTACTTCAATACACAAACTCCTACAACTGAATTTGCTAGAAGGTGTCCAAGTTAACCAGCAGAGTAGAAAACAAAACAGAATTTCAAAAAATTTAAAGCTACAAATTTAAATCCCCCTTAAAGATGAGAGGAAATGCGGCACCTGGCTGGCTCAGTCAGAGGAACATGTGACTCTTGATCTCAGGATTGTGAGTTTGAGCCCTGCACTGGGTGTAGATATAAATAAACGGGCGGTGGGGGGATGAGGGGGAAAAGCTAAGCCTTTAACTATGTGTCTACAATTTGAAGACATAAGATCTGAAGCTTAGTATTTAGTAAGGGAGATAAGACAAATAATACTCATGAAACAAAAGCAAGAAATGCCAGTACATGATGAAGAGCTAAGGTGCGCCTGAGCACTCCTTACACACAGCGGAGTTCGGACAGACTGCAGAGGGACTGGACAGTCCACGGTTTTATGGAAACAGGCTCCTCATAATGGATGAGGACATCTGCAGAAATGGGAAGAGAAGGCACAGCTCAGGAAACTACCTAACTGAACCCCAGGTTTGTTGCAGGCACTCCTAGAAACATGTGAAGAAGATGGGATTAATCACCTTATGAAAAGTCTCAAAAGCTACTTTTAAATGTGATGCAGAAAAGTAAAATTCCAGTGGGATTTTTGTTCAATTAACCCAACAAGTGTACAAAAAGACTGAAGAGAGTAAATAATGAATTTACGAAAACTACAGAGACTATTATAGAAATCTAAACCTAGAATGATCACTGGTCTAAATCTGTGCTATCCAGTACAGAAGCCACTAGAGACATTTGGTTTTTGAGCATCTGAAATATCACCTGCCTTAACTGAGATGATATTTACATGTAGTATGAACATCAAATTTCAGACTTTGCATGAAAAAAAGAATGCAAACTATCTCAGTAATTTTTTATAATTAACTACCTGTTGAAATCATGCTGTATGAGATATATTATGTTAAACAGCATTATTAAAATTCTTTTCAGCTGTTTCTTTTTATCATTTTTAATGTGGTAATCTAGAAAATTTTAAATTACATGTGGCTCACATTATATTTCTACTGAACAGCACTGCTCTATGGTTATCTCAACTTTTCTGACCACTCCCATGATTTGAAAAATTTTAACATGCACCCACATAAATGTACATACTTCTAAATTTTACATATATATATATATATATATATGTACTGCCAAACTTCTGTATTTTACATACAGTATAAAACAAACACAAAAATAAATACTAAAAGGATGAAAAATTAACTGGAGGTTCTAGTACTTTTCTTTTTGCAACCCAGTGGACTATCCCATATGCCCCATTCTGGTAGTTTAGGATGTTAGCAGAGAGACCGATCAAGGGAAAGACAAATCCAACTAAAAGATTCACTAAAATTTAATTATTTGTTGACTATGGGAGCAAAGGAGAGGGGATGAATTTAGATGACATAATGGATAACTACTATTTGCTACTCAGCATTCAGTAGCCCCTGAAATTTCCTCAGGACAAAAAAGCTAAGCCATCATGTTGTTTAGGTAGCAATGACCCCAACCTCAGCTCCAGGGGTAGGTCCAGGCTGGCTAAACCAGTTACCAAATCTTATCTGGCCTTAGTGGTTGGTTCAGAAATGTCAATTTAACCCAAAGTCAATGAAATGCATAAGACATTTGCTGGGGCTCCTGGGAAGAGAAAGTCTCTTCTTAGCTACACTTCTTAAACTCAAGTGCACAGATCCCCTAAAAGGTTTAGGTTATAGAACTCAGGGTGTCTGTAAACTATCTGAGTTTATCTAAAGGGATGAAAGGTATCTTCAACTTCACTGAATTTAACTGAAATTAAATTAAATTAAATTAACTGAAATTTACCATGTCCTTCTTTTGTGAATCCAGTCAACAGACCATAATATCAGTAACACCAGTCACTCTGTCACCAGCAGAAATCACAGTTTCCTTACATTATCATTGGTTGCAGACACCCACAAATAGTGACAATGTTCATCACTACCTGGAAATTATTAGACTCAATAAATCTTACTATTTAACAAAGAAGTACATACTAGCTTTCAGTTTTTAAAAAATAATTTGATAACAGTATTTTAATATAACTGCTCTTTATTAGACCTATGTACTTAATTTAAGTGAAGGCCTTTGGCAGCTATTGACATGTTGTGATTTCTGGCCAATGTTCTAAATGTCAAAATGAAGAAATTCAATGAAGCCTGGGTAAATCATGGGAGTAACTATGACTCTCTCAAGGTAGCCAAATGCCTCACCATCTAATAATTAGTGATGTTCAGGAACAAGAGTCCCACTGTCCCTATCTACTATCCAGTAAAACCACAGCCAAGGGAACATGGAAAGATGACCCTGTTGAACTTGACTCTAGTCTGGCATGGTAAAGTGACATAAGAGGTGCAGAATGAGTGGGAGGCCACTGGTGCCCCATCCCCTCCACAAGGTGGGATGAGGTTGGCCAGCCTTGAGGGCCGCCAATGAAATACTGTTACTCTTAACCATTTGGTTTTTTAATAAAAATAAAACAAAATAAAATAACGTATGAAAGGAGTCCTGTAGGCTTCAGACTGCCAAAAAAGTGGAGGAAGGAACGAATATCAAGACCCCTGCCCCTACAGCTTCTGAAGCACTCCTCCCTCCCCCCCTCTGGATCTAATGGCATGAGACCTAGAGCTTGAGCTGCTGACAAACATGCTGGGACCACAAAGGGACAAACACATCAGAAGCATAGCTCATTAAATAAAGGAAAAAAGAGAAAAATAGATTCTGATCACAAACAAGTATACAAGTGTATCAAGCTTCACCTTTGAACTTTTCAATATTGTGAGCTAGCAAACTTGAGCTGGTTTTCCTGTTATATCCAGAACATGAAAATCTAAATGGTACACTTGATTTCAATAGCTTCTATCTCAGGAAACTAGAACAATATGCATGGTCTTTACACTGAAACAGCAAAATTATAGAAAACTTGACTTTGTTACATTGAGGGAATCTGGGGAAAATGAGTTTAGATTTCCACAAACTGAGTGTCACTCAGTACTTACCCTAATCCATTCTCACATAGATTTCCTGTTTTACAGAGACTGAACAACTAAAAACTACATTTTCCAGATGCCCTTAAAACAAAGATTTCACATTTGTCCTAAGTGCAGCTAAGCAGACATACCTGCATAAGAAACATAAGGCAAAAAATAAGATGTAATGAGAGTTCTGGCCAAGAAAGTTAAACTATGTTTTTTTCCAGGAAGTTAAACTTCCACCAAGTATGGTGGCAGAAGTTTTCTGATTCAACAAGGCAGTGTTGGCTTGCAGTGGCTCCCTCAGCAGGAAGTCTGCAGTGTCATTCTGGGGTTTATTCCTAGAAGCTCTACCTAGTCTGTTCATTCAGCCAAAGAATATATCTTTCTCAATAAATCCTATCTACTACAACTACTTAAATAAATACTGTTGCTACAGACTCCTGAACAAGTACAAAGTAAACTGGGATAT
The DNA here is from genome assembly GCF_964662115.1 of Mustela nivalis. NCBI lineage: Eukaryota > Metazoa > Chordata > Mammalia > Carnivora > Mustelidae > Mustela > Mustela nivalis. The sequence goes on from NC_139025.1 coordinate 44,231,255, forward strand.
ACAAAAAGCAGCATTCAGAAACCTAACAAGAGTTAACAGCTTATGGATATGGAAGTATCCATGACCTGGAAAGAATTATAATTGAGAAGCCCTAACAGCTAAGGGTCAGATAACAAAGAGCACAATATAGAGCCAAAAAAAAGCTTTCAACAGTTTAAATCTGGAAGAGAAAGAAGTGCCAACATTGCTGAGAAGCCAGATAGGCAAGTAACCAAGAAAGGAGAGAACTCAAAAAATGAAGAAGTCATCTACACAATTAAATACCAGAGATAACAAACAAGATACGAATTAAATCTGTCTTTTTAAAAGATTTTTATTTATTCATTTGAGAAGGAGAGAGCATGAGTGGGAGGAAGGGCAGACGAAGAGGGAGAAGCTGACTCCCCACTGAGCAGGGAGCCCAACGCAGGGCTTGATCCCAGGACTCTGGGATCATGACCTGAGCTGAAGGCAGATACTTAACCAACTGAGCCACCCAGGTGCCCCTAATCTTTTGGGTTTTTTGTTTTTTGTTTTTTTTAAACATTACTTCCTTCTTCAAAAATTATCATTGGGTATAAAATACTGTTTATACTCACTCCAAAATAGGCCCCAACCACACTTGAGTGCTACTGTTCCTTAATACAGTAACTTCTAACATCAAATCATATGCTCTATTTAAATAAAACACAAGCCAAAACCCAACTCTTCTCTGGATGCTAAAATAAAGGCCCCACTCAAGACCCACACCTTGGAAGCTTTCTCTGGCAATCCCAGCTGCCTCCTCTAAATACATATAACATTTACTTATCCCTTTTCAGAAACTGACACCTAACTAAAACCCAAAATGAATAATAAGCTTAAAGAAAACAGAAACTGTGTTCTTCATTTCTTTATATTCTGAATACCTAGAACAATGCCACCTAACAAAGTAGGACCTTTGAAGAGGTAGTTTCAGAATAAAGTGGTGTAAGTAACACTTGGAAGGTACATGAAGGAACTTTCTCTAGTGACAGTAATGTTTAATATCTTGACAGGGTTATATGTCACAAAGATGAACTCATCCAAGCTAGAGGTATGGTATACGAAAGATCTGTACATTTCACTTAATATAAATTTTACCTTAAAAACAATTAAGAGGGGCGCCTGGGTGGCTCAGTCAATTAAGCATTCGACGCTTGATATAAGCTCAGGTCATATCTAAGGGTCTTGAGATCAGCCCTGTGTGGGGCTTAAGATTCTCACTCGTGGGGCGCTTGGGTGGCTCAGTGGGTTAAAGCCTCTGCCTTCAGCTCAGGTCATGATCCCAGGGTCCTGGGATCGAGCCGCACGTCAGGCTCTCAGTTCAGTGGAACCTGCTTCCCTTCCTCTCTCTCTGCCTGCCTCTCTGCCTACTTGTGATAAATAAATAAAATCTTAAAAAAAAAAAAAAAAAAGAGAGATTCTCACTCATTCTCTGCCTGCACCCTCCGCCCCTGCTCATGCACTCTTAAAAAAAATAAACAAAAATTGGGGCACCTGGGTGGCTCAGTGGGTTAAGCCTCTGCCTTTGGCCTAGGTCATGATCTCAGGGTCCTGGGATCAAGCACCACATCAGGCTCTCTGCTCAGCAAGGAGCCTGCTTCCCCTTCTCTCTTTGCCTGCCTCTCTGACTACTTGTGGTCTAAATCTTTAAAAAAAAAAAAAAAAAAAATTCAGTAAACAAATAGTTCAGGATGGGCACACTTAAGTATTTGGGGGTAAAAATGGACTGATGAAAGGACAGAGGTAGAGAGAGGCAGGGTAGGATGGGTGGATAAGTAATTACATATGGCAAAATATGAATTATAAATTATAGAATCAACTGTTCAACACATTCTTGCAACTTTTCTGTGATTAAAATTTTTCATAATAAAATGTCAGGGAAGGGACACCTGGGTGTTCAGTCATTAAGTGTCCACCTTGGGCTCAGGTGATGATCCCAGAGTCCCGGGATCAAGCCCTGCCTGCCTGCTTTTCTTCCCTCTGCCACTCTCCCTGCTTGTGTTCTCTCACTTGCCCACTCTAATAAATAAATAAGATCTTTAAAAAAATAAAAGTAAAGTGGAAATGAAGGCTGCGAGAGGCTCATATATTTTGCAGTTTTGTCAAGGACAGGAATGAAAACAAAAGACAAAGGAACAACCTTAGAGAATAAAGAAAACATATATGCATGCTTCAGAGTGGGAAGTCTGGATTCTACCCTTTCACTCTAGCTCTAATTTTAGACTGCCTACACAGACTAGTTCTGGCCTTGAGTGCTCGTTCTTCACTGAAACAAAGTGCTCACTCACTAAGTTCCGTTCATTTTAGAATAATCAAAATCCGTGGCATCTAGACCCTTTGCCTGTATGACAATCTGTTCCCATTCTTTTCACCTGAGTTTCTAAAAACCTTTTTTTTTTTTTTTAAAGATGTTATTTGACAGAGGGGGAGACACAGCGAGAGAGGGAACACAAGCAGGGGTAATGGGAGAGGGAAAAACAGGCTTCCTGCGGAGCAGGGAGCCCTATACGGGGCTAGATCCTAGAACCCTGGGATCATGACCTCAGTTGAAGGCAGATGCTTAACAACTGAGCCACCCAGCCACCTCCTAAATACCTCCTTAGACTGACCTTTAGATGAGACCTTTGGCCAACCTAGCATAACGTTAATGGTTCACCTTCTTGGCCCAATTCTGGCTCCTCAAACCCATGGCCCTCCATGGCAAAGGAATATTAAAACAAGGTCAAGAACCCTTGCAGCAAGGACAAAATGGCATGTCACAGTCCCTGGCTAAGTACCTGGTACAGAGGTACTCAAAAAATGTCTGTTGGATGAATGAAACCCACACCTCATGATAATATTTAATCTCACATATTAATGCTTAGTTTCATATTTGTACCCACATTGTCCTGAGGGTGGGAAATGTATGTGCTAGGATTCTGAAGCTGAATATTTAAAAGGAGAAGATTTGGAGTTTCCTCTGTGGAGAGAGCTAACTAGAAGATGGAGTTAGAAATGACAGGTTCATAAACTCTTTCAGCTAATGTTAAGAGACACCTACATTTTAATCATTAGTACTCTCCTAGATAATACAATACATTCATCAGCTTCAAAATACCATAAACATCACCTAAAGAGAAGTTCAATTATACAAAGACAAAGAATGGCAGGAATTCAATTTCCAGATAACTTAAATGCATTTGGAGTTAATTTGCTCTGTCTTGTTGTTTCCAAAGGACTGTAGATTATGCATTTACTGAATTTTGCCTTTGTCACACATGACTTAACAAGGAAGGCATTCATTATACCATAGTAGCATCCCTCAAGTATCTGGTTCTAAACAGCTGCAAATTTTGGAAGGTAACACGAAATCATGTCTCTAACTATTAGTATGTTCTCCCCCAACAAATATTAAAACAAGATTACTAGATTACTAGATTAACCAAGCTGTCCAAATTAAAATGAGCATAAATTTAAGTTTAGAAAATAATGTAAAAATTTTGCATAGGAAAAAAGAAATTTTGCACAGGAATTTAAATTAATAGAATTTCCAAAGAACTTGGAAATTTCAAAAAATACAGCACTTTCATTCCTCATATTTGCTTTACCTGTCTGAAAGATGCCATAGACACTAATGAATGATTTAGTCCTTTCAAATGCACTAACCGAATATGATAATGAAACATTTTAAAATAATAATAAACCCAATTTCAAATAAATTCCCATTTATAAGAAGTAAAAGCTACTTCCTAGACATCCTGCCAAAGATGGAAACAAGCTGTAAAAAAATGTTTCAGAAGAATTATGGCTCATTAAGTAGTTATAAAACTGTATACATAAGCTGGCTTTTAAAAACCTGTTATTGTTCCTCCGTCACATCAGAATACACTAAAGACATTATTCTCCACCTATTATCTCATTTTCCATTAGGGAAAAAAAATTCATAACTACTAAACACAATAGAGGGGAAAAAAGCACTGCCAGGGAGTGGTTATTTTATTATCATCATTTATATGTCTTTCAACTCACATTTAGTTGGACTTTCATCCCTTCCCATATACACAAGTACATTTAATTTACACAGAGCCGCATAGCCTGCCCCAGAAAGGTTATTTGGAAAAGACACAAGCAAGTGTCCTTCTGAACCTCCTTCAATTTCATTACATAGTATCTTGCCATGATCCTTTCCTCTTGGAGTAGGCTGACTAAAGCCCTCACTATCAGCAGTTTTGCCTTAACTCTGTAACTATCAGTTATGAGGATCCAAACACTCAAATTTTGTCTTCAGAGCCTTCAAACAACATATTAACATATAACTCCTAATTTCTTAAAAGAAAAAAACAACAACTTTCAGTGGTACACACAATGCTGTCAAATTTCCAAGGTATAGTGAGTGAGGATCAAAATGAGATTTAAAAGAAAGCCTTCGGGGCGCCTAGGTGTCTCAGTCAGTTAAAGCCTCTGCCTTCAGCTCAGATCATGATCTCAGGGTCCTGGGATCAAGCCCCGCATCTTCCTCCTCTCTCTCTGCCTGCCTCTCTGCCTACTTATGATCTCTGTCAAATAAATAAAATCTTAAAAAAAAAAAAAAAAGAAAGAAAGAAAGCCTTCTTTGGTGAACTTTCAGTCAAATCCAACAGTATTAATGAGGGTAAATTTTTGCTTTCATTACCTGTGTCAATGGACACAGCATAACTTCCACCAGCATGCTGGTGCAAAATACATAGAGACAATCTCTTATCGATCACTTTTAAAGAGCAAATGGAGAAGAGGAAGTATTAGCAACAAAAAACTACCATTTCAAGTCAAAGTCAACAAGGAAGGACTGAGGACTCCTACCCAAACTTCCTGCTAAGGACCCTAAATTGTAATTATGTTTCAATTTTAAGGCAACTACCTTTCAAACTAGATTCTATTTAAATGATCCTACAGAGAGGAAAAAATTATATTGATATGTTGAAATACCTGAAAAGGGTTAGTAATGGCAAGCGACTCACAGTATTCACAGACAAGGAACTTTAATGAAATTGTTAGTTTCATATTTGAAAGCAATAAACACAAAATTTTAGTTACTTGTCCAGACAAGCCATCCTGGGATATGTTATTGTCATAGCCCAGTGTTAGTAGGAAAGCAAGAAAACGGCTTGTTGAGTTAAAACCATAGGAAACCCTCAATTATCCATGATAGCACAGGACAAACCCAACTTAATCAATTAAATCGTCAGGTAATGGCTACTTAAAAATAATACTGGATTAATCAAATCTCCCTCCCAGCTCCTCCGCAACAGAAAAAGTTCATTTAGGATCTGCTCCCCCTTTTCCCAGCCACTCTAACAAAAATGCAAACAAGCAGATACCGGATATAATTCCAAGCTAAAGAGAGACAGGCTAACTGAATTATCAGCACTCCAACTGGTTCCATTTTTAAAGCAATTCCAATCACAAACCATCAAACTCTAAGTTCAGCTTTCTGAAAGGCAGTTGCACACTCGACCCCCGCCCCCCAACCTCCGGACTTAGATTTTTCTATATCAAATGTGTCTTATATTGAACTGTACCAACAATACTTGCTTGAAATGATGTTAAAGAACTTGACAACTATTACAACTATGAAATGTTGGTATCGAACCACTTTTGATTCAAATCCACGGCGATTCCAGGCGTCGACAGAAGACTGAACTTCCTTCTTCTCCCCTCCCGGTCTTCCCCGCCCTTCCGCGCGCCAAGGTCCAAGCCCGGGCCTGCTGTGACATCACAGCCCATCTCTTGGAAACCTCTGACGTCACAGACACGAGGACCCAGAGCACTATGACCTCATGGCTGACTGGGGCCGACCCGCAGTCGACTCGCGCCTGCTCCGAGGCCAGAGAAGCTCCCGAGCCCCCGTCCGGCCCAATCCCGGAGGAAGGTTAAGGGCAGGCGTCAGCTCACCTGCGCCGGGGCGGAACCGACAGGGTGGCAAGCCCAGGCGGGCGCGACCGGGCGACGCGACCCCCACCCAGAGCCCGACTTTCTCACCCGCCACGGGTCACGGAGGTTGAGAGAGCAGGTCCAGCGCCTCCTCACGGCCTATCCGTGATCTCCGGGGCTTCAGCCTGGACCGGGGACCCGGCTGTCGCCCGCCGGCCCGCTCGACCTTCCGTGGCCCGTGGGGGCGTTCAGCGCCCGGCCAGAGCGCTGGCTGAGGCCGGCCTGGGAGAAGGCGCGGGCCGCTCGGCCCCTGCCCCAGACGCGCCCGAGCGCGCCGCGAGCCCGGGACCCGCGGGCGGCGCCCCCGCCCCCACCCGCCCCGCGCCCCGGGAGCGCAGGCAGGCGGGAGGGGGCGGGGAGCGGCCACCGTGGCCGCCGCCGCAGGACCCCGACCGCGCTGCCCTCACGCCACGCCCCACCACGGCCCCAACCCACCTGCGCTCCTGCCCCGGCCGGGGCCTGGCCCGGGGCTGCACACCCCGATGCGGCGGCGGCAGCTGCAGGCCTGGCTCGCTCCCCACCGCTGAGGCGGACCGAGCGCCCAGCACGGCGCGGCAGAGCCCAACGCTCGCCCCGAAACCCATTTGTTTGGCTAAAACGGCGTGACGTCACGCGCCGGCCCAATCGACGGTTGGCCAGGGGAGGGGCCTCCGTACCGGGGGAGGGTTGCAGCGACTCCTGCCGGGCATTCTGTGGTACTTCGGACGCAGGGGACGGAAAGACTGAGGGACTTAAAAACGGTGAAGTACTGCGGGCCCCCAAGTGGTGGAGAAGAGCGAAAGCTCGGGGACGTGCTGTAGCGAAAGAAATCAAACCCGCAGGCGAGCCAGAAAAGGTAGCAATAGCCAGTGTTCAGTCTGCAGCCAGGACCAGTTTATTAGCACTCATGGGTGAATCTGGAGCTACAAATGGTACTAAATGCTATTAGATATCCTCGTAGACTCGGGTTCCAATTTTAGTTCTGCTACCAGCTTGGAAGGCTGGATTTCAACATGGCCGGACTACCGCACATAAACTTTTGAGATTGACAACCTCAAAATGTGGTCTGTAGAAGCTCACGAAATTATAAAGGAATATATAGAATAGGTAATAATAAATTAATTTAGTACTTTCAAATCAGAGTACCAGTGAGGAAACTTTTTATACCCAGGCTTTAAAATGATCATTGCCTTGGGATGCCTGGGTAGCTCAATGGATTAAAGCCTCTGCCTTCAGCTCAGGTTACGATCCCAGGGTCCTGGGATTGAGCCCCGCATAGGGCTCTTTGCTCAGCGGCGAGCCTGCTTCCCCCCTCTCTCTCTGCCTGCCTCTCTGCCTACTTGTGATCTCTGTCTGTCAAATAAATAAAATCATTTTTTAAAAAATGATCATTGCCTTCATTGTAAAAATAATTTTAACTGCATAGTAGAACATGAGGACAACAACAAAACACACACACACACACACACACAAAAAGAACATGAGGACAATAAAGAAAAATTCCTTTCATATAAACATGGCCACTCTCAGCATCTGGTGTATCTTCTCTTAGACTTTTTGTCCTGTGTGTATTTATTTTACAATGTTATCATAAAGTGCACACAATTTGGGGGGTCCTCTTTTTTCACATGTATAAGTGTTTTTCATATTTTATGTAAGCTTCATAAGCATTTTAACAGCTGAATAAAATTAATTGGACATGAAAAATTTACTGAATTCTCTATTCTTGGACATAACTTATTCCCCTCTCTTTGCCATTACAAAGAAATCACAAGACATTCATGAATGTAGATTTTTTAAGATTAATGTCAGAAATGGAATCATTAGGTAAAAGTGTATCCATACATTTATAGTTACTAATACAAACTGCCAAAATGATTTTTTAAAGGTTGTACCAAGTTATACTTAAACTAGCGGCTTTGATTTGAGCCAGCCCTTTAAAAAGTAGTTTTGTAAAATATAAAATAAAAAATAAAAAAGTAGTTTCATCCAATTATAAAACTACTCTGATAAAATACATATGTATAAAATCTTAAATATCAGGACGCCTGCATGGCTCAGTGGGTTAAGCCACCGCCTTTGGTTCAGGTCATGATCTCAGGGTCCTGGGATCTAGTACTGCATCAGGTTCCTTGCATGGCAGGGCGAGTGCTTCTCTCTCTGCCATTGCCTACCACTCTGCCTGCTTGTGTGCTCTCTCTCTCTCTCTCTGACAAATAAATAAAAATCTTTAAAAAGAAACTTAAATATCAAAAAAATTTTTAATTAAGAGAATAAAGAAAACAAATATTTTCCCATAATCTCACCTCCAAGAAATAATCATTTAATTTCTTCACCTAGGCCTTTATCTGTAAAATAATTTTTTTAAGATTTTTATTTATTTGACAGAGAACACAGGTAGGCAGAGAGACAGGCAGAGAGAGGGAAAGCAGGCTCCCAACCCAGCAAAGAGCCCCACGCAGGACTCAATCCCAGGACCCTGAGATCGTGACCCAAGCCGAAGGCAGAGGCCCAACCCACTGAGCCACCCAGGCATCCCTGTACAAATAATTTTTTTAAAAATTGGGAAGGAATCATACTGTACATATTGACATCAAACTTAATGTCTGATTTAATATCCGATCAGTATTAGCCTCATATATCATGATCATTTGAAACTACTCTGTGTTATATTTGACCTGAGCTGAAGGCAGCGGCTTAACCCACTGAGCCACCCAGGCGCCCTCTGTGTTATATTTGATTCAAAGTTCTAAAATGTAAATCCATCCTTTCAGGTTCATCGCAAATACTGTCCTGTTTAAACATTTTGCTTCCTTGGAGGAATCAAAATAATTGATTTCCTTCATTTTTTCCTCTGATGGCCTTGATTTTACTCCACACACATCTTCAATGTATGTATTTAATATCCTCTGTTAGATTCTTTTTTTTTTATTTTTTATAAACATATATTTTTATCCCCAGGGGTACAGGTCTGTGAATCGCCAGGTTTACACTCTTCACAGCACTCTAAGCTGCTAGAGGACAAAGATTATATCCTCATTCCAACAAAAGATCTTGTACTTGATATGGTTTCATGTTTAATGAGTAATTATAATATGTTAATCTGTACTTTTCTCATGATGGTAGATAAGTATGATCACCACTTTATAATAGTATTTACTACAGCTAATTAATACCCAACATTTATTGCATTGACAATGTTTGATCCATACTATTCTGTGTATTACATACATTCTTTTGTTTAATCTGAAAAACACCTCTCTGAGGTTTCATATTACAGATGAGGAGGCCAGGGTTGGAAAACTTAAACCATTTGCCCAGGATTGTAGGTGGCATAGGGCCAAATTTAGTAAAGACTCCAGCATTTTCACCATGTCACTGTACTGTTTGGGGGAATTTCAGATGAGTTAAAAACAATGAAATGACAAAGCATTACAGAGAGATCATCAAACTAAAATGACAATGGTTTGTATGTGGAGAGCACACCTTCATTTTCAAAAGTCCTATTAGAGACTCTGTGGTCTAATTTCTCAAACTGTCTGTGGTTAATGACCAGTTTGCTTTTTTTCTTAATACACTGTGAACTGTTTTGTAAAATATAATAAAACTACTAAAAAATGAAAATTAAAAAAGACAAAATAAAAGCCCAAATTCTTTATTATTAAACTCAGCACATGGAAAATTACTCTGTCAAATTGCCAGTAAAATTTCTAAAACTCTTATTTTCCATTTCTGTTCTACAAAGTTTTGTTGTTATTGTTGTTGTTTTTTCAGTATGTCCATAACTAGCCTGGAGCTCAACATGGGGCTGGAACTCGAAACCCTGAGATCAAGACCTGAGCTGAGATCAAGAGTCAGACATTTAACTGACTGAGCCATCCAGGCACCCATTCTTAATTTCTTTTCTTTTTTTTTTTTTTAAGATTTTATTTATTTATTTGTTTGACAGACAGGTATGACAAGTAGGCAGAAAGGCAGGCAGAGAGAGGAAGGGAAGCAGGTTCCCGACTGAGCAGATAGCCCGAATGCAGGGCTCGATCCCAGGACCTTGGGATCATGACCTGAGCCAAAGGCAGAGGCTTTAACCCACTGAGCCACTCAGGCACCCCCTTAATTTCTGTTCTTATCACAGACTCATCCTAAAGCTGGCCAGTGGGCCACACTTCGAATAGGACTAGTTTGGGGGAAATAAGATTAAGTCAGAGGGCAGTGAAACCATTTTAGGCTAGTTGCTCCCTTGATTCTCTTTCTCCATTTACACAGTGGGAATGATCCCCAAAAACACAGCTACCAGAGCCAGTGCAGTCCATCAGGTGACAGACCCTATGATACACTCTCCTAAGGGAGTTCCCCAAAAAAGGCAACAGTGTGGCATGGTGAGGCCACAGTGAGTGATAAGAAGCTGAAAGAGGAACAAGATGAAGTTGGCCTGAGATGGCAGAGTGGCAGAAAAGTCCTAAATATATGTTGTATACAACTTTGTTTATTCTAGCAATTATTAAAACAATTATCTCAAGCCATCAAACATATTAAATCAAATGGGGCTGTTTGTAGCCCCATTTGGTTTCGTTATTTTTGGTTTCATTATTTGGTTTCATTATTCCTCTCTGCTCAGATAAAAAAATAATAATAATAAAATAAAATAAAATAAAATAAAACTCAGAACCTTCCACCCATTCCTTAACAAGCTCACTCTTACCTCTAAAAGAAAAACACCATCTCATCTCCCTCCATTCCCCCAAACTCTTCATCCTTAACCAAATCTACAGCCTCCACTGCAGTAAAAAAGAAAGCCAGAGACAGACTCCATTAGACTTTGCTTCTAGGTCCATCTTCACTATAGAACTAGGTCACTGGGTGTTAGAATGCCTTTCCCTACCTACTTAACTGTATTATTATGAAGTTTAAATTACAAAAAAGAAGGTTGTCTGGGTGGCTCAGTGGTTAGGCATCTGACCCTTGATTTCAGCTCAGGTCATGGCTTCAGGGTCGTGAGATCAAGCCCAGTGTCGGGCTCCATGCTAGGCATGCAACTTGCTTAAGATTCTCTCTCTCCATCTCTTCCTCTACCCCTACCCCTTCCCCCTACTCCCATTCTCTCTCCCTCGCTCTCTGTCAAAAAAAGAAAAAAAAAGGGAAAGTGTTTTCAAGTTCACCAAGTTAAGGCATTCACTTAAACAGGCCTAAGGAAAAGTCACTGGAGCATGCTTAAAGCTCTGAGCCCATATGCATGTATGAAGCATGGAGGTGGTACCGGGAAGCTGGACAGAGGCTACTCAGTCATGAGAGATGACTTCATTCATGATACATTGAAGAACAACTAAGGAGAAACAGAAGAACAAAGGCAGCAAACTGCCAACAGATGAATGTATCTCACAATTGAGTTGTAGATTGTGAGAGATATACATAAAGTTGAATATTGAAATCAGAAAACCCTATTACTTATCCTTTTTTGGGGGGGTCTGTGGCCCCATGAAAATCTGATAAAAGCTAAAAACCAAGAGACTCTTTATGGGGCAGGGCTGAGGGGAGACGTATTGATAGATACACAGATAATTTTTTAAATAATTTTAATTTCTCCACAAAAGTCCTTTAGAATAGCTTACTTTATGATGCCCTGCATGCTTATGAAAGGAAGTAAAAGAAATGCAGGGTGGTGACAGTCTCCTCCAGTGAAATGCCATGGCAAAACCCAGTCAAGGTCCCAAGTTCTCCTTCCCCTGTGCTATTGCCCTTAGAAGCTCTCCTTGTTTTCAGTACCCTTGACATTTCAGATGACGGTTTCTATACCACCAACCCTATGGTCCACAGCAATTTCTGTGTATCCCACTTCCTGAAGCATATAAAAGAGGCAATTCTCCCGCCAAACTTCATATTCTGATCATCATAATTAACACGTGGGTAGATTTGATACCCGGCCATAAGGGATTCCAAGTCCCTTCTTAACGTTTGACTTTTTACTAGAAATCTATACATAAACAGTATATTCTAGATGCTCTTCTATTTAAACTCCATGTAGTCCATAGAATCCAAGTCATGCAGTTCAGCAAGAGACAATGAAAGCATTTTGTTAGCTCTATCAAATCAGGCAATCTCTGTTCCATCTCGAGGACTTTGGGCCTGCTAGTCCCTCAGCCTAGAAGGTTCTTCTCCTCTCTCTGCAATTGCTTAGCCCTGACACAATCTTAGGTATTGGCTTGAAGTCTCCACAGAGCACTGGAAACACTGGAATTTATATTCAGGAGGGTCTTGAGGGAAAGAAGGAGGTAAGCTGGGGAATCATGTCCCTATCAAGTCTAATTTTTCCTTAGATTTTATTTTCCTTTGGGGTGACATGAGGAAGTGGGTAGAGCCTCTTCAAACCAGGATGTCTCTAGCCATCCTTTCAAAAATTGTGTTACACAATTTACACTATTTTTTTAATAATTATTATTATAATCCCCTGCAGGCGGGCAGCTTCAAAAGAATGGAGACTGGACTTTATTCATTACCATATTCTAATGCTAAGCCCAGTGTCTGACAGAAGTTACTCAATAAGTAATGGTTCAATGATCTCTTTTAAATCCTAGAACTAATTTTCTGCAAGGACAGCAGTGATCTATATTAAGAATGGTTTAATTCCAGCAGTTATGAGAGCTAGAAGACGTTTTTGAAAGTGGGGCAGAAAAAAAATAGAGTTTTCCTAGTGAAATTTTCACTGCTCCTAGAAGAGTTTTCCTAGTGAAATTTTCCCCAGGAGATGTTCTCTCCGTAGCCCGTGGAGTAAGACCAAAAGTCTTATATCCAGATAAGGCCATAGACCTATAGCCTGAAGCCACTCATGTGGGAACATCAGGTCTAAAGCTACATCAGGTCTAAAGCTAGAGGGCAGGGCTTCTGAGAGAACAAGGAGGTCTAAACTCTGCTTGGGAGATTGAAAGCGGAATAACAATGCTGCCTTAAGAAAGAGAAAGGGGGGAAAAAATCACAAAAAGAGAATGAAGGTTTGCATATCCCACAAATTATTATAGCACAGAAGAAATTAAACCTAGCCAAGAATTATGCTAAATTCCAAGTACAAAAACACAACAGGCAAAAGGAAAACAATTCATCACACACACACACACACACACACACACACACACACACACACACACAGCATCCCCAAGTCCATCAGTTCTTCTGGCTGACCTTAGCATAAAATCAGAACTCCTTCCTACACCCCATTATATAATCAGACATGTCCCCTCCCTCAATCTCTCTCCATTCTCCCCCTTTTCTTGGCTGAGATGTTGCTTCCTCAGCTTTCTAACTATGGTATTTCAGCTTTGTCACTTTCCTTCATAGTGCTTATGCCTGATGAAAGGTACTTATTAGGGGTGCCTGGGTGGCTCAGTGGATTAAGCCTCTGCCTTTGGCTCAGGTCATGATCATCAAGCCCTGAATCAGGCTCTCTGCTCAGCGGGGAGCCTGCTTCCCTTCCTCTCTCTGCCTGCCTCTCTGCCTACTTGTGATCTGTCTGTCAAATAAATAAAATCTTAAAAAAAAAAAAAAAAGGTACTCAATAGATGGCTGTTGAATTAATCAAAATATTCATACTATTTCTCCCCAAACAATTAACTCAGGATGCAAGTGTTTAACATCAGTGGATGACAAAAATTACAAGAGTAGAAAGTCTTACACATCATAAACAGGACCTGAGTTAAGGGAGAATCGAAGGTGGTGCTTCAAGAACAGAACCAAAAGTAAGAACGTCAGAGACCTATAGAACCCAACCAACCTACCAGTCACGATTTGGGTGCTTCAACACACACTATTCTTGATTATATTTTCTAGATTACCAATTGGTTATAAGGATATTTGTATTATCTCTTGGCATTTAGACAGGAACGAGCATTCTCTGGGTAATACCAGATAACTCATCCTTCTATCTTTCATATTTTCAATAGGTCCTTGATCTGTTTGTTGAAAAATGGCAAGAAAGAGTCCCTTCTGTGCGGCTAGATGTCATTATGTCTGTGTGCAGTGTCTAGAACTATAGTTTCTGTCTGGGGACCATGAGAGTTGTTAGCTGAAGAGAGCATAAGAGAATGGCCAAGCAGAAAGCTATAAGTAACCCACATCCTTGAGGTCATCACTGCACCTCTGACTTACCCTTGAGTCCCCTTGTTATGTAAGATAATCAATGTTGTAACCATCTAAGTCATTTATTTTATAGGAAAGTAACTGAAAACATCTTCATTCACTATACATGCACACACATATAAATTTGGCGAGCCTGTATAGGAAATAAAATGGGCAGGTGAAGACATTAACCTACTTCTTTGGGAACAAGCTTTACAATAGTCTGTTATAAAATAATTTTATTTTACCATGCTCTCAGAGTAATCAAACTAATGATATCAGAAGTAAATAAAAATCAGTGGGAACAAAATCTTTTTCAATGAATATATTTGAATTCTTTAAATAAAGGAAGAGAATTTTTATGACACCTTGAAATCTTTAAGAAAATGACATTTTCCAACCACTGAAATTTAATTTGAGGGAGCTTGTCTTCCTAGGACTAGCCAGTCTGTCCTTATTCTTCCTAAGTTCTATATCCCTAATTCACAGGCTCCTGCTATAGCAGAGGAGAGACAGCCAGGCTAAAATAACCTAGTTATATCAGCTTTGCTAACCTGGTCCAGGGGATCGATTTTGCTCAGAATTGAGTTTCTTAAGAAAGCCAGTAACTTTTTCTGCAGTTTTATGATTTGCTGACATTTTCTACCAAGTATAGCTATGCTTTTCATGCCCAGTCTTGCTCTGAAATACCAAAGATGCTTATCAAAAAGTACAGAGCTCAGTTACCAGCATTTCCTTGCAAAAATCATTTATCATTTAAGTAGTGTATTCAAACTGGATTTTCCCTGGAAATGTGTACAGTGGTTGGGCTTCTTTTGAATGCCCACCGCATGCTTTCTGTCCCTCCACTCTATAGTTTACTGTTGCTCTAACGGAATCCCACTGATTTCTCACCACACCTCCCCTCTTGCCCCCTTCTGAGACTGCTGAGCTATGTGTAATTTTTGTGTGTATGCGTGCCTCCAGCAAGACACCTCCGGCAAGATCTGAAAAGTAATACATGTATGTATTGTTAAAGTACATTGGGACACCTGGTGGTTTAGGCATTTAAGTAGCTGCTTTTGGCTCAGGTCATGATCCCAGGGTCCTGGGATCAAGCTCCACAGAGCACTCCCTGCTCAGTGGAGAGCCTGCTTCTCCCTCTGCCCCTCCCCCCTACTCATGCGCGCTCTCTCTCTCTCTCTCTCTCTCTCTCTCATGCTCGCTCTCAAATAAATTCTCCTTTTAAAAAAATAAACCTGTCTTGTCCTTTTTCTTGATGTCCCTCCCCTCAACAAAGCCAGCGTGTGCCTTCAAGGTGGTAGAGTGATGACCCTGTAAAAGGAAGGGGCATCTGACTGTTCCTCCTTGTTCAGAGCTACTCTAAAGTCTGCATTTCCACACTCTGATTCCAAGATCCTTAAGGCTTCATTGCTCCCACGGCTTTTACCATATGTTGCTTTTGCTGTTGCTACACCTCTCTAGCTTTTGTAGGCGTTCCTTCTCTCCTCTCTGTGCCTCCTCCTCCTCCCATGTATCTTGACTTTCTTAGCAAACAGCTTGACTTTGTCAGGCATCACTAGCTGAAGATCACGGACTCCTCTCGGTGAGGCTCTCCTGATCCTCACGTACTCCCACTCAAGCCTCCGCATCCTGAGTGCAGGTCTGAGCCCTCTCCCCTTAAGTCATTTCCTTCATTCTCTGCTACTCAGAGGCTACTTTCACATGGCAGCGTGCATTGCCTTTTTTTTTTACATTTCTAGGCTCAGCGAGGCTCTCAGCCTCCACTCTGAATAAAACCCACGTGTGATCCATACGTGTGGTAACAGTTAAGTTCACTAAACACGTCTCAAACATGTCCTCACTGTGTTTTTACATACGTGTTATTGTCATTTCTGATTCCCAATCTCCTGCTTTGAGGAGGAAGTTGTGCTCTGATAATAGAAGCCCTGTTGGAACATCACAGAAAAAGAGATGTTTTTCAAGCTCCAAAATTATCAGCTGAGGCTTCCTTCCTTCAAAAAGCTACACAAACCATAAAATGAATGAAATTGGTCATTTTCATTTTTTATGCTTCCACGCTTGTTCTTATACATGGGTAGCTATCAAGCTGTCCAGAGAAGAGGTGAACACCATAGTTCACACAAACAGGTTATCCACCTACCACAATATCATCAGAATATTGTAATATTCTTCCCTAAAAGTAAACAGAATTATTCACCCCCATCGCATATCATCTCATGGTACTTTGCTGCACTTTTGCTATTAAATTGACATTTTATATTTAAAGATTTTATTCATTTGAGGGAGAGCTTGAACAGGGGCAGCGGTAGCAGGAGAGAGACCAGCGGACTCCCTGCTGAATGCAGAGCCGGAAGAGGGGCTCCATTCCAGGACCGTGAGATCATGACTGGAGCCAAAGTTAGATGCGTAACAGTGAGTCACCAGGCATCCCTACTTTATTTTTTAAAGATTTTGTTTTTAAGTAATTTCTACACCCAACATGGGGCTCGAACTCACCGTCTCGAGATCAAAAGTCACATGTTCCTTTGGGTGCCTGAGTGGCAAAGTTGGTTAAAAATCTGACTCTTGGTTTCAGCTTAGGTTGTGATCTCAGGTCATGAGAATGAGTCCCACATTGGCTGGCTCTGTGCTCAGTGGGGAGTCTGCTTAAAGACTCTTCTCCCTCTCCCATAACCCCTACCCCTGCTCTTGCTGTTTCTCTCTCAAATAAATATATCTTAAAAAAAAAAAAAAAAAGTTTCACCTACTGAACCAGCCAGCCATCTCGCACTTTAGACATTTTAATGTGATTTATATACAGACCTTACCTTCTTACTTTGTGAGCTCTTTAAGGACCCATGCTAAAGATTTAGTGAATCAGAGAATAGATGATCTCTGAGAAGAGTTTGGTGACTATGTCAAAACATTCAGAGGGAAAGTTACCTTTTCATCAAATGCAATGATATTTGAATGACCAAACTTGTCAACTTTAATAAGTGAAACTAATTTAAAGCACATGACACTCTTCAACAGTCACAGCTCTGCGATCCTTTTCTGAGTTGTTTAGAACTAGTCTTTGTAGCCGGGATGCTGTTGGAATGGATCTTGCTGGTCTTTCCAAAGGCTCACGTGAAATGACTTACAGGTTCTCTCTAGAGAGCTTGATGGCCCAAGTTAACACATTCAACCTTATCCTGGACTGGACTGCAATTTGGCACACCGATGTCTGAGATAAATGATGTGAATCTTCTAGAAAATTACTAAATTGCATTAATGAATTTGTGGTTGGTTCCATAACCTCCAGATCTGTACAGAAAGAAAGCACAGAAATATATGGCTAACCTGTTACAGAGCGGTACCACTCAATGACCCAGCGCAGTGGAGAATGCTAGGAGCCAAGGCATACATATAGAGAAACCAACATGATTCTATTATGTGTCTTTAATGGAGCTGTGGCAAAGCCATTGTCTTTGGTCATCACATCAAGTACCCAATTCTTGACCCCTATGCTTCATATAAATTTCAAATATGTTGTTCCTCTCTGTTTACTCAGCAAAGCTCTAAATGAAAAGCTGAATAATAATTCAAACATTTTATTTTGCCTAGGTATAAAAATATTATGAGAAAAAGAAGTCCCGCCACTTATTTCAAATGAGTTAGTGCCAGAGACCTATGTCAAAAGCAGCATCCAATCTAAAGAGACCATTCTGTGATCATTATTAAGTACCCCATGGTAAGAAGAGCTAGTAACACCCAAATATACTCAGGAGGGATTTCCAGCTATGAAATGCCTGTAGCTCTGTGCCAGACAGTCTATAATCTTTTTTACTTACTGTTGTTTACTGCCTGGGGGGAGAGAAGCCCCAGAAGATAAGAACTCATAACTTAATGAGGTCAATTTATTTTTCCTTGAATCATTATGAAGGTAACATCTAAAGGTCTCTTCCACAATAAACAGATCAAAGTCTGATTGAAAGTATTTACAGGCAGTGGTTCTGAAGCTTGGCACACATTAAAATTATTTAGAAAGCTTTTGAACAGTTGGATGTCTAGGTACTAGCCCAGACCCACTAAATCGTAGTCTCTGGGAAGAGGACACGAGGCATTTGTGATCTTGATGCACAGGGAAGGTTAAGATATGTTGGTAAATTGACTCTTGGGGATGAGGTTGGATTACTCCTGGAGCTCTGACTAGCTAGTGTGTGTGCCTTTGTTGTGGCTCAAATACTCCCACCAAAGCCAAGTTTAGCTAATGTGGAGCTAATGGGAAGAGGTGTGTGCAGTCAGCTCTCAGGAGCTTCTGGGTGCCCATTCCAGCACCACCTTTGGGGTGAGGAAGTTATAGTGAAGGGGTAAGAAAGCAATACATTATATTCCTAGTCTTTTTACACATCACAGATTCAATTCCTCAGAGAATATAAGGAAAAACTAACATCAGTGATTTATCATTCATCAGCTTTCGCTTGTTCCACTGTTCTTAAAAACCAAAATTTATTTTAAAATATCAGTCTCATAAATAGAATTATTATTTTTTTCTACTTTACTAATAATACTTAAAATTAGCTCATTTTTGAAATAAAAATTTACTTAGACATATCAGTCTTATAACGAGAGTAACTTCAGTGTTCGGTATATAGAAATAAACTTTGAGTTTATTGCTGGTCTCTGGTTGTGACCACTGTAAGAAGAGTACATGTTACGGGAGACTTTTCAAACAGAAACAGCTGAAATATTATGCTAATATCCTCTAGAAATAGAATAGAAAGAAAAAAATTCACCTGTAAAAGTCATTTTTAAATAAACTACATTTAAAAAACACTATCCTTTGAATTATAATCCTACTGAGCTTTTATCTGAGCAATTGTATAATCACTGAACATATAGCAGAGAAGATAAATGAGCGAAAATTCAAAATCACTTAACTAGCAACACAAAACATGATACATTATCTAGAAATCAAAGAAGATGGAAATAGTTTACTAACAAGATACACACCTTTTTTTAGAGGGGTAAGGGCAGAGGAAAGGGGAAAGAGAGACTGTTAAGTAGACTCCCTGCCTAGTGCAAGCCAGATGTGGCACTCAATCTCACAACATTGAGGTCATGACCTTAATTGAAATCAAGAGTCAGAGGCTTAACCAAAGGAGCCTCAGAGGCACCACAACAAGGTTCGCACCTTATGTAGTATATGTTTAGAAAAGCTATCTAAGAATTATACTCCTATTAAGTTTCATTCAAGCTACTGTTTAATCAAGTAAACAACAAAACCAAAAGAGGGAAGAAGTTTATTTTGTTTTCTTTAAAGATTTTATTTATTTATGTATTTGAGAGCAAGGGAGAGAGAGTGAGAGTGTACAAGCCAGGAAAGGAGCAGAGGAGGAGGGAGTGGGAGGGGGGCAAGAATCAAGCAGATTCAAACTGAGCAGGGAGCCCTAGGCAGATGGGATCTCACAACCTCGAGATCATGACCTGAACTGAAACCAAGAGTTCGATGCCCAACCAACTGAGTCACCCAGGTGTCCCCAAAAAAGTTTATTTTAGAAGATAAAACATCATGTGTTTCTGATTTATTTTACTGAACTTATTAATAAAAACAAAAACACTGGACTACTAACTATGCAACTAATTTTCAAGATCACATTTAAAAAATCTATAACTGTCATACATTATCCCAAGAATTTATAATCCTATCAAGTTTCCATTTGAGTCACTGTATAATCACTTAAAAGAAAAAAAATCTGATTTACTGTAGTTGAGTGAAAAAAAGCACCATGCTGTAGTCTTGGGTCTTCAGAAGTAGGGTTAAGGAATGGAGGTTCATTTCAGAAGGTGATTCACATTGTTTTTAGGCTACATGGACAAGAGACTGAGTCTAGCCTTGTTGCCAACAGAAGATGTCCTGGAGTCAGAAGTCCCTAGGAGGAGGGTAGAAGGGATTCCTGAGAACCTTCAGCCTCACTTTCCAGAATAAGGGGAAAAGCGGGGAACCTACTTCACAAGAATTTCCCTCTGTCCCTTCTACAACAACCCACCCCTAACAGGAGGATAAGAGAGAAATTACCTGGGTCAGAGTCTCCCAGTTCAGGTAGATACTGAACAACAATAAAAAAGATCTTGAGCTTCTGTCAGTGTGAGGAGTACGAGGACAAGCTCTGTCTTTCTCCTTTAAGGGATCTGTGTTGATGGAATTGATCTGATGGAAGAATCCTTTTTCTGGAATCCTGACTCCATGAGAATGGCATCAAGTCCATATAGAACTTGGGACCGTGGATCTCCACAACATCACAAATGGTTCTTCTTCCTAAGGAATCTGGTCATCAAAAGGATTCCTAGTGATCTCAGGCCTCTCCAAACACCTCATTTGGAATGTAAGGAACATAAGGATTTTCCCCCAAATTTCTCAATGCATATATTTCTCTTCTTATATTATCAAGGTTTAATCTCTGCCAGCTGAGCTCTCAACAACCATTAGTATGAGCCTTTCTTTCATGGGGAAGTAAACTAGGTTTTGTAAATCAGAAATTCTCTGGAATTTTTCTGGAAGAATTTTTGTTTCTATTTTATAGGTGTTCCACTCTACATACTCATGGGTGATCTTCACATCTGTTTTAAAAGGTTCTCCTCTATCTTCACAGGGTAAATTCTCTCCACATTGTTTATTTGGTGAAAATTTATTTCATTTTCTTGATGCAACTCAGGAAGAAATTTCTGCCAGAGCTCTGACCTCTCCCTTTCAGTTTTTTTTCCCCCCTAAATGCAATGACACTCATTTGGAGATTTCTAACATGATCTTTCAATGCATTAATTATCCCCTTTAGTTAATTTAGTGGACATTTGGGTTTTTTTTTTCCTTGAGAGATTTTAAATAAATATTTGACTCAGCTGTTTCAGTTCATTTCTTCATTCATCTTCTCCTTTCATTCATCTTCTAGGAGGTGGTCATTTTCTAATGCAGTCACTATATCCAGATTCAAGTTCCCACCATCTCTGCTCTCTTCTCCAAGAAGGGCAGCCCCATGTCCCATCTTCAGCACATACTCACCAGAGGCTTGCTGCAATGTTCTTTACGATTTAGCGCCTGTCCCATGTGCACTTGAGCATTTTCTGACTTTTTCTTTCTGTTGGATTCATTTGGTTACTCTCCCTTCTATTCTTCAGGAGTTTTTGTGAGTACAGTTTTAAGCTTTCCCAAATATCAGATCTCTTTTTTTTTTTTTTAAAGATTTTATTTATTATTTATTTGACAGACAGAGATCACAAGTAGGCAGAGAAGCAGGTAGAGCGAGAGAGAGAGGAGGAAGCAGGCTCCCTGCCGAGCAGAGAGCCCGATGCGGGGCTCGATCCCAGGACCCTGGGATCATGACCTGGGCCGAAAGCAGAGGCTTTAACCCACTGAGCCACCCAGGCGCCAATATCAGATCTCTTATTCAACGCATCTTTTAGTGTTTCTAAAGTTGATTTTCACTCTTGTCATGTATTTTGAAGGCTGTTTTGGTTGTAGCTACTTGCAATCTTATGTGTTCTGATGCATCTTCTAAAGAATGAATCTTATAATGTCAATCATCAGCTTGACTTCTTTTAAACAGTTTTTTCTTCATTTAGTTCCTTTCTCAGAATCTTTATTTTAAGCCCAAGAAGAGAGATGGAAATGTTCAGTCCTTTATTAGTGGTCTCCATTTTTAATATTTCTGATTATTTTTCCTCAAATGTGACATCCTTCAAAGTTGATTCAAGGCCTCTAAATCCTTTTTTTTTCTTTTCCTGAATTATAAAGGATATTATAGGGACAAATGATAAAATTTCATGGAGTCTCAGGAGTAGGTAGTATTATCAATGTTAATTTCTTGATTTTGAAGGTGATATCTGGATTATGTAGTAGAATGTCCTCCATATACCCCCTAAGTATTTGTGGGTGTGGGGCAACAGGTTAAGAACTTGCTCCTAGAAAGACAACTATCATATGATCTCCCTGATATGAGGAAGTGGAGATGCAACATGGGGGGTTAAGGGGGTAGGAAAAGAATAAATTAAACAAGATGGGATTGGGAAGGAGACAAACCATAAGTGACTCTTAATCTCACAAAACAAACTGAGGGTTGCTGGGGGGAGGGGGGTTAGGAGAAGGGGGGTGGGGTTATGGACATTGGGGAAGGTATGTGCTATGGTGAGTGCTGTGAAGTGTGTAAACCTGGCAATTCACAGACCTGTACCCCTGGGGCTAATAATATATTATATGTTTATAAAAAATAAAAATTAAAAAAAAAAGAACTTACTCCTAAATAGTTCAAGATCAAATGTTATCTGCATTGTACTTGCAACTTCTCTGTAGTTTAAAGATTTTTTTTAATTAATAAACTTTGTTTTGTAGATCAGTTTTAGGTTCACAGCAAAATCAAACAGAAAGTACAGAAAGCTCCTATATAGCCCATGTTCTCACACATATACAACAGCCTCATTATTAACATGGAACGCCAAAGTGATACATTTATTACAAGTGATAAACTTCCATGGACCTATCACCCAGAGTCCATAGTTCACTCAGGGTTCACTCTTGATGTTATAGTTCTATGGGCTTTGACAAAGTATAATAACATGTATGCACCATTGTAGTATATACAGAATACATAGCTCTAAAATCCTCTGTGCTCCACCTATCCATCCCTCCCCCCAGTCCCTAGCAATCACTGATCTCGTCATTGCATCCACAGTTTTGCCTTTT
Organism: Mustela nivalis; assembly: GCF_964662115.1. Classification (NCBI taxonomy): domain Eukaryota; kingdom Metazoa; phylum Chordata; class Mammalia; order Carnivora; family Mustelidae; genus Mustela; species Mustela nivalis. Next base: position 44,253,990 of record NC_139025.1, read on the forward strand.
CCAGAATGTCCTGTGGCTGAAATCATACAGCACGTACCCTTTTCTATTCTTACTGAACCAAGCTAAGCTTGTCAAAAACTTGGTTTATCTTTCTACAGAAGGGCACAAACTCCAGTGGCCAATTCTTTTTCTTTATCTAAAGTAAGCTTTTATTTTTTTTTAAAGATTTTATCTATTCATTTGACAGAGATCACAAGCAGGCAGAGAGACAGGCAGAGAGAGAGGGGGAAGCAGGCTCCCTGCTGAGCAGAGAGCCCAATGCAGGGCTCAATCCCAGGACGCTGGGATCATGACCTGAGCCGAAGGCAGAGACTTTAACCCACTGAGCCACCCAGGTGCCCCTAAAGTTAAATTTTAATAGTTAAAAATATGACTATGAATATAAATACATCATTTCCCACAACAATCCATGAAGATCTGGGTCTGATCTGCTGTCTCCTGTCTGTGCTGCCACCACTTGGCACAGTGTCTCCAGGACCAATGTAACATGGAGCATCATGGCTATTACTTTGACCTCTTCAGGATGCTGAGACTCTGGAGCACCTGGGTGGCTCAGTTAGTTAAGCCTCTGCCTTCCGCTCAGGTCATGATCCCAGGGTCCTAGGATAGAGCCCTGAATCAGGCTTCCTGCTTGGCGGGGAGACTGCTTCTTCCTCTCCTTCCTGCTTGTGCTCTCTCTCTTGCTATCTCTGTCACTATGTCTAACTCTCAAATAAATAAATGAAATTTTATTTAAAGAAAAAAATATGCCAGGCCACTGCTGGGAGGACAGGGAACACTGGTGAGCATACAGCCCAGAACCAAATAGTTGTTAGCAACAGGCACAGACCTTAATGGAGGTGGGGAAGGGAGACCGTAAGACACTGGTCAATCATGCTCCCTTTCTTAAATAAATATTTAATTCTGAGAACCTAGAGGCCTTGTCCTGCCCACAAAGGTCACAAAAAAACATTCTCAGCTCCCCTCATGGTTTATACCTGATTGGCCTCTGCATGTGTGTGGCAGTGGGGGTGGGTAGGGGTGGGTGGGGGAGAGAAGGGATACTATAGGGGTTACTGAACCCACAATGGGTTTCAACTTAACTTTGTTAACTTTACCTTTAAAAACTAAGGAAGAAGCAAGTGGTATTTTCAAGGTCTTCACATTTCAAGACTGTGCAGTCCACCTGTGAGCAAGGAATGTATGACATTCAAACTACTCCTGCACATAGTGGTGAAATGTTGGATAACACAGAGGCCCTTCAAGGTGCTGTTATTCAGAATGAGAATCTTAGGGGATGTTGGGTGCTGGATGGAGCTTTCCTCCCTATGGCAGGAGTATTGGGCCATGTGAACATCTCTTCAATGTAGAGCCTGGTCCTTGAGCATAGCGGGTGCGTGGGGAATGCTGGCCTTGTCCAGCTGAATCTTGTTGACAATTAAACTGTGAGTCAGTTGGGAATTGGCTGATTTTTTTTAAAAGGGAGGCAATGAGTAGGTCTGCTGACCTCAGATGCGTTTGTTCACATGTCTCAAGGTTACCTAGGGGTCAGCTGATCTGGGCAGGGCTACTGATCTTGCCTAGATTTGCTCATGTGCTTTGGGGTCAGCTGATGTAGACTGAGCTGGGTTAGACAAGCTCAAAGTATCGAAGGGTCAGCTGGGAATCAGCTGACGAAGATTGGACCCAGCTGTGCACTAGCTCTCCCTATCCATCTCTCATCTTCCTCCCATGACAGCAGAAAAGCTCAGTCATGTCATCCCTTGGCAATGGGAGAGGCACAAGAGACCTTTTACATTATATAAAGTTTGCCTTGGCTATTAGATGTCCACAACTGCCTTGATGGCCTTCTCTTTTCTTCCTATGAAGTTCTCATCCTCAGAGAGACAAAAGGCTGTTTGGAACTGGGACATAGAGTAAGAGCAGATACAGATGCTCTTTTCTTCTGTTTCTCTGGTTCACTCACAAGCTCCAACCATAGCATCTTTGCCAGGATCTGCACCTGCAAAATATATACTCTAAATTCTCCCTCTTCCCCTCCATTCTGAAAGTCTTAAATCTGATGAGCAGAATCCATATCACATGTCTGCACCCTAACCAGAAGAAAAGCTGAGGAAGGGAAACGGTTCTACATGGGGAAGGCAGGATTTCCTCCGTGAAGAACTACAATTATGGGGAGAGAATGCTCAGAAAATTTTGAACAGCCATGAATGATGGATACTCATTACAGTTCCCATACTTGTGTCACATGACCTGGCTATTCAGGCATAACTTATCATCTATTACGGAGCATATTAAAAATAGGTACCCTCGGAGGTGGCTTATAGATGAACCCTTTCTAATAGGGACAGAGAGGGACAAACTGCCCCAATTTAATCCTCTTAGACAATACAATCTGAGAGTGAAACATACAGAGAGGTCAACAGTTAGCAGAGAGAGTGGGGCTACAAGAATGGAAAGGAACAAGAGCAGGGAACCAAGAGCCACAACCACCTGGTTCAGAGACAACTCTTGCAAAACCCATTGGGTCGTCACTAGAATTTGCCACAGTATCTGCACCAACCTTCTAGTTTTATACAGAACCTGATACAAAACTCACATCATAAGAAAGGACCTGAACACATCTCTGTACCTGCAGCGTGAAAACATGCAGCACCCACCAAAAGTATAGCGAATTCTGTGTTCAGTGCTTGTCCACCAGATTTCAGCTTCTAAAGGGACCCCATGTTTGGTTAATTTGTATATCATCCCAAAGCACCCAGGAAATGTTTGTTGGAAATTGAAATGAGAGTATAAGCAGTAAATGCTATGGGATTTGGAAGAGAGAACAGTTACAGCTCCATTGTGCTAGGTATTCTGGGTTTGTCCCCTCACCACAGATCTATTGTCTATTATTCTCCATCCTGTTTTCTGTGTCTTAGAAAAATGACCTCCAAGAACTGCATGCCCTTTACTCCCTTATCCTATGGCTTTCCACTGGGAATAGTCCCTTTTTAAACTCCTCAGTTAAACCCATTGAGTGTACTTTTTATTTCCAGCCAGGACTCTGATACATCATACTCATATTCTAGAAAGGAGATGGTACTGTAGTTGTCTCCAAAAAGTCTTACTACTTGGAGACAGGTCAAGTTCACACATTCTGAAAGAATATATGGAATGTTTGCTTCTAGAATTGGAGATACAGAGTGATTCTCCTGTTCTCGTTCTCTCTCTCTTTTTTTTTTAAAGATTTTATTTATTTATTTGACAGAGAGAACTCACAAGTAGATGGAGAGGCAGGCAGAGAGAGAGAGAGAGGGAAGCAGGCTCCCTGCCGAGCAGAGAGCCCGATGCGGGACTCGATCCCAGGACCCTGAGATCATGACCTGAACCGAAGGCAGCGGCTTAACCCACTGAGCCACCCAGGCGCCCCCTCTCTTTTTGTTTTAAGATTTTATTTATTTATTTGTCAGACAGAGAGAGAGAGAGAGAGCGAGCAGCGGGGAGAGAGAGAAGCAGACTCCCTGCTGAGCAGGGAGCCCGATGCGGGACTCGATGCCAGGACTCCAGGATCGTGACCTGAGCTGAAAGCAGACGCTTAACCGACTGAGCCACCCAGGCATCCCAAATGCCAGTGTTTTGACATAGTCAGGTTTCTTGCCAGATGGGGTTGGGGTTTAACCCTGGAGACTCGAGATGGGAAGAGAAAAAAGAGTCCTTCTTAGTGGCCTGCCCTCAGGTTGTGGTCTCTGTACAGTAATTAGATTGCACGGGGATAAGGCTAAACATCTTATAGGTGTTTGCTGAACTTGCTGAAAGGTTTGCTAAAGACTAGGTGTCCTCTGTTTAGCTGGCCAGACATGTATCTGACTCTGGGAAGGAAAGAAAGAAAGAAAGAAAGAAAGAAAGAAAGAAAGAAAGAAAGAAAGAAAGAAAGAAAGAAAGAAAGAAAAGAGAGAGAGAGAAAGGAAGGAAGGAAGAGGTAGGAGGGAAAAGAAAGAAGGTGGAAAGGAGACCTCCATCCACCACCTTATAAACTACTTCTTTAAGGAAGTAGAAATTGAGCTTAGCTTTAAGGGAGAAATGAGATTAAACTATGTTAAGAAGGGCAAGGCATTTCAGGAAGTGAAGAAGTGAGCAAAGAAAGTCCTTGGGACCCAGGAGTCTCCTTCTAGCCCACCACCCTGGGGACATTTCTTGGGTGCAGGCCCTAATTTTCATTATCCAAGGGAGGATCTCTGCTCCAGGGAGCAAGATGGAGGAAGTGACAAAGAAGGGGCAAAGGAACACATCTATAACAAGAATTAACTTTATCCTGGGTGACTATTTTCCAGGCTAACCATTCCATTTCTGTGGAATGAAGGGAAATGAATATTGAGGACAAGAACTCTCTGCTACTCTGAAGAAATAAGATCTGTTGGAGTTGACTGAATGATCTCAGGCTACATGACTAATGAATAAATTATTTGGGAAAGTAATTATCCATGTGTAATCTGGCAAACAGGACAGGGGTGAGAAGGGGGAAAAATCCCAATTCAGAGGATTGAAATAGTGAAAAGGAAACAATAAATTATGCATTAAAAAAACAGTGTTTACACCCCATTTTGGCCATCTAAGAGTTGCACAATCTTTGACACATTGCCTAACTTCTAGAAGACTGTGATGATATCTGTAAATTGAGATAAAAATCAACTACTTCACCAAACTGGAAAAAGATGACCTGAAATAATCATTGGTAAGTGCTTTGTAAGCAATAATGTTCCTTCAGATGAAACTGTTATTAATTATAATGAGGCTTATGGTAACATGGTTAATTTTGTAAAATATACTTATCGAGGTAAAAATGATATGTGAGACTTTCATTAGTTTTTTAAGAACACTTTTTAAACACAAGAAACTGAGTTTTGTGGTTAATTGAATTTTTTAAAAAATTCTCACTGTTTTCTTCCCTGCTAGGCAGGTCTTATTTATCAAATTGTTAGATGTGCATCCAGAAAGTAGCTGAGCAAATATTCCCACTGTGCCATAACAAACTCCTAAACACAAAGACAGAAATTTCACATAAAGATTCCAGTTGTAATATTTATGGCATTAATTTCTACAGCAAAGTAAAATATTTAGAATTGTAATAAATTACATACACTGAGTCTCAAATTTCATATATACTCTTTTTTTTGGTAAAGAGTAGAAATGAGTTTTTTAAGTGTCTCATCTGCTTGGATGATGCAATTTATAAGTTATAATGGGAAGAGTAATGGACCTGACCCACTGAGAAAGTCTTCATTTCCACCACACAGTAGCCTCAATGGGGAGAAGTAGGAGGGTGGGGGTCTTGATCTGCAAGGCAGCTAGTAGGTCAGGTGATTGGTTACATATAGGAAGATGAAGTAACTACATTAATGTAGTTATGCAAGCCACTCTGCTTGGTGGGGAGGCTGCTTCTCACCACCTCTCTCTGCCTGCTTTTTTGCCTACTTGTGATCTCTGTCAAATAAATAAATAAAATCTTAAAAAAAAAAAAAAAGATAATGGGAGCCAGACTTCTCACTGCCAATTATCAATGTGGAAAGGGAGAAAACTAGACCCACAGGAAGTGATCCCCTAGTAGCAATGAGTACACCTACACCCAGATGGTAACTTCTGAATATCATTCTCCACTAAAAGGATCTAGAATTCCTTGGAGAAATAGTTGAATTTAGAACTGGGACAGGGAAAGTACAACATGTTCCTGGAACATCTTGTTGAGTATGAAAGGAAGTACTCAAGGAACAATAAGGACATGTTAGAAGGACAAGAGCCAGATTGAAGGACTCCCATTGGCTAACTCTGGGACAATTAAACATAAAATGAAAAATTATAACAAATTATGACCCATTGAATAAAATAGGAATTCATGAATCCATCTTGATATAAATATATGTGAATAAATAAATAAGAAGAAAGATAGAAAGCTTTACCTCATAGTACAATGCCGACTAATGACTGAGGAATGAATGGTGGACTTAGAATACCACCATTTGTCAGCCGTTACAGTAATAGCTGACTCCAAGAAGAACCAACAATGGACACTAAAACAGTGAGTGAAAATGTATTGAGAAACAAAATATTAACAAAATATCGAAGTAGTTCTCAAAAAAACATATTAATAACTCATTGATTAATAACAATGTAATACTTACAAATGTTACAATTAATTTTACACCTTACCAAAGTGATAGAAGTCAACACTGACAGAAATGGGACAAATTAACATTTGTTAATTTGCTCCCTGAAGATACACTGAGAAGAACATAGCATCATGTCTATGGTATCCCTCCCAAACAATGAATAACATGAACCTAGTCAGAATAAGTAAACTCAAAAAAAAAAAAAAAAAAAAAAGAATAAGTAAACTCAGATTGAGAACTTCTCCAAAGTAACTAGCCTGTTGTCTTCCAAAAAAAGTCAGTGTCATTAGAGACAGGGAAAAACCAAGGAACTGCTCCAAAGAGACTAAAGACATGTAACAACTAAATACAACACATGATCCTTAATTGGATCCTGCATTAAAAAGCAAAGAGTGATTACATAGCATATTATTAGATAAATGTAAATGCAGCCAATGGATTGGATGGTAGTATTGTAACAATCTTAATTTTTTTATTTTAATATTTTGCCAATTACTTGACTTTAATGATTTTACTATATGCTATACAAAATAATTTAGAGAGAGAAAGAGACAGAAAGAATGATAAGTCAAATATGGTAAAATGCTAATAACTGATTAGAGAATCTGGGTAAAGGGTAAACTAAAATCCTTTATATTGTTCCTGCAATTTTCTGTAAGGTTGGAACAATTTTTAAAAGCGTATTTTTGGGGTGCCTGAGTGGTTCAGTCAGTTTAGCATCTGCCTTAGGTTCAGGTCATGATCCCAGGGTCCTGGGGTTGAGCCCCACATCAGGCTCCCTGCTCTCGAGAAGCCTGCTTTTCCCTCTCCCTCTGCCTGCTTCTCCCCCTGTTTGTGCTTTCTCTATCTTTGTCAATAAATAAATAAAATCTTAAAAATAAATAAATAAATAAAGTTGTATTAAAAAAAGTAATATATAATATAAAAATAATCATTTCTCAGTTCATTGAAGATTATAGTCAGCATCTAAAAAGTGACCACATAAGGTTTGGATCTTCTCAAATCCCTACATATAAAAAAATAAATTAGAAAGTAAAGTTAAGAATTCGTGGATAACATTTACAACAAAACAAGATAGTAAGGTGTCTCACAAATCACAAATATAAGCAGGTGGAGGAAAATCACTAACAACCACAAGGCCATGATACTAGAGTTTATGAAAGGCAGAAGAGAGGGAATCAATGGGATGTTTGATGGACCTGAGAACAGAAGAGTCCCAAAAAGAAACAGATATTTACTAGAAAGCCCATTAAGTCAATATGAAAATAACGACTATACCTGGGATGATTTTGCCCATTCCTATAACAGATAAGGGCAAGGGGGCCCTGATAAGACCCAAAGGGGTAGGAATGGTCTCGTCCCTATGAATTCTCGATACTGACCAACCAAAATGCCCTTCTAGGATGTAGCTCTGAGAAGAACCTACTGGCCATGTAATAAAAATTGATCAGGGCAGGGACAACATAGAAGTAAAGAGAAGATCCATACCAAAAATAGTTGAGGGGGGAGTGGTTGAGGGAAATGGTCAGAAAAATCTCAGAAAGAGGGGCGCCTTGGTGGCTTAGTCAGTCAAGTGGCTGTCTTCTGCTCAGGTCATGATCTTGGGGTCCTGAGATCGAGCCCCAAGTTGGGCTCTCGGTTCAGCAGAGAGTCTGCTTCTCTCTCTCTTTCTGTGCTCTCACTCTCTCACTCTCTTGGCTTTGCTTTATTTCAATTAAACAAATAAAATCTTTTTTTAAAAATCTCCAAAAAAAGTTAAAGATTAAAAAAAAGAAAATCTCAAAAAGCAAACAGTCCTATTTTTTAAATATTATACAAAAACATGAAGTAGCATCACTGTCAAGTTTTATTAAAAAGCTATCTGACAGGGATGCCTGGGTGGCTCAGTTGGTTAAGCAGCTGCCTTGGGCTCAGGTCATGATCCCAGCGTCCTGGGATCAAGTCCCACATCGGGCTCCTTGCTCCGCAGGGAGCCTGCTTCTCCCTCTGACTCTGCCTTCCACTCTGTCTGCCTGTGCTCGCTCTCGCTCGCTCTCTCTCTGACAAATAAATAAATAAAATCTTTAAAAAAAAAAAAATAAAAATTAAAAAAAAAAATAAAAAGCTATCTGACTGAACCAAGCCTCCTGCAGAAAGTTCAGGAAAACTAATTTTACTTAAAGCAAGCAATAGAGAAGTATCAAGGTCAAATCTCACAGTTACTGCCCCCCCAAAATAAGTAAAATAAGGAGGAGAATAGCATCCTTTTAAAGAAACAAAAGCACATTAGAAGGCTATACTCAAGAAACAGATAAATATGGTAGTACAAATCGTAGTATTTAAAAATGAATTTTAATAAACAATACAAGACATGAGAAAACAACATAAATCATAATTAGAAAAATTTACAAATTAGGTAATAATTCTCAAAGGAGAATTTGAAAATAAAAAATCATTTTAGAAATAAATGCTAAACTAGAAGAAATAAAAGCAAAACACACACACACACACACACACACACACACACACTGACAAATAATGCCTTATAAGAAATAAAAGATGAAATGGACAATTTTAAAACTAAAACAAAATTAATGTTTTTTAAATTAAAAAAAGAGACTAAAAAGGGATTCAAAAGTTGACAATATGGAAGATTGTCAAAGAAGATCAACATGCAGACAAAAGGGGTCCAAAGAAGAAAACCAACAGAAAGAACAAAACAAATACTGTAATTCACAACAAGTTTTCTGGAATAAAAAAAGATTTGAAATTAATATTGAAATAGCAGTTTATGTACCTGAGAATATTGATCAGAACAACCAAGACCAAGATGTATTCTACTAAAATTACTGGACTTTATTTTTTATTTTCTTTTAAGATTTTATTTTATTTATTTGACAGAGAGAGAGAGAGAGAGATTACAAGTAGGCAGAGCAGCAGGCAGAAAGAGAGGGAAGCAGGCTTCCAGCTGAGCAGAGAGCCCAATGCAGGACCAAATCCCAGGACCCTGAGCCAAAGGCAGAGGCTTAACCCTCTGAGCCACCCAGGCGCCCCTAAAATTACTGGACTTTAAAAAAATAAAGTTTGGGGTACTGAGGCAAAAAGAGCATTTGACTTACGAAGGAGAAATAACTAGGTTGTCATCAAACTTTTCAACAGCAGCCATTACGCCGGAAGAAAGGTAAGGGCTGTTTTTACAAGATTCAGAAAAATAAATTATCAGCCAAACATTTTATATCCTGCAAAGCTGACCTGCATGTATAAAAGGTACAAATTATTTTTGATAAATCTCAAAAAATATTGTTCCTCTGTGCTCTTCCTAAGAAATTGAATAGAGAGTTTCAGCCAACCAAAATGACTACAGAATTATTAATATAAGGATAAGAGGTGATTATTAAACATACAGCTGTTTGCAGAAGTTAGACAACAGTTGAAAAAGGAGGAGATTACAGTGTGCAATGGCTAGATGATCTCACCAAGTAGATCATATACAGCATGGTACAAACACACCACAACCATTTTTAAAATGGAGAGAAATGGAGATAGCATACACATATTTTAATTTTTTTAGTAATTGGTGGTGATATTAGTAATATTAACCATCAGTAGTAGTATTAGTGTTATAATTCTGGACTATTGTTGGTGTCATATGGAAAGAAGTAAATGAAAAATAGGGACTATTCTAACTCTACCATTCCCTGTTACCTTGAGAGACAGGGTTGTTGGTATGAAAGACAGGAGATAAAGATATAACACAAAAGAGGTTAAGTACAAACCTGGTAGTTCTGAATTTAAAACAGAAATATTAGTATGAACTCATCATGTAATATATATATCCACTTCCACTAAAGAGGCTTAGAAACAGCAATTACATTGTGATCTTGAAATACATGCCATCAAAAGAGATCGGGGTCCTTGGAGAAATGGTTGATTCCAGGAACTGAGGTCTGGAAGGAAAATGGAATATCTCAACATATCAGCTATCAAGAAAGCTATTTAAAAAAAACTATTAGGATCACATCCAAGGAGGTAATTTGAAGAGTACCAACAGCCAAAGACGGGACAGTTGGAGCTTCAAGAAAGATAAGAATTGGTGACCCCAGGGTCCTGGGATCAAGTCCCACATCTGGCTCCCTGCTCAGCGGGGAATCTGCATCTCCTTCCTCTTCTGTCTGCCAGTCCCCCTGCTTGTGCTGTCTCTTTCTGTCAAATAAATAAATAAAATATTAAAAAAAGAAAGATAAGAACTGCAATGGATTGAAATTCCCCAAATATGTTTAAGTCCTTAAGTTCATTGTAATAGTTTAAAAATCTAAATCTAAAGGTGACAGGGAATCAATTTGTTGCATCAAAAACTGTGGAACGGGGCGCCTGGGTGGCTCAGTGGATTAAAGCCTCTGCCTTCAGCTCAGGTCATGATCCCAGGATCCTGGGATCGAGCCCCGCATCGGGCTCTCTGCTCAGCAGGGAGCCTGCTTCCTCCTCTCTCTCTGCCTGCTTCTCTGCCTGCTTCTCTGCCTACTTGTGATCTCTGTCTGTCAAATAAATAAAATCTTAAAAAAAAAATTGGGGAGGGGTGTCTGGGTGGCACAGTCAGTTGAGGGTCAGAATCTGGGTTTTGATTCAGGTCATGATCTCAGGGTTGTGAGATTGAGCCCTGCCTTCAGCTCGATGCTCAGTGTGGAGTCTGCTTGAGATTCTCTCTCTCCCTCTGCCTCTCTGCCCCTCTGCCCTGTGCATGCTCTCTCTCTCTTATTCAAATAAATACATCTTTTTAAAACCTGGGGAAATAAAAGGGAAAAACTCAAACATCTTTCCTGCCTTTTCTGTAGTAAACTGTTTCATTGGGATGCATGGGATGCAACTCAAAGTAATACATGAAAGCAAAATGGTAGAAACAGAATATCATCTTTTTGCAAGCTTCAGTTAATAAATCTAAATATTGAGGATCAATGGCTGCTAGCATGAAAAAGAAAGAAAAAGAAAAGGAATGAAAACCAGACTTCTGAAAAAAGAACACAAAGGAATCAAATCTAAACCTGATGGGACTCTGGCTCCACCTGCCAATTCCTAAGACACGCGAAAGACACAGGAACATGTTGAGCCGTATCACAAGGGTGCACTCAGTAAAACCCAGACTGCAAGAAATTCTCTGTGTCACAGGGGAGTTCCACCACAGATAAAGTATAAGGAAAAGAAACAGTAGAGGAGAATGTGAAGATCAAAGGAAATGTGAAAAAATAACAAAGTGTTTTCTTTTCAACAGGCAAGACTAAACTGTAGTGTAAGTAAATGTGAGAGAGTGATTGCTAGTAGTCAGGATCAAGGTTATTTTGGAGGAAGAGGGATGGCTGTGCATTGTCTAGGGCTTTTGGGGGGCTCCCGAGATGACTGGAAAAGTTCTGTTTCTTGACATGGGTTGTGGCTACAAGGGTATTCACCGTACAATTATTCACTAAGCTCTACATTTGTTTAGTTTCCTGTTTCTATGTGTTTCTATTTATTTTGTAATTTAAAAGTGTTAAAAAGTGGGGCACCTGCTGGCTCAGTTGGTTAGGCATCTGCTTTTGGCTCGGATCATGACCCTGGGGTCCTGGGATCAAGCCCCATGTCGGGCTCCCTGCTCAGCAGAGAGCCTGCTTCTCCCTCTCTCTCTGCCTGTTGCTCTGCCTACTTGTGCTCTCTATCTCTCTGTCAAAAAAAAAAAACAAACAAAAAAAAAACCCCAAAATTTAAAAGTATTAAAAAGTTACAGTGGTTTAGGAGACAAATCAACCTGAAAATGGTAAGAAAGAAGTACATGCAGTAGATACACCCTTATAATAGAGTTGATTATTATTATTTAAGCTAGTTCAGGTCCATTTGTGTCTTCCAAAATGTAACCATATAAAATAAGAACTACAACTGACACAGAAATGTAGAACATATATAAAAACGAAACAACACAAAGAGCGCTTACAGTCTGTCATTTTCTAAAACTGTCTTCTTTGGAATATTAATTCCACTAGAGGTTAATAGGTACTATTCCAGAAATGAAAAAAAAAAAAAAGAGAGAGAATGAGAAAGGAAGAAAAGTTTAAACGGTCAAGTCAGGAAAACAGTGTTAAGCAGAAATTTTTATTGTCTAATATCCTTGGACCTTTAATAAGTGTGTGTAATTTCAAGCATTAAGAAGAGGTTATCATTGCATTATTTTCTAAACTGATTTTTTCTTTTCTAAAAACACTAATATAACAACTTTATTAAGTAGAATTATGCCTATCTCTAACAGCAACAAATAAAGGATGTTACTGTTTTATAATGCCCTCTGCTCAGTGAGATCAGGAACCTAGTTCTATTTATAACTCTACCCCCCAGTACCTAAAACAGTGCCTGATACACAATAGACACTCAAAAACTACTTGATGAACGAATGAATGATTTCTCAATGTGGAAAGCATATAAGATTAAAGATCTTGTTGTAGAAAAGCAAAGTCAAATTCATTTGTAGATTTTGTAGAAAATTAAACAGTAATAGCCTGATTAATAAAGCACATCCGCTGTTATTTTGGTGGTTTAATGTGTATCTTTCACGTAATTGCATTTCCACCAATAGAATTGTAGGGATGATTATTTAAAGAAAGCTCTAAGAGCCAAGTGCTTGGTTCTATTACTTTCACACATACCATAAATTACCTACATTTAGAATTCACCTAAACTTTCATCTTACTGTCCAAACACTTGCCTTTGTACCTTACAGATCTGGGGAGGCAGTAAACATCATGGTTAATTAAGATCACAGGCTTTGGAGTTAGGCAGTAACACCCCATTCTACTCACTTCCTTCTATTCTTTCAGGAGGAAATTTTAATACCATAACATACTATGACATCATGCTAGAAAAGGAACCAGAGATCACCAGTTGAATTAACATGTGAACCGGAAACTCTGCCATAGCAATTGTGTTTCCACGATGTACCACTCATCCATTTATTCCAGTTTGGCATTTTGACAGAGAAAATGATCTCATCGGCACAGCCTTGAACTAAAATTAGAGGAGTATTTCTCATTCAGGGCTACTTTGATAAGTCCCATTATCATGGGAAAATTGTTTAACTTAATTGCATTTATTTCTTCATTTATAGCAATGACAAAATTCTGATCTTTGGGAAGCAGATAATAAAAACGTTTTATCTCCACATATTAAGGAAGCAACAGGGTGTGGTGGCAAGTGTGGCAGGTTGAAGGAAATTTGGGTTCTAGTTCTGATATGTCACTAGAGGACTAGGTAGTCTTGTACACATTTCTTAATCTCTGGGGTTAGAATCTAGCTGCTATGTGATCTCTAGACCTTTTCCAACTTTTAAAATAAGTCTAAGACTCTAATCATTACTACAGGGATTACTATTGTGCATGTCTAAAACTTCAATAAATTATTTCTTCCATTGTTTCATGCTGGAGTCTTTGAGGGTGTCAACAACTACCATCCCTCTCTCGTGCCCTAATTCTGAATCAGCTGAGAATATAAAGTTTAAAACATTAAGGACTAGCGGGAGGCAAAGTATCACCTTTAAATATTTTTATTTTTACTTCTAATTTTTTATTTGATTTTTTTAAGATTTATTTATTTACTTTAGAGAGAGGAGTGCTGGAGCGGGAGGCGGGGGCAAAAAGGATCTTCAAGCAGGCTCCCCGCGGAGTACAGAGCCCATTGTGGGGCCCGATTCCACACCCATGAGATCATGACCTGAGCTGAAACCTAGAGTCAGATGTCCAGCAGACGGAGGCACCCAGGTGCCCTGTATTTTATTTTTTTATGTAAGCTTTACACCCAACATGGGACTTGAACTCATGACCGAGATTAAGAGTTGTAAGCTCCACCAACTGAGCCAACAAAGTATCACCTTTGTTATTAATAAAGACTACAGTGGATAATATTTCATACACCTGTGAGCAGGTGGACTTCTTAAAACTGAACCCCACTGAGAAGACAGTCTCACCTGCCTAGACCCAGATACTTGGCTATCCCAGACCTCCCCACCTTCCCTTCTGGGAAAGCATGAGTTCCCCAGAGAAAGTTTTTTGTAGATGTCTTCTGCAGGGCTGAGGAAGTTCCCTTCTATTCCTGGTTTATTGATTGCTTTTAGGATAAATCAGTGATTTCTATCAGATGCTTTCCCTGCATCTATTGAAATAGTTAGGTGGTTTTGCCCTTTATTCTCTTAATAATACATTCATTTCACTTATTAAAGTGACCTAACATTTCTGGGAGAAAGCTCTCTTGGTCATGGTATATAATCCTTTTTATATGTTGCTAGACTCAGTATGCTGGTATTTTATTAAGGATTTTTCCATCTATACGCATTAAAGATACTGTTTTCTACTTTTGCTTTCTTGTGATGTGTTTGATTTTGGCATGTTAACTCTGGCTTTATAGAATAAATTGCAAAGTATTCCCTCCTCTTCCATATTTTAGAAGAGTTTGTGCAGAATCAGTATTAATTTTTCTTTAAATGTTTGCTAGAGAGGCACCTAGGTGGCTCAGTGGGTTAAGCTTCTGCCTTCGGCTCAGGTCATGATCTCAGGGTCCTGGGATCAGGCCCCGCATCAGGATCTCTGCTCAGTGGGAAGCCTGCTTCCCCCTCTTTCTCTCTGCCTGCCTCTCTGCCTACTTGTGATCTCTGTCTGTCAAATAAATAAATAAAATCTTTAAAAAAAAATATTTGCTAGAATTCACCAGTGAAGCCAGCTTGGTCTGGACTATGCCCTAAACCCTCTTCTAAGAGCTTTCCAATTGATTTAAGTCAGGGTTAACAAGGATAATCTCCATTTTGATTAATTTAAGGTCAACTAATTAGGGGTTTTAATTACAATGACACAATCTCTTTACAGTAGCACCTAAAGTATGTTGGACTGAATAACTAGGAGAAGATATGTGCATGCTACAAAATGACTGCTGCCTCCCTGCACTCCTCCAATTCTTGCAAGAGATGATCTCTTGTCATCCACTCTAACAGGCAGCATACTAGAACGGAAATTCTGGGGACTGAAATTCTGCCTGTCAAGTCAACATATCACAAAATCATCAGTTTTTAAAGTCATAACTTCATCAGAATCATCAAGAACTTATTACAAATACAGATTTTTCTTGGACCACACTGAAACCTCCTGAACTAAAATCTCTAGAACTTTTTTTTAAGTTTATAGAGTATTTTGATGCAGCCAAGGCATGGACTACTATTTGAGAATCACTGATTAAAAATAAGTATAATAGGGGCGCCTGGGTGGCTCAGTGGATTGGGCCGCTGCCTTCGGCTCAGGTCATGATCTCAGTGTCCTGGGATCGAGCCCCGCGTCGGGCTCTCTGCTCAGCGGGGAGCCTGCTTCCCCTTCTCTCTCTGCCTGACTCTCTGCCTACTTGTGATCTCTCTCTGTCAAATGAATAAATAAAATCTTTAAAAAAAAATAAGTATAATAACACAAGTAATAACTAATATATACTTAATCCATACTATGTACCATGCGCCAGGCTGAGCACTTTATATCAATGATCTTGTTTAGTCTTCACAACTGCCCTTCAGTATCGGGACTGTTATTGTTCACATTTTATATAGGAGGGAACTGATATTTACATAGGTCAGATTATGTGCTCAAGGTCACACAGTTGAACTTGAGCTCACAAGCCAGGTGAACAACATTTCAGTCACTAGCTCTAACCATCAATTATATACAGAGGATGGAGAAACATGTGAAATGACACCATGGGAATTCAACTTAAAAATCCAGAATGTGGGAAATTCTGTAAGACAAATGACTTGGTTTTTTTCAACAATTAAATTTTAAAGAATAAAACAGAGGGAAAAGAGACTTGTAGATCAGTACTATCCCATAATACTGTGTACAATGGTGGAAATGTTCTATATCTACACTCTCCAAGTAGCTATTTGTAACTGAGGAACTGAATTTTTAATTTTATTCACTTTTAATTAGTTTATGCTTAAAGTGAGTCACATGTAGCTAGTGACTACCATATCAAACAGGGCAATTGTAGATTAGACAAAAAGATCACCCAAATGGTATATGGAGACTTATGTAGATCCTGAGTCAAACAAAATAATTGTAAAAAAAAATTAATGACATAATTGGGGAAATGGACACTGACTGGATATTTGCCCATTTTTAAATATGATAATGATTTGACAGTCATGTTTTAAAAAATAATTTAAACAATTTTTAGGGTTCTTGGCTGGCTAGTTAGAAGAGCATGGGACTCTTGTCTCAGGGTTGAGAGTTCAAGGCCCATGCTGGGTGCAGAGATTACTTAAATGATTAAATAAATAAAAGCTTAAGGGGTACCTGGGTGGCTCATTCTGTTAAACGTCGGCCTTTGGCTCAGGTCATGATCCCAGGATCCTGGGATCAAGCCCTGCATCAGGCCCCTTGCTTAGCAGGGAGTCTGCTTCTCCCTTTGGCCCTCTCCCTGCTCATGCTGACTTTCTCTCTCTCTCTCAAATTAAAAAAAAAAAAAAAAAAAAAAAAAAAAGAAATGTTTTTTGGGGCACCTGGGTGGCTCAGTCAGTTAGGTATCTGCCTTTGGCTTGGGTCATGATCCCAGAGTCCTGGGATCAAGTCCCACATCGGACTCCCTGCTCAGCTGGAAGCCTACTTCTCCCTCTGAGCCACCCCCTCTCTTGCTCTCTCTCTCTCTCTCAAATAAATAAATAAAATCCTTAAAAGAATAAAAAAAATAAAAATTAAAACATAAAAAAATAACTTATCTTTTAGAGACACATACTTAAATATTCAAGGACGGAAATGATATGATATCTGGAATTTGTTTTTCACCATTCCTTTTGGGGATGGGGGAGCACCAACTGGAGTATATATGAACATCATTGACCATGAGCAGATGATTGTTGAAGTTGAGTCTTAGGTAATAAGGGTACAACCTTTCTCTCAGTTGTTAAATACACTTGAGGGGTACCTGGGTGGCTCAGTGGGTTAAAGCCTGCCTCAGCTCAGGTCATGATCCCAGGGTCCTAGGTTCAAGCCCCATATCAGGCGCTCTGCTCAGCGGGGAACCTACTTCCTCCTCTTTGTCTGTCTCTCTGCCTACTTGTGATCTCTGTCTGTCAAATAAATAAATAAAATCTTTAAAAAAAATAAAAATAGGGCGCCTGGGTGGCTCAGTTGGTTAAGCCTCTGCCTTCGGCTCAGGTCATGATCTCAGGGGCCTGGGATCAAGCCCCAAGTTGGGCTCTCTGCTCAGCAGGGAGCCTGCTTTCCCCCCCCCCCTCTCTCTCTGCCTGCCTCTCTGTCTACTTGTGATCTCTCTCTGTCAAATAAATAACATC
Organism: Mustela nivalis; assembly: GCF_964662115.1. Taxonomy (NCBI): domain Eukaryota; kingdom Metazoa; phylum Chordata; class Mammalia; order Carnivora; family Mustelidae; genus Mustela; species Mustela nivalis. The sequence goes on from NC_139025.1 coordinate 44,271,426, forward strand.
TTTAAAAATAAATAAATACATACATACATACATACATTTGAAATTTTCAATAATTAAAGTTTTTAAAAGATATTTTTGTGGGGCACCTGGGTGGCTCAGTGGGTTAAAGCCTCTTCCATTGGCTCAGGTCATGATCCCGAGGTCCTGGGATCAAGCCCCGTGTCGGGATTTCTGCTCAGCAGGAAGCCTGCTTCCTCCTCTCTCTCTCTCTCTGCCTGCCTCTCTGCCTACTTGGAATCTCTGTCTGTCAAATAAATAAATAAATAAATAAATAAATCTTAAAAAAAAAAGATATTTTTGTGGCGCTTTCCCATGTATTATCTCATATAATCATCGAAACTGTCTTGTGAGATAACTGGAATAATTCTATTTACAGATAAAGAATCTGAGGCTCAGCGATATTAGGTAATATGTCAGAAGTTACACAGCTAGTTAGAAGCCTAGACTCCAATCAAAGCAATAAACCTTCCATTCCCATATTATTCTATCACCCCATACCCTGTATGACAAGCTGCATAATAGTCAGGCAGTGCTTAAACAGACAGTAAAGCAAGAAGGATCAGAGAAACTGATGAAACATTTTGCTCTCATTTGGAATGATAAATTTATAGCATATGCTTCTCTAATTAGAAGAGATTAATACCAAGCACCAGCTGCTAGGAGCTCCTAGTGAGTACAGAGAGACACATACTACTGAAAAAGTTTGATTTGTAAGTTCCAGATGTGAAAAAGAGGATTTTTTCTTATACCACTAAAGATGATGTTACAAGCAGCTTAAGGAATTAAATGTATTGACTGAGTTTGCTCTTTTCAGGACTCAAAAGTTTATGTTACACTCCTTTTCCTTCAAAATATAGTTACTATGCATCTAAAAATTAAAAAAAAAAATTACTCAGGGCA